>NW_019525206.1:26877-41588 GCF_002814215.2 Seriola lalandi dorsalis | reverse complement strand
ACACACACACACACACACACACACACACACACACACACACACACACACACACTTCCTCCTCTGTAACATGAAACCAGCCTGCGCCGCCTCGGGCTCTGAACATTTAAATGATGTCCTATCTCCTCGGCTCACTGTGGTCTGAAGATCACAGATTCATCTTCACAGCAGCCGCCGCCGTCATTTCCCTCTCATTCAGCTAATTAGCGTCGCTAACGACTTCTCTGTACAATGTGCCTGTTCTCACCTGTGTGTTCATTCTTACTGTTGGGAACTTTACATGAAGAGCTGTAATAACATGATACACGGCACAATTACACTGTCACGCACCGGCTCGTTAACGTCATGACTTCCCATTTACATAATCCAGCTAATAATGTGATCACATGTAAAGCAATAATATTCAAAGGCCACAGTAAATGTAATAACTTAATATAATTATAAGTGTGTGGACATAATATTTCATCGATACTGGAGTGAGCAGGTGGTGGGCGGGGCATAAGGCCTGATCCAGATCTCTCAAACAGGAAGTCACAGTAGATGTAAACATGTTGAGCTGGATATGAATCATAGCAGAGGAACTTGAAAGGTGCTGTAGCAGCTCCTGAGCTCATGTGTCACCATGGTAACTCCAGCTGCCGAGGAAGACAGTGCGGTGAAGCTGAAAGCCCCAGAAGCAGGCAGTAAGTGCAACTTGAGTTGGAAACGTTCCGTCAAACTCTGATTTCTGAAGTCTGAGTGAAGCTGCTTTTATTCTGTATTTCATTGGTTTTATATAAAGAACTGTTGATCTGATCACAGATCATTATTATATGTAGCTTCACCTGAGTCGCCCTGCAGGTTTACAGGAAGTGAGCGCCACACATCACACTTACATCACCCTCGCTCCGCTCGCTCGCTGCTTCTTATTCCCGGGCTCTCCCCAGATGTAAGTAAAACCGGCGCTTCTCATAATGGACCCCGGGCGATGGAAGACAGCGACGACGAGCCCTAATTAAACAAGACACACTGCCTTCTGTTCAGGACTTGAAGAAGCACATTAAAGTCACTTTCACAGGGTGTTTGTGTCACTGCTGCTGATTCTAACAGACACAGGTCTGCTGCTTCCCTCCGAGCATTCAGCCACCGGAGCGAGTGACGAGTCAGAGCAGGTCACATCGCATGAAATATAATATATCTATAATATATATATCATAAAACACCTGTGTGACATTTTCACATAATCGCTGTGTGAAGTCTTGAGTTATAATAATGATAAAGTTTATTACTGAGCGCTTCACGAGGATAAAATAACAAACAACAAACACATGCCAGCAATGAATAAAAAAACAATAAAAACACAATAAAAATAGAGACACAAATAAGCAGCGGAAGAATATGTGAAATATTTATAACAGATTATTCAAAAGATTTGTGACAGAAATGTGTTTTTAAAGCGATTTAAAGGAAGGTAGTGATTTTGCGAGTCTTAGATATGTTAAAAAAATGTTTTGTGAGGTCACGGTGACCTGGAGAACGTTTGTGCCAGATTTGAAGAACATCCGTCAAGGCGTTACCGAGACGCCGTGTCCAGGAGAAAGAGACTCGCCAACGCAGAGGAGTAAATAAGAGACGTGAGGGAGAGCTGCTGCAGCTCTGTGGTCACACTGAATGTAGAGATAATGTATGGACATGTGGCCTGGCTGTCTGTGGGCGGAGCACATACTGTGGTGGATGTGAGCTATAATAAATCTGACCCGTCCGCGGAGGCCGCTGCGGAGAGAGAACAGACTTTCAGCTTCTGTTCCCTCGTGTCAAAAAGCACAGAGTGTAATTTAGTGGACTCCCCTCCACAATAAGAGCACAGGAACTCGGGGGACCTCGTGTGATGAAGGGCTGCAGCTCATGACTCATGTGGAGCGCTCACAGAAAACACACAGCCAGATTCACTGTCCAATATCTCCAACACTTATCTGCAGATACAAGCGAAACGTAATGAGTCACCCGGCTGCGAAGCTGACGAGCCGTCGGAGTCAGAGCTGGCATCCGCAGCACTATCACACTCGTTAATAATTTACACCGCAGCCTCCACAATCCTTGACCCAGAGGAGGAGGAGAGGGAAACCAAACAGATGCCGAGACGCTGATTCACTCCGTCAGACGCTGTTCGGGGAAACACGCTCGCTAATTTGTGGAGGAATTTTTAATTTCCAGATTAAGGAAGATCATGGCAGATGTGTGTGAGATCACAAACACCAACAACCACAGCAGCTCTGAGAAATGACGGACTCCAGGAATCACTGATCCCCTGTGAACAGGGTTTTTATTTAGGAGACGTTTGCAGCCTCACGTAGAAACAGTTCAACATTCGGCTGCAGTCCGAACGACGTAATCCTCGACACCAAAACAACATCTCAGGCCTCCAAGGCTGGAGAGAAGCCCCGCCTCTCCACGCCTCGACGCCTCGACCTGTTTCCTCTCCACACGTTCAGTTTCCCTCCTTCACTGGGAAATCACGTCTGTGGCGATTGTTGACGAGGAGAAGCAAGAAATGGAGAGACAGCTCCATCCTGGCTGTGCGTGCGTGTGTGTGTGTGTGCGTGTGCGTGTGAGAGTGTGTGTGTGCGTGTGTGTGTGTTTGTGTGTGTGTGCGCGTGTGCGTGTGAGAGTGTGTGTGTGTGAGTGTGTGTGTGAGCTGAATTGATTTTCAGATACAGCAGATAGATTTAGTCCAACATGTTTCAACATATTTGTGTTTCACATTGTGCTGCATCGCCACTGAAGGAGCGTCCACATCGCAGATAACACAACACAACTACCAGCTAACAGCTAACTGTACACAAAGCTACGGGCTAACAGCTAACTGTACACAAAGCTAACAGCTAACAGCTAACTGTACACAAAGCTAACAGCTAACAGTACACAAAGCTAACAGCTAACAGCTAACTGTACACAAAGCTAACAGCTAACTGTACACAAAGCTACAGGCTAACAGCTAACTGTACACAAAGCTAGCAGCTAACTGTACACAAAGCTACCAACTTCATTTATTGGTTAAGATTCCACCTGATCAACGACAGCTACACCTTCATTGTCAAATATAGTTGGTGGATGAAACGTCTGTGAGGATCAGGCCACTGTTGTGTTCAGGTCTGACATGCTAACACATTGTCTGCCTGTGATGTGAAAGCATCATCTTCAGGTGTCTGCGCTCACTATACCTGACTTGTTAACATAGCTCAATAACTAGCTAATTAGCCAGCAAATGAATTAGCCTTGGGTTAGCCTTTGAGCAAGATGGCCAGATGTGCTAACAATGCTAACGGGAGCGTATGCTTGCTGCGGATATTAAACCGACATGCACTGAAGTCTCAGCTCCACACACGCCCCTATTCTTTGTCCATATTTTGATTAGCTGGTAGTTAGGGGGCGGAGTCAGACACTGCCAAGATGGTGATGGTGGAGCAGCTCACTCTCACAAACCTGTGGGTGATGTCACAGAGGCGACGGGCATCTTTATCTACAGTCTTTGCTTCAGTCCTTCATTAGTGTCAACCCCAGTCACAAAGCTGCTACACACTCATAAAAATACACAATCAATACACGACGTAGTTATGAATGTGAAGTCGAGATTCAGATTAAAGGTTTGTCCTTTAGCTTTGGTCTGCGTCGCTGTCATGTTATGTCATAATTATATAATGTTCAGTTATGTGTCTTACATTACCTTAGTAATGGGAAACTTGCCAGAGCTGAAAGGTGCTATTTTTAAGTGTAGCTATTGCTACGTAGCTAACGTTAGCATTAACAGCTGTTTAGCTACCAGTCTAGAAGAAACGTCATGAGCTCATTATCCAACTTCATTCCTTTACTCACTAACAGCTGTCTCCAGAGCTGGAGACAAACACCAAAGTTAGCTATTTCTAACATTTCTTTTCTTCTATTGTAGTTAGCATGCTAACCAGCTAGCTCCGGCCCGCTTGGCCCATCTTGTCACTTTCCAATACCGAGTCACTGCAGCGTCCACTCTGTCGTGAAGACGTAGCTGCTCAGAGGACGTATTTTAAGATCTTGTCTTGCAAACATAACGATGGCTGACGCTCTTGACAAGACCGTTAAATAAACAGCTGTTAATGCTAACGTTAGCTACAGCAATTGCATAGCACCTTTAACACAATATGAAGCTGTATAGACACAACAAACATATTGTTACCAATATGAACTCCATCCCTGACAACATGTGACAGACCAACATGTCTCCATGTGTCTGTGTTCACCTGCTGCAGCTGAAACAAAACTGTGGCCGACGGCGACCTCTGCGATCGATCCCACGCCGGAATAAATGACAGTGATTTTCCTTCTCACATCTGCACTGTATTCATCCCTGCAGCAGTCGACGTGCCCCCCAGGCATGTAGCATAATGTGATCACACACACACACACACACATTTACATACACACTCAGCCAAGAAATAATATCTTCCTGTCCTGAGGACGAGATATCGATCGTGGCGCCGAGTTTCAATTTACACATTCAGGGTCTGACAGCAGCCGTGTCGAACGCTTGGACGTCGTTAGCTGCTAAACGCTCATAACTTACAGCATAAGTGGCTCAACAGGAAATATAAAGAGGAGAGGGGAGGGATGGATAACGAGGAGGGAAGGATGTGTTTGTTTGTTTGCTCCAATGCAGGTTTATTCAATTAAAACGTGTTTACATGAGCGAGCAGCGTTGTTGAGAGCGGGATCCAGTCACGGCTGTTTGCAGGCTGCTGCTGGGAGAACAGGGTCATTTGTGCTTGTGTGGGCTGTTTGTTTTTCCTGCTCTCTGCTGTGCAGTCGTTGCAGGTGAGTGTGTGTGGGAGCTGCCGAGATCTTGTTTTTTTATTCACCGTTATACTTTGCTGTGTTGTGTCTTATTAGAGAGAATCACAGAGAGACGAGCGACCGAGAGTGAAGTCATGAATTCTCAGGACGATTGTCTTAATGACATCCATCAAACCTAAATTCATTATAAGATGCTTTTTAAATGGTTTTAACACACGCACACACACACACACACACACACACACACACACACAGAACAGAAGACAGCAGTTAATAGTGAAGTAATGAAGAGTTACGACATAAACTCTTTATAAGCCTCTCATCGCTCATAAATCACTTAGAAACCAATTTCATACCAAAGCAGAGAAGAAGAAGAAGAGTGTGTGTGTGTGTGTGTGTGTGTGTGTGTGTGTGTGTGTGTGTGTGTGTGCGTGTGTGGGGGTGTCTGTGTGGAAGAAGAAAGGAAGGAGGAAGGAGAACTGTTGGAGAAAAGAAGGCAGATGATAAAGAGGGATGAAAGGAAAGGAAAGAAAGGAAAGGAAAGAAAGGAAAGGAGAGGTCCAACATAAACATGAAGCTACCTTCACTCTTCTCCCTCCCTCACCTGAACAGACTCGTCACACTGACTCACACCTTGATGAGGGAACAACAGTCTGAGTTGGACCGTCGTCAGCTCCGGCTGCTCAGGTGGATGTCGAGGTGGGAGGCGGCTTCATCAACACAATGTTTAATTCATGGAGGCGCCGCCGACTGAAAAGCCGTCAGTTAATTCCACGTGGGAGGATGCGCAGCTCAGAGTCTGATGCTCGTTTGATGGATGCTGTGCAGCCTGGTGAACAGGCGCAGGTGAGATCTACAGGTACGCAGTCGACAGAACCGAGCGAGTCCAGCATCAAACCTCTTTCCTTTACTCAGAGCTGACTCCAGAGGAGCAGAGCAACCCTGTTGTTTTGCTTCTATTTCTTTCACTACTTTTCTTCTACTGATGTTAGCACGCTAACCAGCTAGCTAGACGCGACGGCTGGATTATATCGTCACTTTCCGATACCGAGTCACTGTAACGTCCAGTCTGCCCTGAAGAAGTAGCTGTTCAGAGGACGAGTGATGACCTGTTGTCTTGTAAACAGCTGTTAATGCTAACGTTAGCTATGTAGCAACAGCAACACTTACAAATAGCTCCTTTAGTAAAAGCTGATAATATTGAGATATTAATGATTAATATTATTCTTGGTGAAACTGATTCAGAGCGGTATTGATTCAGTTGCAGTGCATCACACACACACAGGTGTTTGTAATCATCTGGTCTGAGAAGCTCTTAGAGACTGTGAACAGCAGCTCTATAGAAACACACTTTGCTTGTGTTTTAAACCAGATCAGGATCTTTCAGTCGGAACAGAACCATAAACCACTTTAATAAACCTGACGTGTTCAGTAACTGTTCCTCATTACGTTAAAAGAAAGTCACTGATTCTCTGGAAACTTTTCTGCTGCAGGAGATGAGCTGTATGTAAATCCGTGGATCAGGTGAGTGAGTGTCTGCAGGTGAGAACGCCGCACTGATACCCGGGGTGTATATTATATTCTTCAGCTACCGTCAGTGTCTGTAGTAACAATAAGGGCCTTTGCTTTGTGATGCTGGCGGCGTGCTCGGCAGCAGGGCTCTGGTTTCAGGTGAAGTCGGGGTGAGAGGTGGAACAAAGACGGAGGCAGATACAGCCGAGCAGACCAGGAGGAAATTTCCCTCACACTGGCTCAGACTCACGGAGTGGAAACGGCTCGGAGCAGAGCGTGTATTAATCTGCAGGCAGAGCCAATGGAGAAGCTCCTGGGAGGCTATTAGCTTCAGGACTATTCAGCGCTCCATTTGGATTAGGCTGCACTGGGACGGGGATTAAACGAACTCTGCTGCCACATTACAATAGATCCGGCAGCCCTCGCTGTGCCGCTGGGTCACCGCTGCTGCTGCTGCCGTCTTTTCAAGACAACACAAAGACGCTCAGATACTCTGAAGATATCTCACCTTTGTTTTTCAGTCTGTTCTCATTCGACTCAGAGCTCCGACTTTGTCACCTTTAGTTTCTCTTCAGTGTTTGATCCCTCACAAACCGTTCTCTCTGCGTCCATCACCCGTTAGCTTTGAAGCTAACTCCTTCTCCTCTGGACCTGCTTTAAAATCCAACATGGAGGCAACCGCTGCAAACACATGCAAACTCACATACGGAGGCAAATGTTTGTTAGTTTGTGTGGTGAAGGCACTCAGCTGGTGGCAGGGATCAGCCAATCACAGATCAGAGCCCTTTTTATTGGTTCACCTACTTTAACATTTGTCTATTTTTCTTTCTCCCTTTTTCTATTTTCATTAATATTTTTTTGTTCAGTTGGAATCAGTTGTTTTAGCATCAGCGTCACATTAACATCACATTAGCAGCATGTTAGCATCATGTTAGCACTTAGAACAGAGTGATAATAAACCAGTGACTTGCTTGTAGAAGCACGCGCACACACACACACACACACATACACACACACACACACACACTAACCTCACCTGATGTTATTAATAAACACAGCTACAGAGTTATCAAGTCTTTCATACAGTTTAAAATGAAGCTAACTAACGACAGTCTGGTGTTATCAGGATAAAACACTGTAACTAGAGATAAATGGTTTTGAGTTTACGCCACATACGTTGTGTCGGGTGTAAGATCATCGAGGATCTCACGTGACGCGACACGACTTTAAGTGGGAAGTCATTGATTTCAATATTCGACTCATTTCTACCTGAGAACTAGTTTGTGTTGAGCAACTAGTTATAAGAAGCGAGATAACAATAAACAGCAGCTGCTGGGTGATAATAGACTCCTGCAGCAGTAGCAGCCTGAGAGGACGCCGCCACCTGAGCAGATAAGGCCGTGGTGCTGGAGTCCTGACCCGCTGAGGACGCCCCTCTCTGGGATTAGAGGTCCAGCGATGCGGCTGGTCCGCAGCACCGTGTTCATAATCACAGGAAAGGACATCCTGAGAGCATTAAGGTTTTTTATTCAGCAGTCACCGAAGCATGTGTGCTGACTGAAGCCTTTTCTTTTAAGCCGTGCGCATACATTACAGCAGGGCCGGTCCGAGCCGCTCGCACCGGAAGGTTATTTATTCACAGCGTACAGGACGAGCACAGCATCATTTACATTTAGAGTATCTGCAGGTACAGATGAGTTGGAAAGTTTTGCGGCACATGACCTTAAACACACGTGGTGTTTTACATCACGAGGAGGGAGTTTGAGATAAAAACAGAGCGCTCAGTTTGTGTCTTATGGAAGCTTCAGCTCTCGCTCGGTCTGTCGGGCCATCGGCCAGCAGCTCTGCTCTCACATCCCTTTATCTGCTGCCACACACAGAATACAGGATGAGGAGTAAAGAGGTGGACGAGGAGGAAAACAATAAAGAGAATGGGAGAGCAGCGAGGATGAAAAGCAAGTGTCGCCGGGAATCAAAGCGAACAATCAGAGGCCGGCTCCTCATTTCCTGTAGCAGCTTCAGAGGGCAGAGCCAGAGAGAGGAGGAGAGCATCATTAACAGGGAGCGTCCTGACAGCATCAGCAGTCCGCCTCGCCGCCACGCGCCTCATATCAGCCACAGTTTGTAGAAAACGCCTGAACACACCGACCCGCAAGACACCTGTCATGGAGTCCACACGACCAGGTTTTCATTTTAAAAACCATCTCTGTCCACACTGACACACCTGAAAACACACACACATGACCATTCACCTGCACTGAGCATGTGCGAGCCGCTGTAAACAGGAAGTAGATTGTCTCCTCTGCAGCTGTAGCATTAAAACAGAGAATGTAAGTGAACAGCAGCTGCTGCAAAGACAACAAGGTCAGTGACACTGTCATTCATCATCATGTTGTATTCACCACTGGTAGTCCAGGCTGATGACAGCCAATCAGGAGAGACCCTGGCTGTGACCTCATCGTTTACAAAGGTCTCACTTTCTGTCCAGACTACAACACAACCCCAGAGTTTTCAGAATAAAACACAACCCCAGAGTTTTCAAAATAAAACACAACCACAGAGTTTTCAAAATAAAACAGCTCCAGCACCGTTTCCAAAACTCTTAGTTTTCGATGCTTGAAAGCTCTGGAGTCGTGAGGACGGAGGAGGAAACGTAGGAAAAGAGGCGTGTTTTAAAATGAAAACCAAGTCATGTGGACGCAGCCTTGGTAGTAAAGGTGTGACAGGAAGTAAAAAGGAAGTGACACTGACTCAGGGATCCAATGCTGCAGAAGAAGCAGCGAGGACAACAACAACAACAACGAACAGTCACAGGTAATAGAAACAACACGGGAATCGAACACACCGCTCTCCTTTGTCACATTCATCCGTCCATCACCTCCTCCTGACTTGGACTCCGTCTCTCTTTATACTACGGCACCGACACTTTTCATCATCACTACGACCACTAGATGTCGCCTAGCAACAAAACCTAACTATGATGTCACAACAACCTGCTGCTCAGACGCGTGGACTCGTTTTTTTCACGTTTGTTTCTCATCTCAGAGCTCAGAGCCGTGAGAGCAGAATCAAAACGCTGCCGGGAAGTGATGATGATGATGATGATGATGATGATGATGATGATGAATATTTACATTTCATCAACATCACACGCTCCTCTGTGGCTGTTACGACCTTTTCATCATCACATATTTAAATATTCATCGTGTTCAGGCTGAAAACAAGAATCTTCCACAGTTTCCTAAAAGGCTGAAGACTTGATCCAAGTGCAGTAACATGTACATGCTGCAGTTTCCTGTCCTCCTCTTCCTCGCCGTCCTCCTCGGTCTCCTCCCCTTCATTACGGGAGTGGACTTGATTAGAGGGAATTAGCGACCCTCTGGCCTCGGCTCACGGAGGCTGCAGCCGGGTCACCGCGGGGCAGATCGATGCTCAGTTAGTGGCTGTCCGCTCCGCCACGCCGACGCACACTGTGGTGTCGTGCAAAGGTCAAATGTCGCGACCGGGGATTAAAGTGCACGTCACATTGAGAGAGAATACATCCTCCGCTGCTGATGACTGATGAGCTGCTGGGAGGGAGAGAAACACGTTAACGATCTGATGAGCGGCGTTTTCTGTATTGATGTTTGTTTCATATCTGGACAAACG
This sequence comes from Seriola lalandi dorsalis, assembly GCF_002814215.2. Taxonomy (NCBI): domain Eukaryota; kingdom Metazoa; phylum Chordata; class Actinopteri; order Carangiformes; family Carangidae; genus Seriola; species Seriola lalandi. The sequence continues at coordinate 31,628 of NW_019525206.1, read as the reverse complement.
GCGTTCATAAACAGCTACTGAAGGATGAGGCGACGCGGCTGCCAGGTCCTGGAAGCTCAAAGGACTTATTTCACTTTTAATCAGCTCTGAATGAGCTCGGGCCAAGATCCCTGGCTCCGGCGTTTACAGAAGCACAGCGCGGCCACAAAGCATTAATGGGAAATGTATCTGAGGGAACACGCACATCAATACTGCTAATGCTTCTCAATGTTCTGCTTCACACAACAGCTCAACATGAATAATGTGACGGAGACGAACTCATGCTGGAAACGCTGCAACAGGCACCTGCTGAACCTGCAGCTGTCAGTCGCTCTGTCTGGACGCTCCAGGCCGACGGCTAATTTTAACATGCATCATGCTTTCTGTGTGTGTGTGTGTGTGTGTGTGTGTGTGTGTGTGTGTGTGTGTGTCTATATTGGGGGTGTGACAACATGTCTCGTGGTAAGACGAGAAGCTGTTTTCTCTGCCAGCAGAACGTGACCCAGTCTGTCTCTTCCTCTGTCAGTCACGTCTTTACAGACTGCTTTTTGGCACGAGCTCGTTTTCGAAGCTAAAATCTCGAGGTCTCACTTTGCTTCACTAAGAGTCTCCTCCAATCTGATTCCATCTGGCTGATGCTTTTATAGGGAATCAATGTTAATCACCTGAAAACAACAACTGAGGCAATATATGGAGGACGAGCCATGAGAGTTTGATTTCTGAAATCAGCTGCAGCAGGTGAAGAGAGAATGAAGTAAAGCAGCTCTGTAGCTGGAGCTTTAAAGGGCGACTGAGCGGAATGAACCTGAAGTGATATTTGAGGTGGAGGTTAACCTTCCTGTCAACACCTGGATCTATGTCATGTGTACGTTACGGCTGTGTGACAGATAACTGTGTGTGGAAGTAGTTCCATGTCACTTCCTGTTCATCAGAGTCACAGATAATATGAGTAATGGCTATAAAGTGTTTTGTGAGGTCACTGTGACCTTGACCTTTGACCTTTGACCACCACAATTTAATCAGTTCATCCTTGAGTCCAGATGAACGTTTGTGCCAAATCTGAAGAAGTTCCCACAAGACGTTACGGAGATAACGCGTCCACGAGCATGAGACAGACGTTCAACCTGGAAACAAGATGGCCGCCGTCTCCTTCATCTTTAGCCCAACTAATATATCATGAGGCCGAGTATCATGTTGTTGAAGAAAGTAAATAAAACAAAGCTGGTTAAAAGAGAAAAATTACCTTCATTGATTTTTATTTATTCCTTCATAACGGCGACAGTCGGAGCCGCCATTTTGTTTTTCAGGTGTTCCTGAACTTCTTCAGATTTGGCACAAACGTTCATCTGGACTCAAGGACGAACTGATTAGATTGTGGTGGTCAAAGGTCAAAGGTCAAGGTCACAGTGACCTCACAAAACACTTTATAGCCATTACTCATTATCTGTGACTCTGATGAACAGGAAGTGACATGGAACTAGTCTGAGCGGCGGAGGGATACGACCACGAAGAAGTGATTCTAGTTCCTTTTATTGCCCATTGTTGACTCTGAAACATGTGACAAATGACAGCAACACTCGTTCTGACCGCTGCGAGGAACAAGCTTATATTTAGAAAATATCCGAGCTGACATGAAAGCAGCAGCAGCCCCCCCCCCCCCGCTCTATTAACCCCAGCTATTTGCATGGACTGTTCCATTAGACGGCTGGACAGCAGAGCAGATGAGAGAGAGAGAGGGAGGGAGGGAGAGAGAGAGAGAGAGGGAGGGAGAGAGAGAGGGAAAGAGAGAGAGAGAGAGAGAGGGAGAGAGACAGAGAGAGAGAGAAAGAGAGGGATGGAGGGAGAGAGAGAGACAGAGAGAGAGAGAGAGAGAGACAGAGAGAGAGGGAGGGAGGGAGAGAGAGAGACAGAGAGAGAGAGACAGAGAGAGAGAGAAAGAGAGGGATGGAGGGAGAGAGAGAGAGAGGGAGGAGATGACGACTCAGAGCTCAGGATAATGATACAACACTCGGAGATCCTGACAGAACAATTTCCTCTCCGTCTTTGTCTTCTCTCTCTCTCTCTCCCTCTCTCTCTCTCTATCTCTCTCTCCCTCTCTCTCCCTCCCTCCCCCTCCCTCTCTCTCTCTCTCTCTCCCTCCCTCCCTCTCTCTCTCTCTCTCTCTCCCTCCCTCCCTCTCTCTCCCTCTCTCACATGGCTGTCTGATGAGGCTGTCATGTTGGGAGATCAGCTGATCCATCTCTCCCTCTTCCTTTCTTTTCGTCTCCTCCCTCCATTAAACTTTTATTACTCCATCTCTCCCAGCCAGTCTAATTCAGAAAATTACAATCCATGAATTTATAGAATAATGTAATGTGGAGGGAACGGTATCATCACCTCCCGTCTGTGACTCCGCCTCATTTGCTTTTATTTTTTTTCTTCTTCTAATCCCCCGTCGGAGCGATGGGCGTCAACCCTCCACGTCCTCAGAAACTCAACTCAACTGTCAGCTGATCACTGATAACCATGTGGTCAGGACATGAGTCAGCCTGGGGTCAAAGGTCAGGTTGCTATCAGAGTAACAGCCTCCTCCACTCAGACTACTTCCAGGTCACATCTCTGTTTATCCAGAGTCAGATAAAATATGAAACATTTGTGGGAAATTTGTGTTTTGTGAGGTCACACTGACCTTGACCTTTGACCTATGACCACCAAAATCGAATCAGATCATCCTTGAGTCCCGGTGAATGTTTTTGCCAAATTTGAAGAAGCTCCGTCGAGGTGTTACTGAGATATCGCGTCCACGAGAACGAGACGGACGATCTGAAAACAAGATGGCCGCCGTTCTGACTGTCGCAGGCGCGGAGGAATAAACATTGTCTTTAACTGAGTGTTTGCACGGTTGGACAGAATTATTCTTGTAGCTGCAACAACCTGATTTTCCCACATAGACCCAATAACTTCACTCCATCAGCACTAATCTGCTCCGACTCCATCTGATCTCGGCTCTGACGCCGCTCCATCACGCCGCCTCTCTGCGGCTCGTGTAAACCAGACGGACTGCAGTAATTGTGTTAATCACCATGTCGAACAGAATGGGATTAAGTGTTGCTGCTGTGTGTGTGTGGATGGGATTAGTGTTTCATGTGCAGGTAGCGCATCAGTCACCTGCTGCTACAGGCTCCTGTTACAGTCACAGCTCGTCACATGACTCTCCTCCTACTCTCATCCATCACCTCCATCACAGCGGCTGTTTGTTTGTTTGTTTGTTTGTTTGTTGACCCGAGGTGAACCCATCACATCCTGACGCAGATCTGGATCATTCACTACTTTGTATATTACAATAGAAAAGGGAGAAACTGCAGAACCACTTCATAATCTATGATTACATTTTACAGAATAACATAAATAATATAAAATACATCACATGAGCTCTCAGGGTCCCGTGACCTCTGACCTTTCTCTCAGGCAGGCTGAGCAGAGAACTTTTTCTGCTGACACAAGAAAAAGAAAAAAGTGCTGTCTAAACACTTAAAGTTAAACCGCAACGAAAACAAGCGGGAGTCTGGGCGCGCTTGTTTCGACATCCGAGCGTGGGCGTTAACTCGTGTTTGACAAAGTCTTCATGCCCGAGCGAGCCACTTAAAAGCCAGTCAGCTAAATGTAAAGTAATGCGAGGCGATGTTTCACTCGGCAGGAACATCTATATATTTCACCACGCTCCATTTGAGCTGATGAACGCTCGACCTCCGCCGCCGTCATCCATCTGCATTCTGGGTATTTCTCAGCTGTCATTATTGATCACTTCAAACAAGGACAACACTCCGGGTCCCTCTCCACTCTGTGTGTGTGTGTGTGTGTGTGTGTGTGTTTATACAAGCACTTACACGTGTGCATCTGTCTGTGCCTTTATTTATGTGTCAGTGTTCGTTTACACATATGCATCGTACTTTATGTGTGGGTGTGTCTGTACCGACATGAACAGACGGAGACACACATATATATATATATATATATATATATGTGTGTTCAGACTGAGCTGGTTTTATATGGAATGCCATCTAAGTCAATATTAAATAAATAAATAAAGCTTAGAATTAAATCCTGAAATGAATGCATTAGGTAATAAATGTAGAAATATATAAATAAATGTAAATATAAATATATAAGTGGCTTAATAAATCTTGATAAAAAAATAATAAATACACAAATAGCTTTATAAATGAATTAAAAAATAAAAAAAATAAATTGCTTTTTTAATTCTAAAATGACATTTTATTATTTATGGAGCTTTGGTCTGAATCTGTGAGATAACCACGCCCCCTCATTTGAATTCAATACATGGAAATAAAAAGAGCTGGGAAATAAATGTGGAATTGTAAAATAAAAGTCCCATGAAACGAATGAAAATGTCTTTTTTTTCTGAAGCTCAGAGTGAGCTGCTCCACCGTCACCATCTTGGCAGTGCCTGACCCCGCCCCTAACTCCCAGATAATCCAAATATGGTCAAAGAGGAGGAGTGTGTGAGGAGCTGAGACTCTGTTTGTGTCAAACATACACTCACCCAGCTGTCAATCAAAGAGGCCACGCCCTCAATCCTCCATAACTTTAGTCCTCAATTAAATGTAAACAGGTGAGTTATATAAACAGGTGAGTTATATAAACAGGTGAGTTATATAAACAGGTGAGTTATATAAACAGGTGTCATGAAGGATGAAATCAGCTCTAGAGACCAAAACAGTTTTTGTACCAGGCTGTAAACATGTTTATTTCTGCTGTAAAGTTGGACATTT
>NW_019525206.1:24673-26241 GCF_002814215.2 Seriola lalandi dorsalis | reverse complement strand
AGACAACGGAGGCAGAGGTCACATGACGTGTGATACTCGTTAAGAGACCGGGCTGTGATCCAAAGGTCACTGAGGTCAAATTTATCATTAACTGCACAAAACAACAAACTAGCGGGACACTCGTCCACTGAGGCCAGAGTCAAACAACAGACAGCAAACTTCAGAGACAAACTAGAACCACCTCCTCGTGGTCGTGAATGGTCCAATCATGGAGCTGGAAATTCTGTGGCGTGCAGCTGATGGATGAGGAGGAGGAGCTGAAGACGAAGAAGACTGAATTCAGCTCGTTTCATTGACAACGGTGACAACGAGAGCTTTTTGAGAACTCTAATTCACCTCTCTGTAGCAATGAGGGCAAAGGCTCATGGGTAATGTAGTGTTTAGTGGAAAGAACATTGTTAGTCATGAACACAGCTGGAGTGATTGAGTCTGTGTTACTGTGAAGATGAAACAGGTCGTCATGTAAATGATCAGGAGGCGTCTCCTGTGGTCTCACCTGTTCACGCAGGTGTGCTGTTGATTGTCTTTTTTTCAGAGCAGAAGTCGACTTGATGAGAATCTGATCCGCCTGATGTTTGTCACCTGTCTTCATTTTCTCCTCTGTTTACTCCCTCGCTCGTTTGTTCATTAATTATTCATCCGATCACGTTAATCAGTTCATTTCATTATTTACTGATTCGATCTTTAACTCGTTCATTAGTTCACGTGTTTTTTAACTTCCTGGTTAATGCGTCTGTTTCTTCTTCTCTTGTGCTTCTTCAGCTGGAAGTTATTAGTGAACTCTGCTTCACAACAGAAGTACAATAACATTCACTGTGTGTGTGTGTGTGTGTGTGTGTGTGTGTGTGTGTGTGTGTGTGTGTGTGTGTGTGTGTGTGTGATGTTGGAGCGTGACGTTATCCAGCTGTTTGCAGCATCATCAGCAGTAACGCTGCACAGCTCCAGTCCACAGCAGCACAAAGTGTCTGTTTCAACTGAAGAAACTTTATTGACAAACTGAGAACAGACGTGATAATTACACTAATAACAACAACGATAACGATTCCACACTCAACTGTAAACTCTTTATTCTCCACAGACAAAAACAAAACACAGGACGGCGTCTGTTTCCAGAGTTTAAACTAATGAACAGAGACAGAGCGTCAACGATCCGCCACCTGTCAGTCAAAGGTCAAAGGTCAGTGTGACCTCAGAAAACACTTTTTAGCCATTACTCTCAACTTCACACACGTGGTTCTTATTTTCTCTGACTCCGGATAAACAGGAAGTGACCTGGAAGTAGTCGTGCGGCGGAGGGATACGACCAGGAGGAGGTGGTCCTATTTTTACATCTGAAATGAGTCCAGCAGCAAGAAACTACATTCAGGAGAAAACAGGAAGTTAAAGTGAACGACTCTTCAGCCGCCGCTCTGAGGAACTACAACTTTCACTTGGTCTCAGTTGAACGTCCACAGTGACGTCAGGTGACATCACTTCAATAACGATGACATCATCAATAAAACCTGCCGATGCTCCACTGTTAAAACATCAACTCATTTACCTGTCACATGTTCACACCTGAGCCTCAC
>NW_019525206.1:20825-23995 GCF_002814215.2 Seriola lalandi dorsalis | reverse complement strand
ACACACACACACACACACACACACACACACACACACACACACACACACACACACACACTCTCTCTCTCTGCAGCAGAGATGAAGACAGGCTGAATGAGAGGAAGACAAATCTGATCAGGGATCAGAGCTGATACAGTTGTAACGCCGTCTGCTCGCGGATCATTTCGACACGCAGGCGTCTCTCAGACACGGCGCCGCGGTTAGCTGAGGCGCTAGCTACGGTAAAGCCGCTTAGCGTCACTGTCACTCCGTGCTGTTGTACAGCACCGGGTGCTTCAGAGCTCAGGTTCCACATCAGCAGATTACCCACAATACACCAAGGGGATTTCTTAACCTCGCAGAGAAGCTTCCTGCCATGGCGAGTGCTGCGTCTTCGCTTCAGTGTAAACACAGGTGAGCGAGTCAGCAGTCATCTCAGACCGCTGATCCTAGTGCTGATCCTGATCCTGATCCTGATCCTGATCCAGGACCAGGACCAGGACCGAGGACATCAGAGTCCTTAAGTTTTCTCAGGTTCAGATCCGAGAGAAAACGTCACAGCTGGATTTAGTCCAGTGTGTCTGCAGCGTCGCTGAGAGAGAACGTTTCTACTCTCCCCATCGGCTTCTAGAAATGCGTTTATTCATTCAGCAGCTTCACAGATTAAAACCAACACACAGACCGAGTCTCTGTGGCCGCGGCTGTTGGTTCAAGTCGACGTGTTGATTGAAGAAAAGTGTCGATCGTCTGACAGCTGCTGTTTCTGCCTTCGACCCTGTGCGGCCGTGTTGATCACTTCCACGTTTGCCGCCATTTTTCCCTCCAGTTTGTGTCACTGTACAGGAAGACAACGAAGCTCTGATTGTCTCAGATGTTTGTCCACATGGAGAGACAGTTGAGGACAGAAGTGTAACTCAGACGTCTCAAACACTTTCACTTTCCAACCAGATTCATCGCTGTTTCACCTGAACGTCTCGCCGGCTCGGGTCGTTTACTGGAGGAGGAGCCACAGTGACGGAGGCTTGAAGCATCAGTCCAGAGAGGGATGTTTCATGTTGTTGATTCCAGACGGAGTGATGCAGATGATCAACTGAACGAGGCTGACGAGGGGAAACGTCAGAGTTTCTTCTTTGTGGGTTTTTCAGGAAGTGGTGATGTGATACACTGATTCATGTTCAGCTGCATGTTGTGATTCATTGAAACATGACTGAGCCGCTGACTGAGTGTGAAAGGATGCTGACGCCAGCGTGAGCAACACACACACACACACACGCACGCACGCACACACACACAAACACACGCACACACACACCCGCACGTGCACGCACGCACACACAGACGGGGTCAGTGATGACTACATGATCTAGTTAGTGATACGTGATCAAGGTTCACTGGGTCACAAAGCGATGAAATAATTAGCAACCACCTCAGTGGAGCCGCCGTATCTCTGGTTGCCGATAGTTACGAGGAGGATGCCTCCATTTTGGAGCAGTGACAACAAAACACTGGAGCGTTATCACATCTCTCACCACGGCAAAACAAAGGAGATGACAAATGAGCGCACGGTGCTGCTGCTGTGTCGTCGGGCAGACAGGAGGACGATTTTACACTCTGTTAATGTTCCCGCCTCAGACGGCTGACATTTCTCTCATCAGCAGAAGAAGAAGAGTCACAGGGAGAAAACTGAAGCAGCTTTATATCAGTGGGTTTGATAACTTTATACCTGCTCTGCTGGTTTCTCTCCTAACAACACTAACTTCCACTGATATCTGTAGTGCAGCAGATAACTGCAGTAATCTTCCAAATGTGGAAACAACATAACTGGATCATTTGAAAAAACCCGTTAGCCACTTGAAATTTCAAGATGGCCGCCATTTCTTTTATTCTTACATTTCCTCTGAGCGTCATTTGTACAGTTTCTGATGTCGTGTGAAAAATTCACTATATATTGTGAAAGATGAAGGTTTTGTAAGAGTCAACAGTGTATTTGTTGACTGACTAGCATTAGCTCTCTAGGCTAGCTTGCTAGCACTAGGCTAGTTAGCAAGCTTGTGAGTAATATTTTTGATATTTTAGTATATTTCAGTTTTTACAGTGTACTGCATTTCATGATTTGACACCTGGTTTATTAATGTGAGAAAATAGTGGATGAACTTATTGCAAAAAATAACATTTCCTTGCCAGAAATGGCGGCCATCTTGAAATTTCAAGTGGCTAAAGGGGTTTTTCAAATTATCCAATTGTAGTGTATCTACAGCTGTTTAGCATGTGAAATGAAGTGACCTGCTACATGGTGTGAACCAAAGGTAAAGACTTTCAGATCTTTCTTCCAGATCTTCGTCCTTAATTTCCACATTATTCTCCTTTTATGAAAGTAAAACTCCATCGTTACTGAGATATTCAAGGATTTTCTCTGTATCTTAATCGGGACATTAACATGTTTTCTCACGTCACGATTCTTCAGTTCGGTTTGAATCTGTTTGTAAATCAAACCAAACACATTTCTGGGTCGTTTAGAAGGAAACGACTTATTAACAGCTCAGTTTGGCTTCGCTCTGACAGTGTCTGTAGAGCTTAGAAAACAACACCAACATCCAGAGACACTCAAACTCTGCCAGTGTGTGATCACCAGGTGATCTCTGGGTAATGTAGTGCACAAGCAGCTCAGCAATGAGGCTTAAGAAGTGAATGTAAAGAGAGAGAAGCAGGAGGAGCTGGCAGATTACCGCTCTGAAGAGAAACTCCAGTAGAGAGAGGGCAGCAGCTTCAGAGGAGACGATGAAGGTCTGTTATTTTCCCAGTGGGATGACGATCACATAAAGATTAGACGACACAGCTCTGACCTGCAGCCTGGAGGAAATCTATGGCCACGGCTTCTACAGGTGTCACTCCTCCTCTCTCTGAGGTCGTGGACACAATTTCCAAGTTAAAGCTCCATGTTTTCTTCTTCTGTGTTTTATTTGAAGTGTTGATCCAACAGAAGATATAAAAACCATCTCAGTGTAGTTTTACATCTCCTCTCTCAGGCTTCTCTCTGCAGCTCTAGTGACAACAGGTCTGTGAGCCAATCAGAAGAGAGGAGGCTATGAGCCTCTCTTCTGATTGGCTGACTGTTTTCTGAGTGATCCAATAAAAATACAGCAGATTTCAGGTAAAAACACTCAGAGAAACCAAATCCTGCAAGGTTTGGA
>NW_019525206.1:17399-20313 GCF_002814215.2 Seriola lalandi dorsalis | reverse complement strand
GCTCAGGGAGAGGTGGGGAGATAGGAGAGAGGAGGTGGGAAGAGGAGGAAGAGGAGCAGGAGATGGGGGAGATGCCACAAGCTGCTGAGAGGAAAGATAATTGCCACATGCAGAGCTCGAGAGGCTGTGTTTGTGTGTGTGTGTGTGTTTGTGTGTGTGTGTGTGTGTGTGTGTGTGTGTGTGTGTGTGTGTGTGTATAAACCACTCCACTCCAGTGCTCTGCTATTATCTCGGTGAACAATGGACCCTCCCTCCGTCTGCTCTCCGACAGACAGACAGTCTATAAACCCAACAGGGATTAGATCCAAGCTCGGAGACAATGGGCCGAGACAGGACAGAGGAGACGTGTCCCGGCAGGACGACACACGCAGGACGACACACACACACACACACACACACACACACACACACACACACACACATCGTTGATACGGCGACGAGGACAGTGTATGAAAAATTATTGTAAAGGAGAGACAAAGGGAAACAGAGGAAATGTGAACAGGAGATAAATGATGTAAAAGACAACAAAACTTTAGTGAAGGTGCATCACAGGTGTAGAGCTGCAGAAACCACGTGCAGATTACAGCAGAGCTTCTCTGTGGACGACTTCAACGTCTTAAAGTGACGTCAGATTCTCCTCTCAGCCCGTCTGTGTTCCACTCTCATTCCACATCATGTGATTAAACACTTTTCTTGCTGCTCTCAGTTTGTGTTTGGTGTTCAGATTTTATTTCTCGTGTTGTTTGTGTCCTCAAAACAAAACCCTGACGACGGAGACACTCCGGTGGTTGGAGCGGATACAGACAGGCGCTCCTCCCCGGAGTCAGCGCGGTGTATGAAGAGGAGCGGCGGTGCAGCAGAGCGTGTTCCAACACGGTGCAACACGCGTGTGAAACGAGCCGTCATGACACCACAGCAGCCTTTTCTCTTCCAGTAACCACACGCTGATAATTAAGCATTTATCTCGGGGGTGTGTGGGGGAGATAAGCCCTTTATAATTACACAAATTACATAAAAAGAACATAATTCATCAAAAGAATGCAAAAGTACATTCATGAATACACAACACTGTGAGCAACAACAATCTGTGTGGAAGTGCTTCAATAGAAAGGTCAGATAGAGTAACAGCAGCTGAAGTGACTGTTTGCTTCCCCGACAACCTCTGTATCTCAATTAGACGCTCGTTAGCAACCGAGACGTAAAAACTTCAAGGACTGGAGTATTTACTGATGTGTTTTATGTTGTAGAATAAAACGTGACGATGTTTTGAGCTTGTGTCAAACACAGACCTGATTACAGACTTCAGGACTGATAGTTCAGCAGGTAGCTGCATGTTTCAGGGAAATCATGTGGATACTGATGCTACATTTCAAGATGGCCGCCATTTCTGGCAAGGAAATGTTATTTTTTGCAATAAATTCATCCACTATTTTCTCATATGAATAATCCAGGTGTTAAATCATGAAATTTAGTACACTGTAATAAAAGAAATGAAAGTATATTTCAGTGCATATTACTCACAAGAAAGCTCCCTAACTAGCCTAGCACTAGCATGTTAGCCTAGAGAGCTAATGTTAAGACAAGTAAGCAAGTCGACTGTCGACTCTTACTGAATGTAAGAGAAAGTGAATTTGACATGAATTTGTGAAATATGTGTTTCCTGTACCAGAAATGGCGGCCATCTTGAAATTTCAAGTGGCTAACAGGATTTTTCAAATTAATGGCCCCAGAGGGAAAAACACATCAATTCTGGTGCTTGTATCCACATTTGAAAGATTATTGCAGTTATCTGCTGCACTCATGGTAATAATCATAATAATGATATTTCGTATTACCTTGTTATTTCAGGGGTTTGTCGAGGAAATGTGGTGAAATGTGACGTGATACGTTCATATGCTGTTGTAGATTAATGCATAAGCAGATAGGAAGACGTAAAAAAACTGTGACAGGTGGGTGAGTGTATGAACCAAACTAAGTCTCAGCTCCACACACGCCCCTCCTCTTTGACCATATTTGGATTGGCTGGGAGTTAGGGGCGGAGTCAGACACTGCCAAGATGGTGACAGTGGAGCAGCTCACTCTGAGCTTCAGAAACCTGTGGGTGACGGCCATCTTTATTTACAGTCTGTAGTTTTCACACAAACACGTGTTTATACTCAAAAAACAACATTGTTTTGGCATCTGTACTGAGAATATTACATCACATCACAGCTGTATTTATCCACATCAACTATCAGTCAGAGGAGTTTTTCGACCACCGCACCATCATGTTCTCCACAGAGTCTTATCACTTCTCCGCTCTCTCACTTCTTGGGCTCCTTCTACTAATTCCTGTCACAGCACCTTGAGTTTCCAGCGAACGCTCCCCGGGATCAGAGCCAGAGAGTAGGAAGCACCTCAGTGAGTCAGCAGAGGAGGAGAAGGTGTTTCTAAGAATACTGAGCCTCACTTCTTCTTTTCTCTCCACCCCGACACAGGGAGGGCTGCTATCACTCCTCCTGCCAAGAGCTGCTGAGATCTACAGCTACATGGGAACTGAGTTAACTGATAATCACATAACACACACACACACACACACACACACACACACACACACACACCCTATGCAAGATAAATGAGTGCTATCAGCCCCCTACCTCAGTGCTAACAGATTAATGTGTAAGCGTATCCCTGGTTTCCCCCCTCCTACACACACTTCTCACTTTCTCTGTCAAAGACACACACACACACACACACACACACACACACACACACACACACACACACACACACACACACACACAGTGTTAGAAGCAGCAGCTTTGACTGAGTCAGACATCAAACGTCCCATCATCTGCAGGATTCTACCTCTGAATGTGGCGCAGAGCGGCGACGTGACCGGTTAAGCTAACAGAGGTTAGCTAACCTCTGTTAG
>NW_019525206.1:11264-16970 GCF_002814215.2 Seriola lalandi dorsalis | reverse complement strand
TCTATTTATTTCTATAACTCAAGCTGTTTTACTGGTCAGTCATTCTCTGATTATTCTTTTATCTTATTTCTACTTTTATCTCTGGTTTTACTCACTTTGATTCATCTCCTCTGTTTTAGCATTTTATCATTTTATCTTTCTTTTATCGTCTTTACTTTCCAGTGTTTCCTCACTTCCTGTTGTAATTGTCTTATCAGTCTGTGTTTTCCCTCCAAAACAGTTCAACAATAAGAACAATATTAGAATTATTAAGCAAAGAAATACGTTTTATTTGAGCTCTACTGCAGCGAGACCAGAACCGACGCAGAGAAAGAGGTCAGAGTCCTGAAGGCTTCACATTAATTCATCACTTATTCATTTCAGTGTCTGTGAGGAGAAACAATCATCATGTGATCAGGTCCACGTCTCCTGTTGGCGTGAACAGACTCAGACCTGCTGCCTGTCTCCTAAAGGGGGCGGGGAGGAGGAGAAACCATGTGACACAGATACAGGAAGTGATTGTGAGTGCCTACGCCTCTCTGTTGTGACGAGAGCTTCGGCCATCTTTGTCTTTATAATACAGGAGGTTATAACACGTCCTCTGAGCAGCTACGTCTTCAAGACAGACTGCAGGCTACAGTGACTCGGTATCGGAAAGTGAGGAGATGGGCCGGAGCTAGCTAGTTAGCATGCTAACATCAGCAGAAGAAAAGAAGTGATAGAAATAGAAGCTAAACACGAGGGTTGTTTTCCACCTCTGCAGACAGATGTTGGTGAGTAAAGGAAAGAAGTTTGATGCTGAACTCACAACGTTTGTTCTACAACTGCTAATGCTAACGTTAGCTATGTAGCGATAGCAAAACTTACAAATGGCTCCTTTAATTACAGACTAAGTTAGCTGGACAAACTTTGCTCAACTTCACAGACTTAAAAGTTCAGCTCTGCTCAAACTTTCTCCCCACGAACACGTCCGCTGGAATCTGTGTTTAAAATCACGTCGGCAACATCTGCATCTGATGGAGAAACAAGACGCCTGAAGGTTCAGCAACAGAACATCTTCTCATTCTATGTTTCCAGTTTCTCATCAGTTTTATCACCTGAATAGAAAATACACTCAGTGACACGTAAACAGGAAGTGCTCTGATGTCACCCTGACAACAACAACACAAACAAATGCCACAATGTGAAAGAGTGTGTGTGTGTGTCTCTGTGACTGTGTGTGTCTCTGTGTGTGTGTGTGTGTGTGTGTGTGTGTGTGTGTGTGATCTACACTGGACCTCTGCACACTTTCCACAAGTGCCTGGAAGTTTTTTATCTGGTGGAATGTGTTAAGAAGAGCGGCGGGTGTTGGAGCGGCGGCGCCCTTATCTGCCCGCGGAGCGTCTCTCCGACAGACGAGCGCGGCGCCGCTCTAAGAGGATTTCTATTTTGGTGTTTAATTTAATTTCTTCGCAGACAGACGGATTGTAATTTGGTGGTTTCGCTATGAAAACGTGTTTGGTTCCATAATCTAAATTAGGGGATTAATCAGGAGCCACGAGGGCTGCTGCCGAGTTACTGTTTGACTGTGTGTGTGTGTGTGTGTGTGTGTGTGTGTGTGTGTGTGTGTGTGTGTGTGTGTACATACCTGTAACACTGAGAGCTAAACTGTAGTGTCACGTGTGTGTGTGCTGATAAGTTTTGTGTGGACAGATGAAAACATCACAGTGTCGAGTGTGAGTGTGTGTGTGTGTGTGTCTCTGTGTGAGTGCGTGTGCGTGTGTGTGTCTGTGTGCGTGTGTGTAATAAACAGATCCCTCCAGAGGTTGACAGCTGTCTCAGGCTGAACAGATAAACTTCATCTCACAGGTTTTAAACCAGCTGCAGCGCACAGCCAAAGAAACAAACACAAAGCGTGTGTGTGTGTGTGTGTGTGTGTGTGTGTGTGTGTGTGTGTGTGTGTGTGTGTGTGTGTGTGTACCTGTAGTGCCTGGTGTCTCTCAGGGCTCGGTTGCTGGGGATACGCTCGCTCTCCCTCTGGTTGAAGGCGTACAGCGTGTACGGGTCGTCACCGGGCTTCCACCGCCGCGCCGTCAGGTAACCCCGCTCATCGAAACCCTCCAACATGTCCTCCCACTCTGCATCCGAGATCTGTCAATCAATCAATCAATCAATCAATCAATCAATCAATCAAGCAAGCAAGCAAGCAAGCAAGCAATCATGACTGATTCATGTCCTGATACTTTACTTCACATGCAAAGATATTCAGTTTATACTAATAAAAAACTGATATTGAAAGTATCAAAGCCTCAGTCCACAGAGAAATGCACACAGCCTGTATTCAGAAACTGAGCCTTAAAACCAGCCGTCAGGACTTCTGGAACTTTGTGATGTCACAACAAAGCAGTCACCAAGCCCCGCCCACCTGGACCCACCATCCAAACCTTGCTGGATTTGGTTTCTCTGAGTGTGTTTACCTGAAATCTGCTCTGTATTTTGCTCATGTACAGAACAGCCTGCATTATATATTCTTATTGTATAAAGTATCTCTAATTTATCTTGTTTGTTTTAGATTCTGTTTTTATTCTTATTTTATTTCTTAATTACATCGTTCTTTTGTGCTGCTGTGTCAAATTGAATTTCCTCTCTGCGGGGGATCAATAAAGGTTCATCTTATCTTATATGTGTGTGTGTGTGTGTGTGTGTGTGTGTGTGTGAGGGGCTTTTATAAAAGCATGCTGAGAGCTTTTAAAGGTCATTTTACTTAAAGAAGATTCAGAGCGCTTTCTAACTTCCTGTTCTCTGGTGTTTAAAGAGACGAATGTTGGAGTCAGTTCTTCTTCTTCTTCTGTTTTGTGACTAAACGCTGCGTTTTCTCTCTCTCTCTTCTGCTGATCTCTGCTTTGTTTTCCCATGAAATGAAAACACACAAACACAAGAGAAGAAGAGTTGATCAGTGATTGAAACGACAGAAGCTACAAACCATCATCGTTCTTTCATCTGAAAACCTGAAGTTTTAATCCTCTGAAGCTCAGAGAGAGAAACTGGACTCACCCCAGCGAAGAAGAAGAAACCTTCAGCTGATCTTTGATTCAGAGCTGAATTTTAAATCTCGTCTCAGAATCAGATTTTTACCATCTGAAAAATATTTCTAAAGAGCGACAGAGAAACTGATGCAGGCTTGACTATTGTCTCATCTGTTGTCTGTTCTATTATATTTTATTCTATTTAATTATTAATTTTCCTGTTTTCGTTATTATGACTTTTTAAAGCGGCCGAAATGAGTTTCCTCCGCAGGGCGGCTCAGCCTCAGAGATAGAGTGAGGAGCTCGGAGTAGAGCCGCTGCTCCTCCATGAGCCAGTTGAGGTGGTTCGGGCATCTGGTGAGGACGCCTCCCGGACGCCTCCCGGACGCCTCCCGGACGCCTCCCGGACGCCTCCCGGGGAGGTTTTTCGGGCATGTCCCACCGGGCCGACCAAGGACACGCTGGAGGGATTCTCGGCTTTCTCTCTTGATTTGTTCTTTTCTTTTGAGCTCATCAATCTGCACTGACTTGTATGAAACACGCTATCCAAATAAAGTTTGATTGAGTGATTGATTATAAATTAAATTAGTTGAATCCTGTGTTTTGAACATATACATTTAATACTTTTGTTCTTTTCTGGATCACAGATCGTATCTTAATAATACAGTAAAGGTTTCTCTCTTCACTCTCAGATGTCGGAGTGTCCTTGAACACATCAACAGGATAGGATTTCAATAGACTTCAACAGAAACTTCACTGTGACAGAGAAATAAAGGAAAGTAAACGATGATTGTGATGAAGTTCTGAGTCGGTCCAGTCTCAGGTCGTTGCTCGGTGACCGTGTCGGCACAGAGAGGAAATGGAAATCAATACGACTTCCCTGGGAGGTGGAAAATCAACCTCACAACTTATGGTAAAAAAGGCAGCGATAATGTAAAACAGGCAGTTTGTAGTTAACAGCCTTCAAGTGCGGAGAGGCATCGGTGTGCCGATCAGAGAACGTCGTCCTGCACGTTATTCTGCAGTAACAAGCGACGTCTCTGGGAAAATACAAAGGAAATAAAGTCAGGTGTAAAATGTTAATGTGGCTCATAAATCGTGTTGAGCTGCTGCAGAAAAACACAAGGTGAATTCAACAAAGAAAAAACAGCTACAGCTGCAGTTTCTGTCTCTGAGAGTTTAAACAGAGAGTTTATCATTTATGAGACAGTACAGACGCCTGTTAGCAGGAAGGAGCTGTGTGTGTGTGTGTGTGTGTGTGTGTGTGTGTGTGAATGATGGAGGGAGTGAATGTGTTTGTGTCTGTATCATTTATGAGTGTGTGTAGGTATCATTCGACAGGCTGTGTGAGAGTGTGTTTCAGTTGATAGAGACAGTGTGTGTGTGTGTTGCATAAGAGAGAGCGGATGTTTCATTGCGGGCGAGAGACATAAAGAATGTACATTATCATTCTCTCTCTCTCTCTTTTGCCCCATCATAAACATAACTTCTGCAAAAACCCCGGAGGCCATATTTCTCCCGAACGACCACACACACACAAACACACACACACACACACACAGGGTCAGGGCGCTGATGGTGTGTCTAACAGAACAACATTTACGGTGGAGCAGCAGTCTGGATGGAGGGATGAAGAAAAGAACGAGCGACACTCCTCCTCTTTCTTCTTCTTCTCCTCATTATTCAGCCGTACGACTTGCTGATGCGACACATTGTCTAAATGGGGCCATTAGAGTCCGACTCTGTGTGTGTGTGTGTGTGTGTGTGTGTGTGTGTGTGTGTGTGTGTGTGTGTGGCTGGTTCTTCTGGTGGCTGTGACAGCGAAGCATGAAGAACAAGAAGGAGGGAGAAATGGAGGGAAAGATGACAAAGGAAAGAGGAGCGAGGGAGAAGGAAAGGAAGGGATGGAAAAGGGAGGGAAGTGAAGGAGGGATGGGTGTGAGGACGAGAGGAAAAAGAAAGAAAAGGGAGAGAGAGGAGGGATGAGAGAAGATAGAGGAATGGAGAGATAAAAAGAGACGAGAGGAGGGAGGAAGAAAGAGGAAGACAAGAAAAGAGATGGGGAGGAGAGAAAAGGAGCTGGAGGGGTAAAGTGAAGAGAGAGAGGGAGGAAAGGAGGGATGGAGGGAAAATGAAGTGAGAGGGTGAGAGAGGAGGAAATAAAGACAGAGAGAGAACAACAGGAGAATAATGGGAGAAGGAGGGATAAACGAGAGAGAGAGAGAGGAGCTCTCAGGTAGAGAAGGAGGAAGAGGAGGAGGAAGATGAAGGGCAGGAAGGAGAGAAGAAGGGAGGAGAGGTGAAGGATAAAGTGAGGAGATATAAACTTCAGAAGACTAACAGAGGGAAAGAAAGAATTAGAGTGAAGAGGAAGAGATGAGAAAAGAGAAAGAAGAACGGAGGAGAGAGGAGAGACTTGAGGAGGAAGGAAAAAGGAGGGAGGAAAGAGGAGAGGATGTAAAACTTTTACAGAGGAGAAGAAGACGTGATAAAATGATGAAGAAGAAGAATAAGTGGGAGAGAAAGACATAGAGGAGAGGAAACGAGGAGAGGAAACGAGGAGAGGAAACGAGGAGAGGAAACAAGAAGAGGAGACAAAGAGAGAAGAAACAAGACAAGGACGGGCTGCGATTAAGCTTGTCTGAGTTTCACACACACACACACACACACACACACACACACACAGACACACACACACACACACACACAGACACACACACAC
>NW_019525206.1:614-893 GCF_002814215.2 Seriola lalandi dorsalis | reverse complement strand
CACACACACACTCACACACAGCTGGAGTCCCATTAAGCAAGGCAGTGACTGTACCAGCTCCATTCTGACCTCTGACCTCTGACCTCTGACCTGCCTGAGGTGACAGGTGGATGGAGACCGGATCACATCAGTGTTGTAGGTGTTTGAATTTAAAGTATTTTTTCTTCACAGCTCTGTCTCTGTGCTCACAACAACCAAGGCTGCTCGTGTGTGTGTGAGAGAGTGTGAGTGTGTGAGTGTGTGTGTGTGTGTGTGTGTGTGTGTGTGTGTGTGTGTGTG
>NW_019525205.1:1761-2930 GCF_002814215.2 Seriola lalandi dorsalis | reverse complement strand
TGACCGCTACTAACGTGACCGCTACTAAAGTGACCGTTACTAACGTGACCGCTACTAAAGTGACCGTTACTAACGTGACCGCTACTAAAGTAACCGCTACTAACGTGACCGCTACTAAAGTGACCGCTACTAACGTGACCGCTACTAAAGTGACCGCTACTAAAGTGACCGTTACTAACGTGACCGCTACTAAAGTGACCGTTACTAAAGTGACGTTTACTAACGTGACCGTTACTAAAGTGAGCGCTACTAAAGTGACCGCTACTAACGTGACCACTACTAAAGTGACCGTTACCAACGTGACCGCTACTAACGTGACCGCTACTAACGTGACCGTTACTAAAGTGAGCGCTACTAAAGTGACCGTTACTAACGTGACCGTTACTAACGTGACCGCTACTAAAGTGACCGTTACTAACGTGACCGTTACTAACGTGACCGTTACTAACGTGACCGCTACTAAAGTGACCGCTACTAACGTGATCGCTACTAAAGTGACCGCTACTAAAGTGACGTTTACTAACGTGACGGTTACTAAAGTGACGTTTACTAACGTGACCGCTACTAACGTGATCGCTACTAACGTGAGCGCTACTAAAGTGACCGTTACTAACGTGACCGTTACTAAAGTGACCGCTACTAAAGTCACCGTTACTAACGTGACCGCTACTAAAGTGACCGTTACTAACGTGACCGTTACTAAAGTGACCGCTACTAAAGTGACCGCTACTAACGTGACCGTTACTAACGTGACGGTTACTAACGTGACCGCTACTAACGTGACCGCTACTAACGTGATCGCTACTAACGTGACCGCTACTAAAGTGACGTTTACTAACGTGACGGTTACTGGCATGACCGTTACTAAAGTTGCTGTTGCTAAAGTGACAGTTACTAAAGTGACCGTTACTAAAGTGACCGTTACTAAAGTGACCGTAACTAAAGTGACGGTTATAACGTGACGGTTACTGGCATGACCGTTACTAAAGTTGCTGTTGCTAATGTGACAGTTACTAAAGTGACCGTTACTAAAGTTGCTGTTATTAAAATGACTGTTACTAAAGTGACCGTTACTAAAGTGACCGTTACTAACGTTACATTAAACAGACCAGATGAGAGATGATAAAGAAAAACCTGCTGTAACTAACTCACAGTTCACCAGCTCATAC
>NW_019525205.1:0-1631 GCF_002814215.2 Seriola lalandi dorsalis | reverse complement strand
CATTTACACACACACACACACACACACACACACACACACACACACACACACACACACACACACACACTCGCACAGCTGAGCTGTGATAATAAATAAGTCCTGTGTGTGTTTCAGCAGGACGTCAGTCAGAAACAACAACTCTCACATTCTGTTTTTATCTCTTCTCCTCCTCTCCTCTCCTGTTTCTTCTCCTCCTCTCCTCTTCCTCCTCCATCTGTTTTCTGTTGACCTCCTGTTGTTCCCTCTGTCTCATGTATCTCTGTTAGCGTAGCAGGTGGCTAACCTTGTTAACAGTTGTGTGTTTTTGCAGCAGTTTGACCTGAAATGTTTGAAATAGTTTCCAATCTTTTTTTTTTCTTTTCTCCTCTTCACTCACTTTATTATCACTTGACTCACTTTATGGCTTCAGTCACTTCTGCTAATTGTTCAGCAGAAGTCCTCAGGTGGTTTTGTTTTATATTTCCTATTTCATGAAGATAATGAACGCATCAGTAAATCATGAGACGACTGAGAGGAGTTCACGCTCTGTGGCCTGTAGTCACAGATACTGAAGAGACCTGCCAGACACAAAACCACCACAAAGAGACACGATAAACAGCTGTACAGGTGTCACATCACGCTGTGGCATCACGCTTACATCATCCTCAGCACAGACGGCGGCTCATCAGGCTCATAACAAACACCGATCAACCCGACATCAGCCCTGTTGTTACATGAGTGACAGTCGGCCAATCAGAGGGCTCGTCTAACTGTCAATCGTCATGATGTAATGGAGGGAAAATTTAGTTTAATGTGTGTAAATGTGTGTGTGTGTGTGTGTGTGTGTTACCTTCTTCTTGTCTCTCATGGATCCCTTCCCTCTCACCATGATCTTACATCCTGTTTCAGCCTCCAGCTGCTTCGCTGTCAGACCACGAGGACCCAGAATCCTCCCCACAAAGTTAAACTGATGCAGAGAGAGAGGGAGGGAGAGAGGGAGTTACCATGACAACCAGCCAATCTATCAGCCAATACACTTCTCCTATACAGACCTATTTCTGTTCTGTTTGGTTGGTTTGTAGTAGTGGGTCAGTGCATCTCATTCCATATTAACCACTTTAATCACTTTATATATGGTTCTGATGATGTTTGTAAAGAGCTATCAGGATCACACACACACACACACACACACACACACACACACACACACACACACACATGCACACACAACAACATCATCTCCTCACACAGCAGGAGCTGAAACACTGACTGTGTGTGTGTTTAATAATGAACATTAATTAACTCATTGGCAACACACTGATCCTGAACGCAGCATGCAGCTTTAACACAAACACACACACACACACACACACACACACACACACACATACACACACACGTACATCAGGATACTCCTTCACAGGAACGTAGAGTTTCTCCTGCAGTTGGACGGTCGGACCGACGGCGTCCGGCAGCTCGCTGCTCCTCTCTGACCCGTTCAGAGTGTCGTTGTACATGTCCTTCCTCACACGGCTGATCTCTGAAACACACAACACGTCAACACATGTCAGTGTACGCAACACACACACACACAACAATGTTAAAGCGGCAGAGTTTAAGGCAGTTGATGTCAGTTGCGTCCATGTTCCACT
>NW_019525204.1:5956-14528 GCF_002814215.2 Seriola lalandi dorsalis | reverse complement strand
TTTTGGCTTTACATACTGAGAAGATGGGCTTAAGTGACCTCCTCACCTTTGATGTCAAAATTATGTCACTTCCCTCTGTGCTAAATGAACAATTCATGGGTTCTTGTGTTCAGTTACACCTCCTCTTCGCAGCAATTATTGCAAGTCCATACACTCTTATTTGCTTGAGTAGGCCCCACTTGCAAAGCCTGCCTGTTTGTTCTGCTGCAGAAACTGTCAAATGTGTTGGTCAAATTCTTAGGCCCCACACTGTAAAATGTAATTGTATATCTTACTTATAATAAAAAGTGCGCCTAACTCATTTCAGCTTACTCTGTTGACTCTCCTCACTTAAATTTAGTAAAGACAACTTTCTACTGAGGCAAGTAAACAAACTTGTCAGCTGCAAGTTACCTATACTTAGAAGTATGAGTGAGCAAGAAGCGTCTGCAAAACCCGGAGAAACTCGGCATCTCTCGGCAGCATTCGGCATCTCTCGTTGCGCAGGTGCTCACTGACGACAAGTTGAGGCAGTCAAACCTCATTAAGCGGGAAGAGACATGAGAGACGGTTGCTGCGTAGTGTTACGGTAAGTTTAACTGGTTTTATACGTAGCAAACATATAGTCGGTATTTTTGTCATGTAATTTATTCGTTAGTCCAAATTTGGAGGGGAACTTTATGTTTAGCTGACGTGTAAAGATTAAAATTAGCATGTGAAAGCTAACGTTAACCAGCCCTTCACGTAACGATACGCGTGCAAAACTCTGTAAGGAAACTGTACATTTAGAGATAACTGGACTTTCAGTAAACACAGCGCGCTTATTAACGGTTGAAAAAGCAACTCTGCTGATTTTTCAGGGCCACTCTTCAACTCGGCAGCATGTAGGCCTAATTCTTTTCTCATCTTACTTAAACAAAAAATGACTTTGTCGTTGTCCATGGCTCCTTCTATATATTCTTTTTAAACACGGCGGAGATGCTTTTAGTTTAACTACAGTTGTTCCTTTTTATACCTACTGGTCACATATGTAGCACATATGTTAGTTACCAGTTTTCCTCTTTCCCTTCATAATAAAGAACACGAAAGTAAAATAATGTTAACTGAGAAGTTTGGACAATTTCCATTCAAAACATAGTAATCCAGGCGAGTGTCATGCTTCAGCCAACTCTGTTTACCTGCGCAAAATCACACCACACAGTGTGACAAGTTGAAAATATTAGACATTGATGTTTTGTTATAAATATTATAAATTCATGTTCTTTCATTGTTAAGCTGTATAGTGAGGATAAAGGTATAAATACATTTAAACTAAAAGTCTTAAAAACAGTTAAAAATCTCTTACATGGTTAAGAAATGATAAAATGTTGTTAAAGTGTTTGCGTTGTTGTTAAAATGTTTGCGTTAGTCTGTTATCGATACAGCATCTTAGAACTGTTATTCTGAGATCGATTGGTTATGGCTCCACCCACTGCCTGGGGAAATTCGCGGTACTTTTCTCATTGTAGTAAAACACTGCTTAGGAAATACCATACTTATCACTCTCGTGATTATTTAATCCCTTTTCAGGTATGTGGTGGGTCATAAACAATGTGAACACACAAAACGTGACAATAAAATTTTGGGAGTTTTTCAGAGGTTGGTAATGTGACATTGAGTATGTTGTACCGACGTTTTGTGGAGGATATTTTGCGCTGAAATAACGCAGCGTCATCCTGTTAAGCGAGTACTCCACCTAGTGTCGAAATTGTGAATAGTATTGATGTTTAAATAAGATGTGTCTACCGCTCTACTTACCTGTAAACGTATTGTTTGGAAGTTGTTATCTTTATGTAAATTCATACTAGTAAAGCACTGCTTAGGAAATACCATACTTATCACTCTCGTGATTATTTCATGCCTTTTCAGGGGTGTAACAACAGCATATCGGCGTTATCAGCTGTGGCCCACATAACCAATCGTCATCGTCAGAATAGGAAGCAAAAGCATCATAGGAAATTGAGTCCATATTTCTCATAACAGTAGAAAGCAAAAACTTTTGGATAAAAGAGTGTAGAGATGCAACTATCAACTATTTTCATTATAGACTAATATGTACAGTATTTTATTTTCTGCATTAATCAATTGTTTGTTTTCTCCTGAAAATGTTTTTTTTTTTTTAAAGAAATCATTCTGAAAATGATATTCTGTACAGCCCTAATATGTGCTTGTGCTATGAGTTAATAACAGTTTAACTAATTGGTTTTGTTGTTTCTTTTGTAGGTTGCAGACACCTAGCTATGCATTGGAAGTGTAAGTACTGCTTGTTTTCTTCTGAAAAGAGGGCTCAACTATTCAAGCACTACCGCTTAAAACATGGAAGCTATGCCAGAACTACTCCAATTCCATGCCTCCACACTGATTGTCTGTGTTCATTCAAGTCATTTAATGCCCTAAAAGTGCATCTAACAAGAAATCACTCCCATGAAGTACATGATGGGCAGATGAGTGGAGCTGATGAAATCCCTGTGATATTCCATTGTCCTCTTTGCAATTTTGAAGAACCCTGCACAGAACTAACTTTTTTTCCCCATTTGCGCCAACATCTTAAAAATAAGGAAACTGTGAAGTGTCCATATGAAAACTGCATTTTTGAGAGCAATGTCTACTCAACATTTAATGCTCATAAAAGCAAAGAGCATCGGCTTCCCAGTCAGAAGCGGTTGAAGCCTGACATTGCCTTGCGCAGCACACCTCAGGATTCAGATCCAGATGTGTCACAAGATGTACAAGAAGTTGAGGATTTTTCTAGTGATCCTACAGACCAAG
Source organism: Seriola lalandi dorsalis (assembly GCF_002814215.2). Classification (NCBI taxonomy): domain Eukaryota; kingdom Metazoa; phylum Chordata; class Actinopteri; order Carangiformes; family Carangidae; genus Seriola; species Seriola lalandi. Next base: position 11,741 of record NW_019525204.1, on the reverse strand, counting down.
ACAAAAATGAAGAAGAAGCTCAAATCGAAAATTTGGATCACTTACAACATCAACTTGAGCATAATTTAGCCTCACTCTTTCTTAAACTGCAGACAGTCTTGCATTTATCTGATATGGCAGTACAGGAGGTAATTCAACAGCTAAATCAGCTTGTTCTTCTGTCAGAGCCCCTTTTGCATAATGCCATTCAGCAAATTCTCAATCAACATGGTGTCAGTGACAATTCAGTCGTGAGAAAAATTGTGAATGCTGTCAAAGAGAATAACTTGTTCTTGAAAATGACTGATGCTGGCCAGTCACTCTCCACAGCCAGTAAAAGAGCCTCATATTTTCAGAGAGAATTTCCTATGGTCGTGCCAGTTGAATACAAGCTTGAAAAAGACTTACAATCACTCTCTTATGTGCCAATTCTGAAAATGTTACAAAAACTATTAAACAGAGCTGATGTTCTAGATAAAATTCTCACACACAAGTGCACCGTTGATGGATTCAACACTTACAGAGATGGCACTCACTATCGTGGGAATGATTTTTTTAAGACTGAGACCTTAAGGATCGTGCTTGGCCTTTACATTGATGAGTTTGAGATAGCCAATCCTCTGGGCACTTCCAAAAAGAAACACAAACTGTGTGGTATTTATTGGGTTCTTGCCAATCTTCCCTCAAAACATCGCTCCTGTCTCCACTCCATTCAGCTAGCAATATTATGCAGAGCAAGTGCAATCAAACAGCATGGCTATGCAGCTGTCCTTCACCCACTTCTTCAAGACCTGGTGACTCTTGAAAAACATGGTGTCTATGTTGAGCAGTTAGGCGAGTGTTTGAAGGGAACTGTGCTCTATGTGTCAGCCGATAACCTGGGTGCTCATTCTTTTGCTGGCTTTCAGGAGAGTTTCACGGTGGAGCACCCCTGTCGATTTTGCATGGTAAAGAGGAGTGACATCCAGCAGAGAGAGGTCCGATCAGGAGCATTTGAGTGCAGAACCAGCCAGGATCATGACAGGCAAGTTTCTCAAGTTTTAGAGAATCCAAATCTGGTGAAAGAGTATGGTGTGAAAGGTCCTTGTGTTTTAAGCGACAATTTGGAACATTTCCACACTGTCACTGGGTTTCCACCTGACATAATGCATGACCTCTTGGAAGGTATCATCCCTGTTGAGATGTCTTTGTGCATTAATAACTTGATCTCCAAGAAGTACATCACCCTTGAGTCCTTGAACAAAGTCATCAAACAGTTTCCCTACAAATTCACTGACAGGACTGATCAGCCTCAGATTATCCCAGCCACATTTGCCTCTAGAGGTACGATTGGCGGTAACGGCCACGAAAACTGGGCATTGATAAGACTTCTTCCATTCATGATTGGTTTTAATGTCCCAGAGAATGATCCAACATGGGAAATTTTAATGCTTTTGAAGGACATCTTAGAACTGTCAGCATCATTCAGACTAACAGAAGATTCTCTTGACTTCCTTGATACAAAGATCTCAGAGCACAGAGGTTTACTTTTAACAGTATTTCCTCACTTCACATTGCGCCCAAAGCACCATTTTGTGGAACACTATCCACAGTTGATGAGGATGTATGGGCCGCTCAGAGATATGTGGACAATGCGCTTTGAAGGAAAGCATAAATTCTTCAAACAAGTCATTCACTACACAAAAAACTTCAAAAATGTCCCACAAACTCTGGCTGTCCGGCATCAGAGAATGATGGCATACCATGTAGACTCCTCCTCATTTTTCAAGCCATCCATCCAAATGGACAAGGTGACACTTTCTTTGGTTTCATCTTTACCTGAGAATATTCAGAACTTGTTGAAACAGAGGTATGCATCTCAGAACACTGTCCTTGTAGCATCATCTGTGAGCGTTGATGGCATCAAATACAATCCAGATATGATTGTGTCTGTTGGTGCTTGTTCATGCCTACCTGAGTTTAGGCAAATTCACAACATCCTTGTCATTAACAGTGATGTTTTGTTTCTGTGCAAACATATGACATCATGGTATAATGAGCATCTGCGTTCTTATGAGCTATGCAGTCATGTGTCATCAATGTCTGTCAACATGCTCTCTGATCTGAATGACCCTTTTCCTCTGGCAGCATACAGAATCAGGGGCAGGACATTTGTTACCCTTAGACATTATATTTTGTGCTGATTGGATGCTGAATATTTTGATGTCAAGTGTCATGAAGTAGCTAAACTGATTTTTTTATTGTATTTTTTAAAGCCTCTGTAGAATCACAACCAACAATGGAGATGAGGACTACACTAAGGATAATTGTCCATGACAATGACATCAGGAAAATTACACTCTTTGGGAAACCACAGACACTTGACTCACTTGTTGAACAGCTTGAGGAGAAGCTGGGACTTCAGTACAAATTCTCCCTGCAGTATGAGGATCCTGATTTTCATAATGCCCTCGTCAACCTCACTGACATTACAGACCTGCCTGACAAACCCACCCTAAAGGTAATTGCTCTGGTTCCAACTCCCACACCAAGCACAGCCAGCACAGATGACACTGAGCTCCTCTCTGTTTCCTCCCCTGAAAGTCGGTCATCTCTTGCTCGGTCTCCATGGCCAGACACCTTTGAAATTCCTTATTTTCCTGTGGACATCGAATACAGACTACGGCAGGGGAATCTTCTGTATATGAGAGACAAGACATACCTGCAAGTACCCAGGGACATGAAGCACGAGATACTTGAAAAACTTGCAGAGGCAATTTACAGCTTCAAGGCATATCCCTGCGATGAAGAATTCAATGATGTTGCAACTGCACTGATTCAAAAACATCCATGCCTCATTGAGCCAGGCTCTGTCAATGGATGTAACGGCTGGAAAAATAGCTTAAAATTCAAAATGGGAAACTATCGCACCAAACTGCGTCGAGCTGGCTGTACAGATGTGGCCGTAAATCAAGGGAAGAGAAAAGGCCAAGCTCCGCAGAGAAGCATCAAAAGACCCAAACGATTTGAAATCAATTTCCTACCCAATTTCCCTGATGGTGAAGATGAGACCAGTATGGAGTCCAAACGAAAGGAACTTGTAGAGGAGATGAAGAAACGTCGTCCAACTGCTGCTCTGATAACCAAAAACATGGACTCTACTTTTGCCTTGAGAAGACAAGAGTTGGTGAACCTGGAGCCTCCAGTGAAAGACACAATGGAAAGGTGGCCAGCACTCTTTACAGAGGCTCAGGTAATTTAAAACTCTTCCTAAAGAACGCTTTTATCCATTTTAGTTCTCATGTAATTCATTATTTGTCATATCTTTAATGAACTTACAGAATTAGCTTCAGTGTCCTGCCAGTGAAAAGTAGTCCTAAGATTTTAAAGATCCCCTCCAAACATGTTTTAAGATGTATATAAAATATTAATATATAATGACGACATCTTGAATACTAATTTGTCATACTTTTCCCATAGATTTGGGCAGAGTTCTGTCGCTTGTCAAGCAAAAACTTGAACACAGAATTCTTCAAAGAACTTGACAAATACACTCCTCGCTTCTTGGAGATTTTCAAGACCAAGGGGGGAAGTGTTGGCCAGAAACTTCAGAAGTATCTGCAACAAGTCACAACAGAGGTAAGTTTCTCAGATACAAAGTAATTCTTTTTTTTTTATCATGTGGGGAACAAAAAATACAACCCCATTGTGTATGCAGAGCTATTAATTGATTGTCCTTTACCACAGGAGTTATATGTGTTTGTGATTTTTCAGAGTACAGATGTTACTGCGAAGAGAACAGCAGTCCTCCGTGGCCTTCCTGTCATCCTTGGAGATGAAAACACAGACTTTTTCAAGACATGCTTTGTAAGTCGTCTTTATTACTGAGTTTTTATTCCACACCACAGGATGTCCACTCTGGTACCCTCTCAAAAAAGTTACAAATTTACCCTTAAGGACATAAATGTCCCCTCAAAACAACTTCTCTAAAAATGTATCAGATTAATATTTTTTTCAGATTTTTTTTCACGGATCTTTCAGTCAACCACTGTTCTTTCCAAAAATACTAAATATTTATTGGCAATTAAATAAAGTGTGCTCCAGATTTTTGGAAAAAAAGACAGAAAAAGGCTAATTTTCCATATAAGAAGTGATCGGAGGCTAGACATTTTTTACGTGGTATCAGACCCTTGGATATGTCAAAGATTAGTAACAAAACTGATTTTGATGCATTATTAGTTTTTTTGTAGTTTCAAAAAAAAAAAAAACCTCACACTTATACCCATAGCAGACATTTTTGTCCCTTAGACTCCCATTACAACTTTTGATTGCAGGGCTATAACAGAAAAAAAACATGCATTCTGCAATAACAGTGCCTTGTCCTCTTCAGAAGGGGCCACTTTGGCAGTTCTTACTGTTCGTCACCAGTTTGCAAAATCTAGATTCTATCCGGGCCTGCTTTTCCTCCACTCAGCCTGCATCTTCCTTCTTGATGCACTGATGACCTATCATCATGAATGAATGAAACAATCTGTTAATTATTTATGCATGTGCCATATTTACTTGAATATCTAATATCAGAATATATCTTACTTTTAGTGGCTGTTTTGTGTTTTCTGCCATAGAAAATTAAGGTGAAATCTGATATGTAATTGGGGCTGTATTGCTGCTATTGGTTTTAGGACAGCGATGACCCAGGCATGTCTCACATCCCCATTGGAATCATGACCATCGTTCCTGAGGACAAACCGATGTCCCTCGACTCACTGCACCTTCAGTCTTCAGGTACTGCAATCATTTTGGAAGGAAGAATTGTGATGGATGGCCTTGAAAATCTACCACATGCAATGTGCTTGCTCTTTGGACTTACTTACGCCCTGAATTTGGAGTACCCTCAACAACTGAAGAACACCTTTGACTTCATCCAAAGGGTGCTTCTCTCACTTGGACATAAAGCCCTAAAACCAAAAATACAATCACTCAAAAATCTTCTGATGCACTGAGTGAATGTAATCACAATGTGAATGTGATTCAGTTAAAATGGGATTTTATTTTTCAGAGTTGAGCTATATCTGCTGTTCATTATTGATGTTAAGATAAATGTAAAGCTTTTTTGACTTGTGGGGTAACAACCTTTTTTGACTTGTGGGGCTACAAGCCAAAAAAGGTTGTTTTAACTGTTAGTTAAAAACTGTATTGGAACCAGAACAAATATGATGCATGCATTTCATGTCACCTTTACTCAGTGGGTCGCCAGAAACGTCTCTGAGGGCCACCATTGACCCACAGACTGTGCTTTTAAGAACCACCTGGACCCTATTTTTCCATGTGTGACAAAAAAGGTTAAATTATTAAACTTTGTTTTCCATTTAAACTGTTGTCTGTCTTTGTTTCAATACCTTATCACTTTAAGTTCAGCTTACTTGAACATATCAAGGCAATCGGTTTCCTGATATTTTTCTAGTAATGTGAATGCTTAAACTTGTAAGGAAAACTTATTTTTACGAGTACAGCTTAATTAGCATAACTCACAAGTTTCAGTAGTCAAAACTGACATTTTATAGTCAACCTAACTAATAATTTTGAGTAATCTATACTCAAGTTTACTGCCATTATCTGAGTTGTCTGAATTTATATTTCATAGTAAACCTTATTAATGATTTTGAGTTAACTTCACTTATGTTTACTCCCATTATCTAAGTTGTCTAAACAGAGTTATTTTCAGCTTTAACAACTTAAAATGAGTTATCTACTTAACTTGGGAATTTTGAGGCAATCGGTTTCCTGACTTTTCTTAAGTAAAGTGAACTTATTACAATTTACAGTG
>NW_019525204.1:0-634 GCF_002814215.2 Seriola lalandi dorsalis | reverse complement strand
ATTTTATTATCAAAAATATAGCACGATTCTTATTTTACATACATTTAAAGGGCAGACAAACATTAATAAACAAATTGACAAAACAAAAGACACACAGCCACAAAAAAAAAAAAAAAAAAAAAAAAAGTTATTGTTCTGTCTAATAAATCAAATATAATAAACCAACATAAAACAACCAGCGCAAAGCTATGATTCTACCTATTTAACAAAATAAACCAACATAAAACAACCAGCGCAAAGCTATGATTCTGCTTAGTAAACAAAAAAACAAACATAAAACAACCAGCACGAAGCTATGGTTCTGCTTAGTAAACAAAATAAACCAACATAAAACAACCAGCGCGAAGCTATGATTCTGCTTAGTAAACACAAACTACACAAAGTACACACACATAAGACAAACAGTTCTGCTTACAAAAAAACCTTATATGTTAATAGTGATTGTATTGTTTTCTGTGAATCTGATCAAGCTGTTATGTCTGCTGAAATGTTTATCGAATATGACTGGGTCTGCTGTAAATACTGTTTTGAGATGTGTTGAAACTGTGTTTTTGAAGAAGTGTATGATATTTATGGTTTTCTTGTCGTAGAGTGCAATGTTCCTTCTTATCCATATGGCTTTCCTGGCTATTGT
>NW_019525203.1:8815-9240 GCF_002814215.2 Seriola lalandi dorsalis | reverse complement strand
CTCTCTGTCTCACACACACACTCTGTCTGTCCCTCAGGAGGTGGAGAAGGAGTGCAGGTGTGGGAAATACAGGAAGTTGATGCCGTGTCATAAAGAATACCTGTGTGACACCAAATGTCCAAAGACCAGGAGCTGCCAGAAACACCAGTGCAGGAGGAAGGTCAGTACCAGTAAGACTCACTGGGAGAGACAACATTAACATGAACGTCTGCTTCAGCTGCGGTGTGTGTGTGTAGGTGTGTTCGTGTGTGTGTGTGTGTGTGTGTGTGTGTGTGTGTGTGTGTGTGTGTGTGTGTGTGCTGACATTTCCTCCAGCTGATAGCGCTGAACACAACAACAACACAACGTTTAGTGTGTGTGTTTGGGAAAATGTTGACCTCTGCTTCCTGCCGAACATCATTAATCCCCTTTGACAAAGACGTGTG
>NW_019525203.1:7120-8007 GCF_002814215.2 Seriola lalandi dorsalis | reverse complement strand
TAATCAAAAGAGCTGATGAGTTTTCCACAGGGAGGGTTTTATCTGAACACACTCAGCGTTATCTGCTGCTGAACGCCTGCTGTGTTATTTTAATGGGACTCTTCACAGAGGAGAGAGTCAGCTGATGAAAACAGACACACGACACCACGACCAGATTCACTGAGGAGCTGACGAGGGAAGAACACACGGTTAGCGTAGTTAGCACCTTTTATTTGTTTATGTTGTTCGTTAGCTTGTAACTGGCAGAGGCTGACACACTGTTAGCAGTTGTGCTAATGCTAACGCTCTCTGTCTGTACTGACATGGTTTCAGGTGTATTTAGCCCCGCCCCCGTCCCCACAAGCTGACAGGATTGGTTCCTGGGGTTTGTGACGGGTGAAACTGTGATTGGTTCACTGCAGGTCAAGGTGGAAACTCTCAGTCATGGTGCTGATGTGTCTCACCTGTCCCTCAGGTAGCTGTTATCCCTGTCCAGAGTCGATGGAGATCAGATGTACCTGTGGTTCTACAAGCCTGTCTGTCCCCTGTGGACGAGAGAGGAGCACCAAGCCACCTCGCTGCAAGGAGCCCTGCAGGTCCACACACACACACACACACACACACACACACACGGAGGACCCACACCTGTCCAATCCCCTCTCACCATGGCTCTTCTGTTGTCTCCTCAGGTGTCCTCCGTCCTGCCACCACCCGACCAGAGAGCCTCACAGGTGCCACCCCGGGCCCTGCCCCCCCTGCAGACAGACCTGCCTGCTGCCGCTGCCCAGGTGCAGCCACACCTGTCCACAGTCCTGCCACGACCTGGTGCTGGTCAAGTCCCAGCAGGTGGGCTGCCATCTTAAAGGAACAGGTCCACGTTTAGTGACATTCGCTGGTTCATGTCTGTT
>NW_019525203.1:4327-7100 GCF_002814215.2 Seriola lalandi dorsalis | reverse complement strand
GTGTGAGTGTGTGTGTGTGTGTGAGTGTGTGTGTGTGTGTGTGTGTGTGTGTGTGTGTGTGAGTGAGACAGCATCTTATCGCTGTCATCAGTTTCATCAGAAAAATGATGTTTGGAAAACCCTCTGAATGTTTTCTGTGTGTGTGTGTGTGTGTGTGTGTGTGTGTAGGTTCAGTTAGCAGGTCCGTGGGAGCAGCCGTCTGAACCAGCGTTTGTGAAGAAGGCTCTTCCCTGTCCGCCATGTCAAGTACCAATACCAACGTAGGTCAATCACATTCAGTTCATGTCTTTTTATTCTTTTTAATTTATTTATTCTTTTTATTCTTTTTTTCTTTCCAACATTATCTTTATTAAGTTTTTAAAGTGTTTCCGAGATACAGAAATATAGAGAAATAAGAGTGCTGTTACATTAAAGAAGACGTCAGGGGGAACTAAATTAAATTGTCCTTCCTTTAAATCAGGTATTTATGAGATAAAACACACAGCAACACTTAGGTCAAAGTATAAGAATATAAAAAAACAAAACAAAACAGAACAATAAAGGTTTCTCTGTCTTATCAAGAGTTAGCCCAGGTTATTTCACTATTATGCACGGATCAAAAATACAAATTTAGATGTACAATTCACACAGAATAAAGAAATCAAATATCAAAAGAAAACATAATTATTTTAGATCTCTGCAAAGGACTAACGTTAACTACGCCTCGTCAGCTTCATTCCCCACATTACGTAAATCCACACTCTCCATATATTCCATAAAAGGAGCCCAGATGTTTTGAAATAGTGGTAGTTTTCCTTTTTTAATGTAAGTAATCGTCTCCATAGGTAAAGTTGTGGATACGTAACCCAGTTGATGAGTTTTGGGTTACTGGTACTCCTCCATGAGAGAGACTCTTTTTGCAAGCAGTAAACATAAATCCAGGGCAGTGATTATTTTTCTAGACATGTGATTTCTAGAAACAATAATCAACAATAATCTGTCCATCACTATTTTCAACTGAGGTAATGTTTTTCTCATGTTGTAATTGTTTGAGGCGCCAGGCTGACAGTTTCCCGGGCTTTTCCCCCTGGTCATAAGATGCCTGCTTAAGACACAAAGATGTGAAGCTGCTTTAGAGGCAGAAAGTTCGTTGTTCTTAGTCGCAGAAGTTTTCGATGAATGTTTGGAATTAACGTTTGATAGAATTCCCCCTCAAGCAATTCAATCTCTGTTACCAACTTTTTTGTTTTCTCATAAGTTTGTTTTGCCTTATAACTCGTAAAGCTAATTATCTGACCTCTTATGTAGGCCTTAAAGGCTTCCCACCTTGAAGAGGGAGGTGTTTCATCTTTATTGGTTTCGAAAAAGATATTCATTTGGTTATCTATGAAAGATATCAATTCTGAGTCTTTAATTTCCACCTAGGAGGTTCTCTGCTTAGTTTTAAATCTTCATATATTAATGAATTTGGTGCATGGTCAGATGTTAAGATGCTATCATGGTGACAGTCCTTTATTTTATGTCTCAAATGAGCAGAAACTAAAAAGTAATCGATACGCGAGTATGATTTATGTGTATTTGAGTAACAGGAGTATTTTAAACCCTTAGGATTCATGTCCCTCCAAATGTCTGTCTGATCAAGTTCCTCCATAAAGTGTTGAATAGTTTGTCTACTTTTAGTATGAGAGTTATCAATACCTGAGCTTCTATCCGATTCTGGGTTCAATGTGCAGTTAAAATCCAGCTGCCAGTCAGAGATGAAACTGGAAGAGATTAGCGTATATATTTATCAGGTTTATTCTTTCAGTAATAAGTGCCCTGTAGAATAATGTAGCTCCCAGCCCTATCTTTAATAATGGTTTGGATTTATGAATCAGAATCATAAGCCCTCTTGCCTGGGAAGTAAAGGGTGCTGAATATATATTGTCCTGCCACCTCCTCCTAATCTTCACAGGTGTGTTTCCTGAAGTAGCATCATATCAGAGTGTATAGATTTCACCTTAGTCATTACCTGTTTTACCTTTTTCAGTTTTTGTAGTCCAAGAAGATATTTTAATTGCTATTGCTGACAAAATGCCATCTAGTTTGGAGGAAAAGTCAGATTTCAAGAGTACTGCGTCTGAGCCTACTTCAGCCGTCATTCTCTTCTCAGTCGACTATTTTCCCTCCATTTCCTCGCATATGCGTGTATTAGCCTCGTTAGCGTCTTGGCTAGCTTCGGGGCTCAGCTTAGAAGTGAAGTTGGATAACTTCGACTGAGCCGGTGGCTGACTGGTGGTTTTTGAGTTTGTTTTAGTGTGAGGCATCTCAGCTGTCCTCAGACGTCCTTCAGTGTCTCATTGTCCAGAGTTTTACAGAAAGATAGCAGAGCCGGAGCGAGCACGTCCTCTCGGCAAGCCGCCATTACCGGATCCCTCTCTCTTTATTCTTTAGTGTCAAAGCCCAAAAATGTCTTCTCAGTTTTAACATCTTTTAGATCCCGTCACATTCCTCTGACCTTTGATAAATGTTATTGAGAGGAAAAGCAAAATCATAACTCGAGTCCTCACATGTAATTATTCTCTCTGTAAGAAAATAAACTTTTACTATTAATTGTTATATTAAACACAACTATATTAAATTTCAGACTAAAGAAGAGTTAATATGATATATTGATACGTCAGTATGAGCAGAGACACAGGTGATTAAAGTAAAAGAGGAACTAAACAGACGAGGTTCGAATCTCAGTGAGTCAGACTCTAGAAAAATTAAAATGATTGTTCTCTGTTTTCACCATGTGGTCCCCAGACACACA
>NW_019525203.1:3101-4040 GCF_002814215.2 Seriola lalandi dorsalis | reverse complement strand
ACTCAGTTGTTTAAATAACTGTGTGTGTGTGTGTGTGTGTGTGTGTGTGTGTGTGTGCGTGTGTGTGCGCACATGTTATCCTGTGTTAGAACACGGGAGCTTTTATTGTGAAGAAACAGTGTGCTGTAAAACATCATCACTCTGGATTTACACAGTTTACATGAAGCATCTTATTTTGAAAATATGTTTTTCGACAAATCTGAGGATGTGATTGGTCAGTGAGATAAAAGGAAGTGACGTTGATCAATAAAGGAGAGCAGGATGTGATGGTTTTATTATTAATTATTAAACCAACAGAAGTGACAGAACTAATGTAATATAATGAATGAAGGTCAATGGAACAGCATGGATGTGAACGGCAGGTCCTCATTGGTTCAGGCAGGTCCCAGTGAAAGTAAATGGAGTGATGTGACTGGCAGGAAATAAACTGAATGAACCTGTAAGTTCAGGAAGTTTGAGCGGGGCAGTGAACGGAGGTGAGTGGAGGTAAAAGGAGTAGAAGTAAATGAACCTGAGGTGAATGGATGAATGAAAGGATGTGAATGATGAGTTGAGGTGGGACGTCTTCACAGTTGATGTTGTTTAAATGAATGAAGGTGAACGGGACAGTAAGTCTCTCCCTTTGTCTTTCAGCGCCTGTTTTGGAGAACATGAGGTAAGAACCTGTTTAAACTCTTCATCATCATCGTCATCATCATCATCACTCAGAAATTCGCCACGTATCCGCCTTCCTCTTCGGATTCATCACTTCCTCCCTTCACTCCACTTTTTATCTGCACTGCTCCCTCTCTCCCTCGTCCCGTCTGTTTTCTTTTCCATCTTCTCTCGTTCCAAACATCGTCCATTTTTATTTTGTCCTCCTCCTCGTTTGCTCTCTCTCTCTCTCTCTCTCTCTCTCTCTCTCTCTCTCTCTCTCTCTCTCTCTCTCTCTCTCTCTCT
>NW_019525202.1:2184-16456 GCF_002814215.2 Seriola lalandi dorsalis | reverse complement strand
AAATATTTCAGTGGTAACTAAGCAACAATGTCTTCAGTTCAGTATCTGAGAGAGTTTGTCAACGAGCGACTAACTGCTGCTGCTGAAGAAATATTCGGAGTCTTTGAACAAACTATCGTCGAGTACGAGGAAGAGATCGATCGTCAGCGCAGACTGCTGGATATCGTTTGGAAACCCGAGATAAAGCTACACAGGACAGGTCTGTGAAACCAGGATGGTCTGAATGAAAACTTACACAGGGACATGACTCATACTGGATCCTAAAGATCCCTAGATGAACTTGGGAAGTCATTCTCCCCTCAGTGATGCTGAGCTGTCCAGGCCCAGACGCGGCAAAGCCCCAAATCATGATCCTCCTTTCATCCTACTTCACCTTTGGGATGTTTTCATGTTGGTATGCAGTGCCGTGTTTACTGCATACATACATGTTCTTCCTAAACAATTCGTCCTTGGTCAAGCTGCTCTTTGACAAATTACAGGTGCAGTCATGTTTAGCCTGAATGTTCAGCAGCTTCCTCTGTGGTGTCTATGGCAGGACATGCTCCATGGTCTGTGTGTGGTGGACTAACGAACAGCCTCTAGCTGTTACTCTTGAGGTGCTTTGTTACAGTACTACTCATTCTTTACATTATCAGATGTTTCAGCAGCACCAACACCTCCAATCTGGTTTCATTGGCTGGACTCCAGGTTTGATAACTCCTGACTCCAGTTACCGTTAAGACTATTTTAAATTTTAAAATTGACTTTCAAATTATAATACCTGCTTTTAAGGTCCTCCTTGATCTGGCACCCTAATATCTCTCTGACGTGTTTGTGAGCTATGAATCATCTAGACTCCATAAGTCAACTGGAACAGGCCGTCTTGCTGGTCCTAGATATTGTTTTATTTTTCCCTATTTCGTTGGTTTCAACTCACCTGTCATTATTTTTTACAGGTCATCTATTTGTCTTAATTATTGTTTCATCTCATCTTGTTTATTCTTACTCGATGATGAAATAGAACCAAACAAAGATGAATGTTTTTCCATCATCACATTGATAACTTATTTCTCATGTCCCTTTGTCCCTCCAGAGCTCCAACAGCAACATGTCATTCAGGAGAAGGAGGTTCTCACTGACCAGCAGAGGAACTCCAGTGTGGACCAGGAGGACCCAGAGCCTCCACAGATTAAAGAGGAAGAGGAGGAACTCTGCACCAGTCAGGAGGGAGAGCAGCATGTACTGAAGCAGGAGACTGATACCTTGATGTTGACTCCTACTAATGAAATGGACCCCAGTGAACCAGAACCAAGCGATGACCACCAGCTCCTCTCTCACAACACTCCTGTAGCTGAGAGCCAAGATCAGGAAGGAGGCGAGCATGTAGACCCTGAGTCAAAGAGTCACTGTAACACTCAGATGGATAAAAAGTCTTTCAAATGTGACACTTGTGGAAAAGAGTTTAGGTATAACTATAAATTGAATATGCATCTGAGAATCCACACAGGTGAGAAGCAGTACCTTTGTAATACCTGTGGGAAAAGTTTCAGAGAAACAAAACATTTGAACGAGCATTTGAAAATCCACACAGGTGAGAAGCCATATTCTTGTGAGACATGTGGGAGATCTTTCAGAACTAGTGGTAACTTGAAAGTCCACAAGAGAATCCACACAGGTGAGAAGCCGTACCTTTGCAAGAACTGTGGGAAAAGTTTTTGTACAATGTCATTACTGAAACAACATACGACAATCCACACGGATGAAAAGCCATATTCTTGCAAAACATGTGGCAAGGGTTACAGATATAGGACTTCCCTAAGACTCCACGTCAGAACTCACACAGGTGAGAGGCCATACCTGTGCAACATCTGTGGGAGAAGTTTCAGTCAGATAACACATTTGAATAACCATTTTAAAATCCACACAGGTGAGAAGCCATATTCATGTGAGACTTGTGGGAAAGCTTTCAGATGTCGTGGTGACTTAAAATACCACATGAGAACCCACACGGGCGAGAAGCCGTACTCCTGCAACACCTGTGGGAAAAGATTTTATCGAAAGCCACACTTGGAGAAGCACATAAGAATTCATAAAGGTTAAAAGTTGTATACTTACTTAACTTTTAGACTTGGGGGATAATTGACAGTCCAGAGCCCAGACTGGCGAGAAACTACATCACTGCAACATCTGAGGGAAAAGATGGTTTGATGTATCTCAGTTGGGAAGGTCTATGAGATCACACATTTAGCCTAGTATATGTAGGAGTGTGTGATGTGGGAGGATTCAGTTGTAGTGGTTCATGGACAAAACACACAAGAGCCCACAGAAGTGAAGAGCCACATAATTGCAGCTCTTGTGGGAAAAGAAAAAACACCTGAGAATCATTTTACAAAGGGGGAAACCATTAAGATGAAACTTGTGTGGAGAGGGTTCAGCAACTGAATGAAATACAGTTTTGCAATAGATACATTTCTGTAATTGAATGTATACCATTTCCCACAGAGGATGTATCTTAGTGTAGAGTAGTACAGTATCAACAATGTCTTCAGGTTTTGTTAAACTAGCCTAATGTTTTCTTTCACGTGACTATTACTTTCTGTTGCAGCAGAATTTCTTTGAAACAACAGTAATCTCCCAGATCTTGTAAAATATTAAAATATTTGTTTTCACATTGAATTCATAGTTCCAACAAATGTTATGTGATTTTTTTTTGTGTGCTATTTTTATACTCTACCTCTGATGTTGAAGCTGAGAAACCATTTACTGCTGTTGGGTCACTTACTGTATGTTATCATCCTGCCAAGTAGAGTCCTTTTTTTTTGTGTACAGTTTGTCCTTTCATTTTATTTTTTTTATGTATTTTGTTATTGCATTCTATTCAAACTTAACTATACTTCAAAGGCAAATATACAGTTATGTTTACTAAATATTTTAAATACAAAAACTTACAATTACCTTATCATTTTATGCCTTGTCAAACTATGTATCAGTATGTGAATGGGGTTAAAAAAATAAATAACAGGACAGGGGCCTGGGGAGGTTCCACACTTTAACATTTAGCTGAAAGTATTTTTGTGTTTATAGCAACATTTTGAATGTTCTCTACATTGAATTTTACTTGCCTGTGTTAACTTCTTCCATCCCTGCTTATATGTTTTCATGCAAAATTATTGTTTGCCAAAAAGGTTGGAAATACATCAGTTAAATCTGATGTATTTCCAACCTTTTTGGCAAACAATAATTTTGCATGACAACATATGAGCAGGGGTGGAAGTAGTTCGTTTAGAGAAAATAGCTTAAATTCCCTGTGAAATGAAGCAACACAGGTGTAGGCTACAATCATGACCGAAGGCAGTAAGAAAAGATAACTCACATTCCCTGGCGGAACTTCACAGTGTGACACCCAGCGGAAATAAACAATGAACACGCGCGAAAAGCGTTAGTGTGGAGCTAGCTTGAAGATGACGGTGTAGTCGTATCGCAGATAAATATTTCAGTGGTAACTAAGCAACAATGTCTTCAATTAAGTATTTGAGAGAGTTTTTCAACGAGCGACTAACTGCTGCTGCTGAAGAAATATTCGGAGTCTTTGAACAAACTATCGTCGAGTACGAGGAAGAGATCGATCGTCAGCGCAGACTGCTGGATATCGTTTGGAAACCCGAGATAAAGCTACACAGGACAGGTCTGTGAAACCAGGATGGTCTGAATGGAAACTAACACAGGGACATGACCGTTAGATGTGGAAGTCGATAGTGACTTCTGATGAAGCATCACTTTATGAACTATAAAGAAACCCTATTTCCCCAAACAGTGTCTGTGAAAACTTGTGATTGTGCACAAAATGTTATCACTTGTGGTTTTAGTGGCTGTTAAGTGCTGTGAACGGTTGGACCAAGGTGAACATTGACCCACGGTGTGTGAGAGTGTGTGAGTAATGTGCTTTAGTTGGGAGACAGAAGTGTATGTTTAGGAAAAAAAGAAATAAAAAAAAAAGAGCCAAAACAAAATAACATTAAATTAAATGACATACTACAGAACTCATCTTGATGAATGATATTAATACAATTAATCCTGCTCTTTGAAACATTTTAGGAATTAATCTGCACAGTGGTGAAAGTGTGGAAAGGCAGCTCAAGGTGACTTCATCCAGGAGGATTACCAAATCAAACCCCAAACTGCTTGTAAAGAACCAAACCAGCTAGATGAAAATTAACTGGATTATTTTAGCCTGATATCAGCATATTAGCCTGAATTAGTTAAACCACAGTAGTTAAGTTTTTGTTTGACACATTAAGAATTAGTTTGCATATGGAAACAGTGGAGGTCAGTTCAATGACCAGCCCTGTGGTATATAAACTGATGAAAGAGTGAGGATAGGGGCTCAGTTTTTTTTTAGTAGTCACTGTACAGCTAACCGAGCCACATCCATCGCACCATTGATTGAAATATAGGTGCAACCAAAGCCTGAGCAGTAACCATATCCACAGGTTGGCCTTCTGAAAAGAGAAATGAGCAATAAATGCATCATGTAAAGTGCAACATCATCCCTCTTTTCTGTAGTGCCTGCAGAGTGTTTTCCCAAACCCGGAGAATATTGTAATTGGACTGGACTAACACATTAACTGTTCCTGTGGATCAGAGGGAACAAAAAAGTAGTTAGGAAAACTTTTTCCACCATTATCCTTCACGGCTTCCATTGTAAAACCATAAGGGGTTGAAACAATCAACAAAGGAATATGGTTTATAGGACCCTTAAACTTGTATTTGTTTGCTCAGTTGTCTGGTTTTCATTCATCACATTGATAACCTATTTCTCACGTCCCTTTGTCCCTCCAGAGCTCCCACAGCATCATGTCTGTAAGGAGGAGGAGGTTTTCACTGACCAGCAGCTCTGTGACCAGGAGAGGAACTCCAGTCTGGACCAGGAGGACCCAGAGCCTCCACAGATTAAAGAGGAAGAGGAGGAACTCTGCACCAGTCAGGAGGGAGAGCAGCTTGTACTGAAGCAGGAGACTGATACCTTGATGTTGACTCCTACTAATGAGGAAAGTGACCACCAGCTCCTCTTTCACAACTCTCCTGTCGCTGAAAGCCAAGATCAGGAAGGAAGTAAGCATGTAGACCCAGAATCAAAGAGTCAGTGTAACACTCAGACGGATAAAAAGTCTTTAAAGTGTCACACTTGTGGAAAAGCATTTAAGTATGAATCCAAATTGAATGTACATCTTAGAATCCACACAGGTGAAAGGCCATACCTTTGCAACACATGTGGGAAAAGATTCAGTCAGACATCAGCATTGAAAAGTCATGTTAGAATCCACACAGGTGAGAGGCCGTTTGTTTGCAACACCTGTGGGAAAGGTTTTACAGATAGCAGTAACTTGTTGCTCCACACAAGAATCCACACAGGTGAGAGGCCGTATGTTTGCAAGACCTGTGGGAAAGGTTTTAGAAGTAGCAGTAAATTGTTGCTCCACACAAGAATCCACACAGGTGAGAGGCCGTATGTCTGCAACACCTGTGGGAAAGGTTTTAGAAGTAGCAGTAAATTGTTGCCTCACATGAGAATCCACACAGATGAGCGGCCATATGTCTGCAACACCTGTGGGAAAGGTTTTAGAATTAACAGTAAATTGTTGATTCACATGAAGACCCACACAAGTGAGAGGCCATACGTTATGTTGACTAATACCAATGAGGAAAGTAAACCAGAACCAAACAGCAACCACCAGCTCCTCTCTCACAACAAGCCAAGATCAGAAAGGAAACGAGCATGTAGATCCAGAATCAAAGATTCACTGTAACACTCAGACGGATAAAAGGCATTTAAGTATGAGTCCAATTTGAATGTACATCTGAGAAGACACACAGGTGAGAGGCCATACCTTTGCAGCACCTGTGGGAAAAGGTTCAGTCAGGCATCAACATTGAAAAATCATGTCAGAATCCACACAGGTGAGAAGCTGTATTCTTGCAAAACATGTGGGAGAGCTTTCAAGCGTAACAGTGTCTTGAAACCTCATGAGTATCCACACAGGTGAGAAATATGTGTGACTAGTTTTTTAAAATTTTTTTATGTAGTAATCACTTGAAAGTCCAATTGAGAAGTCACACACGTGAGAAGCCGTACACCTGCAACACCTGTGGGAAAAGATTCAGTCAGACATCATCACCGAATGTGCAAAGGAGAAACCATCAAGATGAAACTCGTGTGGAGAAGAGTTCACCAAGTGTATGAAATATACTTATGTAATTGAATGTACATTTCCCACAGAGAAGAGGTCACAGTATCTTAGTTTAATGTTGGAAAAATCTTTGTTGAACAGTGAGTGTGTTGTTCCTACACGTGTAAGTGATTGACCTGTTAAATATTCTTTGTAACTAGTTTCACACTACCTCAGTTATCCTGTCATCCTGCCAGTCTTTACTTTTTTGTCTAAAACATGTCCTTTCATTTTGTAGTTTTATGTATTTTTTTTAAAGTTACCTTTTGCCTTTATTCCAATAGCACAGTGAGGGAGAGGATGACAGCAGCAAAGGGGCCAGGGGTCGTACTCGAACCCGGGCTGCTTCTGTTAGGACTAAGCCTATGTGTTATGCATGCTACCAGATCAGACACTTGGACACCCCAGTCTTATGTATATTGTGATTACATCAACTTCATTTAATTTTTTATGTTTTTGGACTCAAGAGATGACAGAATACAAATGGGAGATGATGTACTCTATGATTTTGTAAAAGTTGCCATATAAATAAACTGAATTACTTTTGACAAAGAAAACTGTCATGATAAACACAATGGTTTTCTGTGGTTCTGGTTGTGGAAAGGGGTATTTTTATTTATTTATTTTTTATAAACTAGCCAATAAAGTAAATAAATTTAAAATGTCTACTTTGGCACTGATGCAGCAGTCTGTCCCTGTCTGTAGTCACCAGCAAATTTGGAACAATATCCCGCCCACAGTTACACTGCATGGGTAATAATGATAATAGTGGTAGTAATGCATACATCGAAGATCACATATATGCAAGTAGACTTGGATTTATGAACTATGTGGGAGATGATTCAGTTGTATTGATCCATGGACAAAATACCCAAGATCACAGAGGCAAAGAGCCACATAATTGCAGATCTGGTGGGAATTTGTTTTTCTAAAATCACATTTTGAATGTAATGGTACATTGAATTTCATTTGCCTATGTCAACATCTTCCATCCCTGCTTATATTTTTTTATACATTATTGTTTGATTTTTAAAAAATGCCAGAAAAGACGTCAGTTAAAAGTGTTGGTTCAGACAAAATAACCCAATTTCCCCGTTAAATGAAGGAACACAGATGCACAGTCATAACTGAAGGTGGAATGAAAGTCAACTCATTTCCACTGCCGGAACTTTCCAGTGTAGCACTTTGCGGAAGTGAGCGCTAGCAGCGTTAGCTGTTGGTATATGTGGAGCTAGCTTGAAGATTACGGTGTAGTCGTATCGCAGGTAAATATTTCAGTGGTAACTAAGCAACAATGTCTTCAGTTCAGTATCTGAGAGAGTTTGTCAACGAGCGACTAACTGCTGCTGCTGAAGAAATATTCGGAGTCTTTGAAAAAACTATCGTCGAGTACGAGGAAGTGATCGATCGTCAGCGCAGACTGCTGGATATCGTTTGGAAACCCGAGATAAAGCTACACAGGACAGGTCTGTGAAACCAGGATGGTCTGAATGAAAACTAACACAGGGACATGACTCATATAGGATCCTAATGGTTTACATTTGGTTTAATTTACGCAGATGTTTGTGTTTCTACAATGCACACACTTTAACGAATAAACGAGAGGAACTAAGTTCGAGGTCTGTAAAAACACGGAGCAGAACAGTACGAGTTACTATTGCGTGACCTCGCATTACATTTTGTGTCCCCCTCAAGTCCACAGAGAAATGCTGGGCTTCATGATGACACAGTGTGATGTATAGAGTGCCTCAGGAATGAGTTTTAAATTCGAGAAATCAGTTAGCATTTTAGCACTTCCGGCTCTTCGTCCCCAAGTATATGGGTTTTTTGAATGGATTTTTTGTTTACTGGCTGTGGTCAAGCTCAAGATATTTTCACGTTGTATTCTACGTCAGTAAATACCTCAGTCCTGATTTCTTAAAGCCTTTACATCTGTTAATAAAAGGATGGTTGCTAACATTTGTCAAAATAAGGTTTTATTATTTATTGATCAAAGAAATATACAGTAATTCAGTTTAAACAACAGACACACAAAGCCTGAACTTACAACAGGCGAAAATAAGAGTAAGTTAGATCATCAGTCTTAGCTAGGGAAAAAAAATCCATAATTTTCCAAAAGCTTATTACTCTTTAGATTGCTGCTTAACAAACTGTGTGACTTGATTAAAGAATTCAGCTCTAGGAGAAAAAGTGAAAATTTAGAAGGTGATTGTTTCTAGATAAAGAATTTAGCATAAAGGATACTGAAGTTAAACAGACATTCAAGAGCGTCATCATTTGGATTATCATAGTAACACATTTTGCCAATAAGATAACTAGCTGGCTGTTTTATAATGCAAAATTTTGAAACAAACTTTCTTTGCCATGTTTGATATACAGTATTGATAAGGTAAAAACCAAGCCATTCTCCAGTTTACATTTTCAATTTTAGATATTCAGAAAAACTTGCCTCTAGGTACTGCTTTATTCTTTAAAAAAATCAGTGAATATGCTTATTGTTACACCTCATGTCTGTTAGTTTAATTCCATCCAACATCAGTAAAGACTATTATATTATTCTTATGGCTAAATAACACTACAGAGATTGTCAGTGATGTTAAAGTTTATAGCCGCAATCCAGCGTTTCTCATAAATTGACAAATGGGGGCTCGCCAGAATATCAACATTAACCACCACATTTGTTTTTCTATTTTTTTTTTTAATGCTTCTGTGCTGTTTTCCGGTTATTTCAGTCCCATTCTTATGAACACAACATTGCAGTAACGCCTGGAATGAATTTTCTTCATATTTGGCACAAACATTCACTTGGAATCTGGGATGAACTGATCAGATTTTAGGTGGTTGAAGGTCAATGTCAATGTGACCTCACCAAACAAAGTTTTAGCCATGTGAGCACATTATCTTGGGGACTCCTCAAGGGAATCCCTTCAAATTTGGCATAAATGTCCATGTGGACTAAAGGATGAAATGCTGGGTGAAGAGGGGAGTTGAGCATTGCGGTTGCTGGAATTTTGTAGTGTGCACAGTGCAATAAGCATGATAGAGTGACTGTGATAAGTGATGTCTGAACTGACTAATTTGGATTTGGTAGGTGTGAGAAGTTACAAAAGTAAATTACACCAAAGTTCAAGCAGTAAAGTTTTAATATATGTCATTATCAGTGACATGAGGTATGCAGGAGTGTTCGAAAAAGCACCCATCCATGTAAGGATTTAACTCATACATATCTGCTCTGATGTCTTCTGTCACAAACAGGTACACAGTCACACTTAACATTATTAACCTATTTCTCGTGTCCCTTTGTCCCTCCAGAGCTCCCACAGCAACATGTCTGTAAGGAGGAGGAGGTTCTCACTGACCAGCAGCTCTGTGACCAGGAGAGGAACTCCAGTCTGGACCAGGAGGACCCAGAGCCTCCACAGATTAAAGAGGAAGAGGAGGAACTCTGCACCAGTCAGGAGGGAGAGCAGCTTGTACTGAAGCAGGAGACTGATACCTTTATGTTGACTCCTACTAATGAGGAAAGTGACCACCAGCTCCTCTTTCACAACTCTCCTGTCGCTGAGAGCCAAGATCAGGAAGGAAGCAAGGATGTAGACCCAGAATCAAAGAGTCAGTGTAACACTCAGACGGATAAAAAGTCTTTAAAGTGTCACACTTGTGGAAAAGCATTTAAGTATGAGTCCAAATTGAATGTACATCTGAGAAGCCACACAGGTGAAAGGCCATACCTTTGCAACACATGTGGGAAAAGATTCAGTCAGACATCAGCATTGAAAAATCATGTCAGAATCCACACAGGTGAGAAGCCTTATTCTTGTGAAACATGTGGGAAAGGTTTCAGAACTAGTACAAGCTTGCTGCTCCACATGAGAACCCACACAGGTGAGAAGCCGTATGTTTGCAACACCTGTGGGAAAGGTTTCAGATGCAGCAGTGACTTGTTAGTCCACATGAGAACTCACACAGGTGAGAAACCATATTCCTGCAACATCTGTGGGAAAAGATTCTTTCGGACTTCATCACTGAAAACTCATATAAGAATTCACACAGGTGAAAAACCATATTCATGTAGCACCTGTGGGAAGAAATTCAGTCAGAAATCATCAATGAATGATCATTTAAAAACCCACACAGATGAAAAACCATATATTTGTAACTCCTGTGGCAAAAAATTCAGACAGAGCAGCGTCTTTAAACTTCACATGCGAACCCACACAGACGAGAGACCGTACCTTTGCAAGACCTGTGGGAAAAGATTCTGTAGCATGTCTGTATTAAAAAATCACATGAGAATCCACACAGATGAGAAGCCATATTTTTGTGAAATGTGGGAAGGGCTTCAGATGTAGCAATAGCTTGTTAGTCCACATGACAATCCACACAGGTGAGAAACCATATTTGTAAAGGCAATCCTGTGATTCAAACTTGCTTTGATGCTCCAGGTATGATGTGTGCAGTTAAACACGTTCCAAATTACAATACAATGAAGGAAAGAAAGGGAACTAATTTGTAAAATAATATTTATTATGAAAATAAAGTATGGATTACAACAGCCCTGATTATGATGGAATGAATAAACCAACAAAAACTATGTGGTACATACTCAAAAAGGCAATTGCTTGGATTCTTAAGTCCACAGCCTTTTCCCCATGTTTCCCTGTTCCCACTCCTTATCTTGGAGGTTTTCAGAGTTCAGGTGGGCACCAGGTAGTACCATCTAGTGTTGGTGTATCACTTTTGTTGAGTCTTTTCTTTTTTTGTCTAGAACATGTCCTTTCATTTTATATTTTTATGTATTTGGAGAATTTCTGCAACATTATATTTTCATTATTTCAGGCTATAGAGTTGACACACCAAGATGTAGGAGATCTACATCTGTGGTAAATACTATTATGTTACATAATTCAGTGACCCAAAGTGCAGTTAAGGTGCAGTTAAAGTATGATATGATACAGTTTGGTAATATTGTAAAAAAATAAATAAATTCTGGAGCATTTGTGCTTTGAGTCCTGTCATTTTTTGTTGAACACACTTTTGCTTGACTGCAAATATACTTTAACATCTGCTTTGACTTGACAGATACAGTTACTTTGTTGAATAAGATTTTACATACAAAATATTAAAGGTTCTGTAAACAAAATCACATCCCCTCGGACCAGCATCTCGGACCAAAACCAATGTTTCATCAGCTGCACCTCTGGCCCCTGTTCAGCCACAACCCCCCCTTCACATTTTCAGTCACCAAGCATGGGTAATGGGCATAAATGAACTTTAATACAGCGACAGGATTATATAGGTCAGATTATTTATTAACTTCTGAAGTTTCAAATACTTTTTACCACGTATGCTCCTTTTGAATGCAGCAATATAAAAATTTTTACTTATCTGACGAACATACAGTATTAGAGAGTAGATAATGTTCAGTACAAGTCAGAGAAGGTCTGCCGAACAAGTGTTGGCAGACCAGTTTCCAACACAGTTTTCTATAAACTACAGAAATACTATATATTTGACAGACAGTTGATCTATGTGCAGTTGCTGCTGCCTGTTCTTAAGACAAATCCCACGTAGAAAAACAGTTATGACCCTGAAGCTGTGGTTAAAGACAGACAAAAATGCAAACATTTGTATAGCAATACCTATGACTAACCTTACCTGCCCAACACATCCTGGAAGCACTGTGCAATTTTTATCCAGATTTTATTCTCCTCGATGTTGCCTCTGGTATCACACTGACTGCAATTTTTCCATTGGCTTCCAAAGTGAGTAGGTAAGTGTCGAGCCCTTATGACACCGCTGGCTGAGGTCATCCAGAGGGAGAGTTCAAGGAACCATGGTAGGCTACGACATGTTCTTTACGACGGAACTTTGCGGGTGCTTTGGTATGAATGTGTGTGCATAATTAGGTACTATATTATGATATTTTTTGTATCTTATATACTATGATATTTTATGCTTTACAGTACTCTTACGGTTTTTGACTTACTATACTATGACATTTTTATGCCTTTTTTTTTTATGACGTTTTTATGACTTTTTATGCCTTACTACACTATGACGTTTTTTTGCCTTTCTATACTATTACGTTTTTATTACTTTTTATGCCTTACTTACCATGACGTTTTTATGACTTTTTATGCCTTACTATACTATGACATTTTATGCCTTACTATATTATGACGTTTTATGCCTTACTATACTATGACGTTTTTATGACTTTTGATGCCTTATTATACTATGACGTTTTTTGACTTTTTATTCCTTGTTATACTCTGACGTTTTTATGACTATTGATGCCTTACTATACTATGATATTTTTTTGCCTTATTATACTATGACATTTTTATAACTTTTCATGCCTTACTATACTATGACGTTTTTGTGCCTTACTATACTATGATGTTTTTATAACTTTTCATGCCTTACTATACTATGACATTTTTTTGCCTTACTTTACTGTGACGTTTTTATGACTTTTGATGACTCACTATACTATAACATTTTTATGACTTTTTATGCCTTACTATACTATGACGTTTTATGCCTTACCATACTATGACGTTTTTATGCCTTTCTATACTATGACGTTTTTATGACTTTTTATGCCTTACTACACTATGACGTTTTTTTGCCTTTCTATAGTATGACATTTTTATGACTTTTGATGCCTTACTATTCTATCACGTTTTTTGATTTTTTATGCCTTACTATACTATGACGTTTTTTGACTTTTTATGCCTTGTTATACTGTGACGTTTTTATGACTTTTGATGCCTTACTATACTGTGACGTTTTTTGACTTTTTATGCCTTACTATACTATGATGCTTTTATGACTTTCTATACTATGACGTTTTTATTACTTTTTATGCCTTATTGAAAACTTTGAGCCTTACTATACTATGATGTTTTTATGACTTTTGATGCCTTAGTAAACTATGACGTTTTTGTGCCTTACAATATTATGAAATTTTATGACGTTTTATTTCTTACTATACTCTCATGTCTTTATGACTATTGATGCCTTACTATACCATGATATTTTTTTATCTTTTTTATGCTTTACTTTATTGGGTCTTTTTATACCTTATTATACAATGATTTTTTATGCCTTACTATACTATGACGTTTTTATGACTTTTCATGTTTTACTATACAATGACTTTTTGTGCCTTATTATACTATGACTTTATATGACTTTTTATGCTTTACTTTACTATGACGTTTTTATTACTTTTTATGCTTTAATATACAGTGACTTTTTATGCCTTACTATACTATGACTTTTTATACCTTAGTATACAATGACTTTTTTTTGCCTTACTATCCTATGTTTTTATTACTTTTCATACCTTAGTATGAGTTTTTATGCCATACTATAACTTACATTTTATTACATTTTATGCCTTACTATACTATGACGTTTTTATGACTTTTGATGCCTTACTACGCTATGACGTTTTTTGACTTTTGATGCCTTACTATACAATGACATTTTTATGCCATACTATACTATGACGTTTTTATGACATTTTTTTGCCTTTCTATACTGTGACGTTTTTATGACTTTCTATGCCTTACTATACTATGACGTTTTTATGACTTTTGATGCCTTACTATACTATGACCTTTTTTTGCCTTACTATACTATGACTTTTTATGCCTTACTATACTATGACGTTTTTATGACTTTTGATGCTTTACTATACTTTGACGTTTTTATGACTTTTGATGCTTTACTATACTTTGACGTTTTTATGACTTTTGATGCCTTATTATACTATGACGTTTTTGTGCCTTATTATACTATGTTTTCATGACTTTTGATGCCTTACTATAGTATCACGTTTTTATTACTTTTCATGCCTTACTATACTATGACGTTTTTTTGCCTTACTATACTGTGACGTTTTTATGACTTTTGATGCCTTACTACGCTATGACGTTTTTTGACTTTTGATGCCTTACTATACTATGACGTTTTTATGACTTTTGATGCCTTACTATACTATGACGTTTTTGTGCCTTATTATACTATGACGTTTTTATGACTTTTTTTTTTTT
>NW_019525202.1:0-879 GCF_002814215.2 Seriola lalandi dorsalis | reverse complement strand
GGCTTTTATGCCTTTAATGGACAGCACAGTGGAGAGTGACAGGAAACAGGGAGGCAGAGAGAGGGGGAATGACATGCAGTGAAAGGCCGTCCGATGCGGGATTCGAACCGGGGCCGACTGCAGCGAGGACTGTAGCCTCTGCACATGGGGCGCCTGCTTAAACCACTACGCTACACGACGCCCCTTTTTATGACTTTTACTTTTCATGCCTTACTATACTATTACTTTTTTTTGCCTTATTATACTATGACGTTTTTATGACATTTTTTTGCCTTTCTATACTGTGATGTTTTTATTACTTTTCATGCCTTACTATACTATTACTTTTTTTTTTGATGCCTTACTATACTATGACATTTTTTTGCCTTTCTATACTGTGACGTTTTTATGACTTTTTATGCCTTACTATACTATGATGTTTTTATGACTTTTGATGCCTTACTATACCATGACGTTTTTATGACTTTTGATGCCTTACTATACTATGATGTTTTTATGACCTTTGATGCCTTACTATACTATGACGTTTTTATGACTTTTAATGCCTTACTATACTATGACGTTTTTGTGCCTTATTATACTATGACGTTTTTATGACTTTTGATGCCTTACTATACTATGACGTTTTTATGACTTTTGATGCCTTACTACGCTATGACGTTTTTTGACTTTTTATGCCTTACTATACTATGATGCTTTTATGACTTTCTATACTATGACGTTTTTATTACTTTTTATGCCTTATTGAAAACTTTGAGCCTTACTATACTATGATGTTTTTATGACTTTTGATGCCTTAGTAAACTATGACGTTTTTGTGCCTCACAATACTATGACGCTTTTATGACTTTATATGCCTTACTATACTATGATGTTTTT
>NW_019525201.1:337638-338205 GCF_002814215.2 Seriola lalandi dorsalis | reverse complement strand
AATTCATGCATTATTAAACTGTAAGGTTTTTTGGCATTTTTATGCCTTACTACACTATGTGAGTTGATTCCTTATCATACTATGATGTTTTTATGACATTTTATGCCTTAAAAGACTATGATGTTTTTTTGACATTTTTTGCCATACTATACTATGATGTTTTTTAATAAATTCATGAATTGTTAAACTGTAAGGTTTTTTGGCATTTTTATGGCTTACTATACTATGGCTATTTATTCCTTAAAATACTATGATGTTTTGTTGACATTTTTTGTCATACTATACTATGACGTTTTTTGACATTTTTATGCCATATTGTACTGTGATGTTTTTTGGCATTTTTATGCCTTACAACACTATGTGAGTTGATTCCTTATCATACTATGATGTTTTTATGACATTTTATGCCTTAAAATACTATGATGTTTTTTTGACATTTTTTGCCATACTATACTATGACGTTTTTTAATAAATTCATGCATTATTAAACTAAGGTTTTTTGGCATTTTTATGGCTTACTATACTATGGCTATTTATTCCTTATCATGCTGTGATGTTTCTATGTAC
>NW_019525201.1:327428-334754 GCF_002814215.2 Seriola lalandi dorsalis | reverse complement strand
ATGACATTTTATGCCTTAAAAGACTATGATGTTTTTTTGACATTTTTTGCCATACTATACTATGACGTTTTTTAATAAATTCATGCATTGTTAAACTGTAAGGTTTTTTGGCATTTTTATGGCTTACTATACTATGGCTATTTATTCCTTATCATACTATGATATTTTTATGACCGTTTATGCCTTAAAATACTATGATGTTTTGTTGACATTTTTTGTCATACTATACTATGACGTTTTTTGACAATTTTATGCCATATTGTACTGTGATGTTTTTTTGGCATTTTTATGCCTTACTACACTATGTGAGTTGATTCCTTATCATACTATGATGTTTTTATGACATTTTATGCCTTAAAAGACTATGATGTTTTTTTGACATTTTTTGCCATACTATACTATGACGTTTTTTAATAAATTCATGAATTGTTAAACTGTAAGGTTTTTTGGCATTTTTATGCCTTACTACACTATGGCTATTTATTCCTTATCATGCTATGATGTTTTTATGACCGTTTATGCCTTAAAATACTATGATGTTTTTTTGACATTTTTTGCCATACTATACTATGATGTTTTTTGGCATTTTTATGGCTTACTATACTATTTGAGTTCATTCCTTATCATACTATGATGTTTTTATTACCATTTATAACTTAAAATACTATGACGTTTTTTTGACATTTTTATGCCATATTGTACTGTGATGTTTTTTGGCATTTTTATGGCTTACTATACTATGGCTATTTATTCCTTATCATGCTGTGATGTTTCTATGTACGTTTGTGCCTTAAAATACTATGACGTTTTTTTATATTTTTATGCCATATTGTACTGTGATGTTTTTTGGCATTTTTATGGCTTACTATACTATGGCTATTTATTCCTTATCATACTATGATGTTTTTATGACCGTTTATGCCTTAAAATACTATGACGTTTTTTTGACATTTTTTGCCATACTATACTATGACGTTTTTTGTGATTTTTATGCCATATTGTACTGTGATGTTTTTTGGCATTTCTATGGTTTACTATACTATTTGAGTTCATTCCTTATCATACTATGATGTTTTTATTACCATTTATAACTTAAAATACTATTATGTTTTTTTGACATTTTACGCCATAGTATACTATGACGTTTTTTAATTAATTCATGCATTATTAAACTGTAAGGTTTTTTGGCATTTTTATGCCTTACTACACTATGTGAGTTGATTCCTTATCATACTATGATGTTTTTATGACCGTTTATGCCTTAAAATACTATGATGTTTTTTTGACATTTTTTGCCCTATATGACGTTTTTTGACATTTTTATGCCATATTGTACTGTGATGTTTTTTGGCATTTTTATGGGTTACTATACTATTTGAGTTCATTCCTTATCATACTATGATGTTTTTATTACCATTTATAACTTAAAATACTATTATTGTTTTTTTGACATTTTACGCCATACTATACTATGACGTTTTTTAATAAATTCATGCATTATTAAACTGTAAGGTTTTTTGGCATTTTTATGCCTTACTACACTATGTGAGTTGATTCCTTATCATACTATGATGTTTTTATGACCGTTTGTGCCTTAAAATACTATGATGTTTTTTTGACATTTTTTGCCATACTATACTATGACGTTTTTTGACATTTTTATGCGATATTGTACTGTGATGTTTCTTGACATTTTTATGCCATATTGTACTGTGATGTTTTTTGGCATTTTTATGGCTTACTATACTATGGCTATTTATTCCTTATCATGCTATGATGTTTTTATGACCGTTTGTGCCTTAAAATACTATGATGTTTTTTTGACATTTTTTGCCATACTATACTATGACGTTTTTTGACTTTTTTATGCCATATTGTACTGTGATGTTTTTTGGCATTTTTATGGCTTACTATACAATTGCTATTTATTCCTTATCATACTATGATGTTTTTATGACCGTTTATGCCTTAAAATACTATGATGTTTTTTTGACCTTTTACGCCATAGTATACTATGACGTTTTTTTAATAAATTCATGCATTATTAAACTGTAAGGTCTTTTGGCATTTTTATGCAGTACTACACTATGTGAATTGATTCCTTATCATACTATGATGTTTTTATGACCGTTTATGCCTTAAAATACTATGATGTTTTTTTTGGCATTTTAATGCATTACTATACTATGACGTTTTTTAATAAATTCATGCATTACTAAACTAAAAGGTTTTTTGGTATTTTTATGGCTCACTATACAATGTTGTTTTATTCCTTATCATAATTTGATGTTTTTACGACCGTTTATGCCTTAAAATACTATGACGTTTTTATGACATTTAATGCCATATTGTACTGTGATGTTTTTTGGCATTTTTATGCCTTACTATACTATGGCTATTTATTCCTTATCATACTATGATGTTTTTATGACCTTTATGCCTTAAAATACTATGTTTTTATGACATTTTTTGCCATACTACACTATTTACGTTTGTATGACATTTTACGCCTTACTATAGTATGATGTTATATAACTTACTATACTATGACGTTTTGATGACATTTTAGGCCTTACTATTGTATGACGTTTTATAGCTTACTATACTATGACATTTTGATGACATTTTATACCTTACTACACTGGCCTTTTTTAATGACATTTTAGGCCTTACTATACTATGATGTCTTTATGACATTTTATGCCTTACAATAATATGAAGTTTTTAGATATCACTATACTATGACGTTTTATGCCTTACTATACGATGGCATTTTTATGACATTTTTTTCCTTACTACACTGACATTATATTTTATACCTTACCACAAAATTTAGTCTTATGCCTTACTATAGAGTGACGTTTTTATAACATTTTATGTCTTACTATACTATGACATTTTATACCCTACTATACTATGATGTTTAATGCTTCACTATTCGATGACATTTTTATATTTTACTATACTATTGGCCTTTAATGACTTTTTTTTGCCTTAAAATACTGACATTTTTAGATTGCGCTATACTTACATAAATTTTTAATGCCTTAATATGCAATTATTTTTATGTTTTTCGTGCCTTGCTATACTATGACATTTTTTAGCCTTAATTTATTATGTTCTTTTATGTTTTTCATGCCTTAATATACTATGACATTTTTAAGCCTTACAGTACTGTTTTCATTCCTATAATAAATAATATATAAGTATAATAAGAATGTTTTCATGCCTTATACCATAACGTTTTTGTTCCTTACTATATTATGACATTTTTATGTCATTTATACACCTTACTACACTATAGCAAGTTTTTATGAGATTTTTGTACCATTTTCTTTTGTACATACTATAGTATGATGTTTTTTATCCCTTAATATGCTATATTTTTATGCCTAATTATTCATAATGTTTTCATGTCAGATTTGTGATGCCTCACTATACTATGACCTTTTATGGCTTTTTTGTATGCATTCCTATCATATGACGTTTTATGCCCAACTATACTATGATATTTTTATACCTAAATATACTATTACATTTTTATGATGTTTTTAAGCCTTACTATACTATATACCAGTTGTTTTGTTTGGAGACAGAAATAAAAACCTTGACACGGAAATCCAGTAGCCTCTACTCAGAGACACGGGTAGAGGGATCAGAGATCATATTTAGTCACTTGAGTGGGCTGGCCCTTTAAAACAATACTTTTCTTTTTTTAAGTAGCATTAAGTTTTGAATGAGACTATCATTAACACACTTATATAATAAATCTATAACAGCTGCCTTACACTAACTCCAGGTGTAGTCTGTAGTTTACCTGTGACCTGCTCTCCAGGTTTGTAGCTGCTGTGCTCTGCAGTGACGCTGAAGGGCGCTGGTACCGTCTGTGGGCTCAGCCCAGAGTGGTGGGGTCTCATGTCCTCACAGCTGTCCACAACCTGACCCGAACTGTAGCACCGAGCTACCGGAGCAACACACAACAGCAGCAACGCAACATGGTCCATCACACAGACGTGATCCAATTCTACTGTTCTCATGAACACATACTAGGAGACAATGACTCTATTCAGCGGAGGGGAGCTCAGGCGAGTCTGAGGTCTGTGGGGAGACAATGACAGAGAGGAGGGAGGGAGGAGGGAGGAACAGAACGAGGGATGGAGGGGGGGAGGAGGTAACAGAGGAAGCAACTAACGTCTGCAACTATATCATTATGTTGCAGTGACTTAACGACTGTCACAAACCCCAGGGCCCAGGTGCCAGGTTTGCTGATGAGCCCAGGTACTGACAACCCTTGGTCACACCCACACACAGGAAGCAACAGGTACACAGGTGGAGAGGGTTGTCGTTTAACAGAAAAGGTTAAGTGCCATTAATAGATAAAATATATCATTAAATTATAAGTTAAAAATTAAATTTTTTTATTTAATATAATTTAAAATTTTTTAAGGGTTCCTATATTTTAGGGTTAGGTTAGGGTTAACCTAACCCTAACCTAACCCTAACCCTGTTGAAAAATTCCGACAAAAACAACAATAATACCCCACAATCCCAAGAAATCTCGTGAGCTGCTTTTTATTGGTAGGCTGCAGAAACTGCTCAACTGCCAACACCTTGGCATGCACACAAGCCACCTGCCCCTGTCCAACCACCTGACCCAAGTAAGTCACTGTTGCCCAAGCGAACTTGCACTTTGCAAGATTTACTGTGAGCTTCGCCTCTACCAATCGGTCAAACAATGCTCTAACCTTCTGCATGTGAGAAAAACCAAGAATCACTTTAGACTACTAAATCATCTAAATAAACCGTGCAGCCAGCCAGCCCAGCCACCACATGATTCTTCGGGCGCTGGAAAGTGGCCGGTGCATTTCTTAACCCAAATGGCATCACTTTATAGGAGTACAACCCGAATGGAGTGATAAAGGCAGGCACTTCCTGTGCTCTTTGGGATAAAGGCACCTGCCAGTAACCTTTCAGCAGATCAAATTTGCTGACATATTTCGTAGCACCAATCTGGTCTACACAATCCTCCATGCGAGGTAACAGAAAGGAGTCTGGTTTTGTCACCTTGTTGACCTCTCGAAAATCAGAACAGAACCTGGGTGTTTTGTCACTTTTCTGTACTAACAGACATGGAGAAGCCCAGCTTGATGAAGATGGCTCTGCAATACCATTGCTGACCATTTACACTACCTCAGCATCTAAATACATGCGCTTCTCTGGAGAAACTAAAAATGCTGACGGATAGGCTGTGCTTCATCAACATCTATGTCATGCTCCACCCAATCTGTGCAGGAAGGCACATCACCAAACAACCCTGGATACTTCAAAATAAGCTCCTCAATTTCTACAGCCTGTGCTTCTGGCAAATGGCTAAACAAGCCTTTCAAGTTCATGAAGGTCTGAATTTTTCAGCCGACCAGATAACCCTTCATGAGGCTCCAGAAAAGCCTCGTCTATCCCCTCACCTGCAACCACTCCTGCTGAACCAACCACCAAAACAGGACACACCCCTGATCCTTGCTGGGCAGCATCAGAAGCACTAGAAGTGTGAGCATAGTAGGGTTTTAGCAGATTAACATGGAATAATTTCACAGGCTTCCTACAACCAGGAGTTGAAGCCAAATAATTATGGTCTGAGATGCTTTTAACCACCATATAAAGATCAGAAAACTTTTCTTGGAAGGGTGAACTCACCAATGGACAAAGAGCCAATACCTGATCACCAGTACTAAACTCACGCAACTCAGACCGGTGATCATACTGCTTTTTCCAGTATGATCAGCAGGAACAGAAAAAGACAACAGAACTAACAACCAGTGTTCCCCATATCCACTAGACAATAATAGTGTCACCCCAAAATAATGTGGAAGTCCCCCTCTACCTAGCCTGCCTATCCAAAACTAGTCTCTCACTGACCCCTAGTCTTCATGCAGTTTAGCGGTGGGAGATTTAATCACTCAAACCAGTAGCTCGGTTAGGCTCCACATTGATATGCCTATCAAGGGAAACTCCACAAATCCAAAAATCATCCCACTAGTGGCCCATACAATCACTGGTGATAGTTCCCACCTGCATGCCTGGATTGAACTCCCCAGACTGAAACAGCAACTAACAACCAACTCAACTTCCTACCAAAAATGCATCTCCCAAATACAAATTGTGCCAAATGTACCCATCACTAGACATCCAGCCACAAACAGATCAAATCTGCCTGGACGAGCCCCCACTTGTCACAAACCGGGCCACTCGGCCATGATAAAAAGAGGGAGATGCACACAAAGAAGCCAATTAACAAATGTTTTATTTAAAAAAACAACCTAAACTAACAATGGCATGTGTAATCTGTAGGACCAGCAGTGTAAGTGAGTGCATGAGTAAAGAAGTGTGTAAAAGCAATGTTTAATGGTGGAGCAAACAACACAAACCAAACAGGTGCCCCCAGGAGGAGAGAGAGAAAGAACTGAGCTCCATCAGGGTTTTAACAGCACCAGCACACAGGGCCCAGGTGTGCCAGGTTTGCTGATGAGCCCAGGTGCTGACAACCCTTGGTCACACCCACCTCTAATGCCTGTAAAAGGAAGCAGCCACACACAGGAAGCAACAGGTACACAGGTGGAGTGAGCAGGGGAGGGAATCAGTGAAACAGCAGAATTTAATGAAGACTTAGAAAAGCAGGATAGATTTTCTGATAAAGGTTTCTCAACAGGAGACAGGATTAACTCTGCTCTCTCTTCTGTGTCTCAGGTGATGCTGTGTCCTGGAGGAGTGGAGGCTTCAGCTTCCTCCTCTGCACAAATCTGAAGATGTTTGTGGTCAGTTCTGTTCGCTGGGGTCACTGCTGCTCATGTGAAGTTAACCACTCGCTGTCCATATGTTTTGTTATGTAAAATGATAAATCACAATATTAGACACTTCTACAGATGTATTGATGCCACAGACAGACACACACAGACAGACAGACACAGACCGATACACAGACAGGCAGACAGTCAGTCACATACAGACAGACACACAGATACAAACAGACACAGACATACAGACACAGACAGACAGACAGATACAGGCACAGACAGACAGACAGACACAGACAGACAGACAGATACAGACAGACAGACAGCTGCACATCAGTCCAGCTCATTCCACTTGTGTTATATGGAAAATGAACCACAGCTGTGATGTCAGGTAAACAATAAACATGTTAACACAAAGACACATGCATCATCAGTCAGAATCAGTGCTGTTTGCTCTGACTGATAACTACTTCAATTCTCATATATTTATATTCTTATAGTCGTAACAGTTCAGACACCCCACCCCCCCCACTCC
>NW_019525201.1:325315-327360 GCF_002814215.2 Seriola lalandi dorsalis | reverse complement strand
ACTCCCACCCCCCCTTAGAGAAACAGATACACAGAAGGAAATAACACATCTCATGATTTATTGATAGTGAGCTTTTTATCACGCTTTGTGTGTGTGTGTGTGTGTGTGTGTGTGTGTGTGTGTGTGTGTGTGTGGCAGGTCAACGTCATTGTTGATGTGTTTGCAGCAAAGGTCAAAGGTCATACAGGACCTCCAGCATGGTTCCAATGGACGAGGCTTGGCTCTCACAGCTGAAGGGACAGTGCCGACCACTCTCATTGGTCAGTCCAGGGAGACCCTTCCATGGAGACCTGAGAGTCACAGATGACATCGACATCATCATCATCATCATCACAGACACAGGTGACACCAAGTTAAAACAGCTAACAGTCTCAGTAGCAGCAGTTCGGTGTAAAGTTGACTCCTTACCTCTCCAGGTGAACAGCATGACGAGATAGGACGTGTTTCACCATGGTAACAGTTTTCTCGACTGTCTCCTTCCCCATTTTCTTGGCAAAGTAAAGTTTGGCGCGCAGGAAGTAGCTGACGGGCCACAGCCACTCCTGAAAGAAAGGGAACAGGTGTGAGAGGCTGAGGACCAGGGGTCAGGGGTCAGGGGTAGATACTGCAGGTCTGCCTACTGGACCCTGATGGTAGCTGAAGCCCTTCGCCTGGTTGAAGTTGTCACTATCCAAGTTGTTGTCGTATACTCCACAGTACACCATGTCACTGAAAGGAACCAGGGAGAGAGAGAACAAGTTTAAAACACGCCCAATTCCAATCCGGTCCCTACACCCTCCCACTCAGAGATGGCTTGGA
Organism: Seriola lalandi dorsalis; assembly: GCF_002814215.2. Classification (NCBI taxonomy): domain Eukaryota; kingdom Metazoa; phylum Chordata; class Actinopteri; order Carangiformes; family Carangidae; genus Seriola; species Seriola lalandi. The sequence goes on along the minus strand of NW_019525201.1, from coordinate 326,562 downwards.
GTCACACTCATGGCTGTGGAGGGTCTCTTTATCAAGGGGGGGGGTATAACTGCGCAAGGTAGCTGTGGGACGCCCTCACCGTCCTCTGATGGAAACAGGAAAATCATTGTCAATCTAAATATTTCAGAAAGATATTGTGATTAAATCAATATTTATCTAAAAGATAATCTTACGCACAACATGAACAAAGATAAAGGTGCGTGGTCAGTAATGTGGCCCTCATCACATTCATGACATAATTAGCTTGTGAAAGGAACATTATAAATTGAATAAATAAAAATTCACTCCCATGCTTCTTTAGCCTCATTTAGTTTTTGCTGAACATGTTTTCGTTTGCCGTCTTAATCTAATTATAACCTTATTTTCTCAACAGTAAAAAAAAAATGCCTCCCATTTCTTCAGGTACAGATCGCCATGTAACAATGTAACCTCTAATTTCCATCGTTACTTTGGAACAACGCTTAATGTGGCAGACTCTTCACACGATGCACAAACAGAAAAAGAGTGGGTAGGGGGAGGGGGAGAGTGTAGGAGCCAGATTTGAATTAGGCCATAGAGAAGACAACACAGCTTGTTCTTTGACAGAGGTCTCACTCTTCTGAGTCCTCTGAAGACGAAGCACAGAAACATCATTCCTAACCCTTAACTCACAGGGGATACCACACCACCATACTCAGCACATCTGACCCAGAGTCAGAGTCTACAGTTAACAGTCAGAGTCTACAGGTAACACAGAGTCAGAGTCTACAGGTAACACAGAGTCAGAGTCTACAGGTAACACAGAGTCAGAGTCTACAGGTAACAGAGTCAGAGTCTACAGTTAACACAGAGTCAGAGTCTACAGGTAACAGTCAGAGTCTACAGGTAACAGAGTCAGAATCTACAGGTAACAGTCAGAGTCTACAGGTAACAGAGTCAGAGTCTACAGGTAACACAGAGTCAGAGTCTACAGGTAACAGAGTCAGAGTCTACAGGTAACAGAGTCAGAGTCTACAGGTAACAGAGTCAGAGTCTACGGGTAACAGAGTCAGAGTCTACGGGTAACAGAGTCAGAGTCTACAGGTAACAGAGTCAGAGTCTACGGGTAACACAGAGTCAGAGTCTACAGGTAACAGAGTCAGAGTCTACAGGTAACAGAGTCAGAGTCTACAGGTAACACAGAGTCAGAGTCTACAGGTAACAGAGTCAGAGTCTACAGGTAACAGAGTCAGAGTCTACAGGTAACAGAGTCAGAGTCTACAGGTAAC
>NW_019525201.1:309084-324869 GCF_002814215.2 Seriola lalandi dorsalis | reverse complement strand
AGAGTCTACAGGTAACAGAGTCAGAGTCTACAGGTAACAGAGTCAGAGTCTACAGGTAACAGAGTCAGAGTCTACAGGTAACACAGAGTCAGAGTCTACAGGTAACAGAGTCAGAGTCTACAGGTAACAGAGTCTACAGGTAACAGAGTCAGAGTCTACAGGTAACAGAGTCAGAGTCTACAGGTAACACAGAGTCAGAGTCTACAGGTTACACAGAGTCAGAGTCTACAGGTTACATAGTCAGAATCTACAGGTAACAGAGTCGGAGTCTACAGGTAACACAGAGTCAGAGTCTACAGGTAACAGAGTCAGAGTCTACAGGTAACAGAGCGCCTACAGGTGGGTGCTTGGGTGGGGGTGGGGTTGTATGAATAGCAGGTGAGAGGCAACAAAAGACAGTGAAGCAGAGTTCAGCACAGGGTGCAGCAGTGTGTTTGTGTATCACAACACCTGGGTCTCCATCTTGTTGCCATGGAGACTTGTTATCAGGAGGGGATGGGGAGGGGCTTGTAACTGGATACAGTTATAGTACAGGACAATGGCAAAACATGGTTTCATAAAGGTTATCTTCCCCCCTATATATTATCATTAACACATTATAACAGTCTCCCCCCCCCCTTTAAAAATGTAATGCAGTACTTGTACTCACTTGAGTAAAATGTCTTTAAGTAACAGTACTTTTATTTAAGTACAGTGCTAACCTACCTCTGGGTATCTACTGGACTTCTGGGGGGCAACTGTTCAGCTCTAATCACCCCTACAGAGCCACGTTTATAGAAATAATAAACCAGCTTAGAATGAACCAAACCTTCAGTTTTTCATTATTCATTCATTCATGTTGATCACATCACCCTCTGAACCGTCCGGAAGCTCAGCACAAAAGCAGGAAACTCACTCAGGGTCCAAGGTCTTCATCCCCAGGGGCCCCAGCAGCTTTTTCTCAGCTACACCCAGGGCCCCCCAGGCTCTGTCCACAGTGAACAGCTCAGGAGCCTACAGGACACAGATTCATTAGTCTCTGAACGTACTGAACCCGGGTCTTTTAATAACCTAGAAAAGGATCCAGAGTGGGCATGGCCTGTGGAACCCAGTTCGTGGCTTAAAGTTCCTCTCAGGCTCAGCAGTTGTCACTACTTACCACCACCATGGCGATGGGGAAGTTGGGCCGCAGCTGTAAGTCACACCAGGGGCTGGAGGCTCCAACACTGTCCTTGTAGATCCCTCTCTTGTGGACCAGGTCTGAGTGTTTCTCCTCAGCGTCCTGGGGATCATGAGAAATGTAGAACTTCTTCTCAAAGTTTTCCTGGATCTTACAGTCCCAGTCCACGTATGACACAGAGAGCGTCTGTCCTAAGATGAAGATGATGGTTTATAATGATGAGAGAGACTTTAAATATGCTCATCTGTAAAACTAAAGGAGCAGATGTCAGTTACTTTTTATAACATGATGGAGTCTAGTTTCATAGTTCAGACAGTGAGTCCATTAGTTTATTATTCCACCAAAAACACCTGATGACTCACATTTAATAAATAGACTACACCTGAGACACGTGAGTGTGGACTATAGATTCAGGCATCAGAGGCAGAGGAAACTCTAAATCAGACATCTGTAGTTTAACACATGTTGATGATGTTAGCAGCTGACCAGGTTCAAACCAGGTTCAGACCAGATTCAGACCAGATTCAGACCCGGTTCAGACCAGATTCAGACCAGATTCAGACCAGGTAAAAACCTGGTTCAAACCAGATTCAGACCAGGTTCAGACCCGGTTCAGACCAGATTCAGACCAGATTCAGACCAGGTAAAAACCTGGTTCAAACCAGATTCAGACCAGATTCAGACCAGGTTCAGACCAGATTCAGACCAGGTAAAAACCCGGTTCAGACCAGATTCAGACCAGATTCAGACCAGGTAAAAACCTGGTTCAAACCAGATTCAGACCAGGTTCAGACCAGGTTCAGACCAGATTCAGACCAGGTAAAAACCAGGTTCAAACCAGGCTCAGACCAGATTCAGACCAGGTTAAAACCTGATTCAGACCAGGACATACAGAATCCATGAAGGGAACTCTGCTCCCCCTGAACACCTGCTATGACAGTCATTAGTCGAACTCCTGTTGACAGCAGGTGTGGGACAGTTACAGGTGAAACATCAACCCTCACATTGACCCTCATATCTCTACACAACTGAACTCATCTTTCTGTGTTCAACCCAGAGCGTTTTATGTCATCTTTGGGGTTGTTGAGTTGATCGGTGTATCGATACCCTGAACCATGTGTACCATAGCAACCTACAACACAAGTCTTTGTTGTTTCCATGGTGACCACTGACTGTATTTGATCGTCACTGAAACACCAGGTGATCCTGACTGCGTTCGTCATGAAAACCATAAAAAAAAAAATCATAAAAATCTGTGATCTCCATCCTTTACTTCACGCCCTCTGAGTTTAGTTGAACATCACATGTTCCTGTCACAGCCTCTGTCTCACTCTCCACTCTGCCACACCTCCTAATCAGCCTCACTGTCCTCGCCTGTTGCCCCCACCTGCACTCTATCTCCAATCTGGCCAGTATATATACATCCCCGGTTCTTCACCGGCTCCGCCAGCCCCAGCCTTCAGGTCCACGAACTTTCCCCTGTGTGTGTGTGTGTGTGTGTGTGTGTGTGTGTGTGTGTGAGCTCAGTCACCTCGCTCCACTCACTGGACCCCCAGCTCTCCGGCCCCGGACCCCTTCCTTCCTCGACTCCTAATCCCCACCTGTGTGTGTTCTCTCTGCTGGTTTATCAATAAAGGTCATTACCAACTATCCATCTGTTTGGTTGTGCTGCAATTGGGTCCTATCACACCCTGTTACAGTTCCTACATATAGATTGTGTGTGTGTGTGTGTGTGTGTGTGTGTGTGCGAGAGCACCTACCTGCTCTACAGATGTTGACTGATGTGTAGGGGAAGTGTCCGCTGGTGTGGAGCTGCACCAGCCACCGAACAGCAGACTTACACAGACCCACTATCTCCACAGCAGAGCCATCCCTAGATCACACACACACACACTTACATGTTAGATGTTCTGAAATATAGATCACTTTGCAGATGAAAGAGATTGACAGAGTCCTTCAGTCAGACACAGCTGTGACACTAAGGTCAAGGTTCAAACTGAGTGAAATGAGCTGAAGTATCTGAGCGGCAGACATGATCAGAGCAGAGGAAAGGAGCTTCACTGCTTCCTATCCTATCTCCTTTAGAATAGGAAACACTGGAGCTTCCTTTATTTCCACCTCATATGAAGAAAGCAAAAACAGGAGGTGACCCCCCCCCCCGGTTTGTTCAATGTTCACATCTTACACAGGTATTAGAAACACGAGACCATCAGTGGGAGCAGGGTCTTTTTCATTCTCTCAGGTCACACTGGTTTCTCTGTTTACAGGTGTTTACAGGTAACTTGATCATGTGGATGTTGGACAAACAGGTTTGGTCTGACAATCACACACAACAAGGGCGTTTATCAGGAACACAATAAGTGTAATCAGAGCCTGAGACAGCTGCTCCTGCTACACTGAAGAATACAATAATATAATAATAATAATAATAATGATGATAATAATAATGTGTGCAGGGGAGCTGTACCTGGGAGTAGCAGGGACTCCCTTGTTGTGCGCCCTCTCACTCTCTCCCATCTTGTCCATCCACGTTCCACAGTTGAGAGGATTTCCTCCATAGATGAAGCCGGTGGTCTGGTCCACTCCAGCCTCCACAGTGAATCCTCGGGGGGGGGGGGGATTATGTGACATTTAGTCTGATTATAAATTCATTTTTTACATCTTTTCTACACATGATAACTTTCATTCCTCTGCATGTTTATAAAGGTTGATGTTACAAACTGTAGTTATCACTGATCATCACTTTACCAGCTCAGAAGCTTTTTGACCCTCATGTGATCCTGTATGTTTGAACCCCACCTGTTGCTGTACTGTGTGTGTGTGTGGAGGTGATTGCAGTTGTTAATGGGAACATGGCTGACCTTCCTCAGCCATGTTGGGGTCTAACTGAGGACCAGCTCCACTCTCTCTGAACCGGATCCCCTCCATGTGTCTCTGCATGGCCTCCTGGATCACATCGTACAGCAGCTGATCCTGAAGGAAAACACTGTAATTATACATATGGTTAATACAATAATAATAATAATCAGTTTGAATCCTAAAGATTTGAACAAATGGTGATGGTTTATTTAAACTAATGATCAATTTTAACACGAAATATTTAAAACCTCTTCGTTAAATGACAATGAGAGACCAACACCTGGACAACAAGCTCCGCTGCTTCACCTGGGTATTTCCACATTAACAAATATGTCTGTGTTATACACAGAGGTGTTGGTTATTAAGCCTGCCCTCATTCATATGAATGGAGTAGACAAAATAATGAAATACCTGCCGATAAAACTATTTTAACACAAACTGAACATGATAACTGTCGGAGGTTTTATTGCTTCAGTATTAGACTGCAGCAGTTGTAGTGTCCGGTGTACCTAATAAACTGAGTGTATGATGAATGATCTGGATGCTTCTTTACCACTGATCATAGACACACACACACACACACACACACACCTGGTACAAACATGTCCTCTCTCTATAAAGCAGAGTAAATAGGAGTGAGTGTGATCACCTGACAGATGGTGTCACACATATATTACAGACTGCTCCTACTCCCTATGATAAAGTTTTAGCAGGGATCTGGATTGAGAACACACAGTCGTACCGATGCTGCAGCAGGCGGAGGCTCTGACACACAGTCGGGGTTCGTCCTGGAGACGGGACACTGGAGGATGGACACTCCATCAGGGACCAGAGAGCAGAACTCCTGGATGGACTGCAGCCACCACCACACTGCGTCCCTGCTGTTGTAGCGGGCCGCGCCTCCTTGACCCAGCAGGTTGGGGATCAGGCCGTGACGCAGCATTCCAGCAAACGCCAGGATGATGTTCCTGTGGTCGTCATGACGATGGGTTAATTGACAGCGTTACGCAGGTGAGAAATAAAGGTAGCGGTGCTGACAGACTGACCGAGCCTCCAGGTGTCTGCCGGTCAGTAACATCAGTCCTCTGAGGGAGATGAAGGTGTCACGACCCCAACAACGAAACATCCCCGAACAGAAGTGAGGAAGACCTGACGACAATCAGCTGTTACCTCTGGACGTCAGTGTCTATCAGTGTTCAATACTCCAATATACAGTAAGCTTCATTTCACTGCTGTGTCATCACACAGGTTACAGTAAGTATGTTGTTTTAATTAGATTTTCTGGCGATAGGAAAAAATACAAACTATGACCAAAGTTTTCTTTAAATGCTCAGTTTGCAGAAGTGGGAGGAGCCACAGGAAGGTGAAGTTCTGTCTCTGCACCTGACGTATCTGAAGTTCAGCACGACACTCACAAGTTGCTGTTTAAAGTCAGTTTTGAATCTTTTTACATCATTATAGAAAAACAGCTGTGTTCACTTCATTCATCATTTCCGCTTATCTCTTTTGTTTTTGTTAAACTTTTATTTCCATTGTATTTGATTTTATATTATATTGATATGCATGTTTGAACAGTAGTATAACAGCATATTTAGTGTACAGTGTATATATTTATTTCATTATGTTCATCATGAACACACACCTGGACACACACCTGTCTAAAGAGAGACAGAGAGAGTGGAAACACAGACCTGCTGCCAGCGACACACAACCCAGCTCCTCCTGTTCAGTGAAGTCATCAGGACATGTGACCTTCCTCAGGTGAGGAGAGGGTGGGGGCAGAGCCCAGCTGTGATACACACCGCACATCTGCACTGAGCCCAGAGCCAGCTGTTTGACCAGGGTGGAACCATTCTGCACAAAGCTGAGAGTTCAGGAAAACAGAAGACGGGGACACACAGAGAGAAACAAGCAGAGGATTCATCAAGTCAGAGAATAAAGGGATAAAGGAAAAGGTTAAAGAGAGATCAGCTTGAAGAACCGTCAGTTCTTAGACAACAAAACAGATTCATACACGTTAAATAAGATACAGTCCATAAAACAATAGACACATACATAAACTGCTGTCTGAGCTTGAATCTGAGAGGGTTCACATCAGGAGATAAAGACCTGTGTGGAGATATAACACATATATAATATACAGTTGTGCTCATAAGTTTACATACCCTGGCAGAATTTGTAAGATGTGTACCATTCTTCAAAGAAAACATGAGTGATCAGGCAAAACACATTTCTTTTATTTTTAATGGGATTCAAATTCAACTATGAGGCATCACAGATTATCACAATCAGTAAACAAAACATAACAATAAAGAAAATACTGAGATGGTCCCTGTTCAAAAGTTTGCACACCCTTAGTTCTTAATACTATGTATTTGCCCCTTTAGCATCAATGACAGCTTGTAGCCTTTTGTGATAGTTGTGGATGAGGCCCTTTATTTTCTCAAGTGGTAAAGTTTCCCATTCTTCTTGGCAAAAAGCCTCCAGGTCCCATAAGTTCTTGGGTTGTCTTGCATGAATTGCACATTTGAGATCTCCAAGTGGTTGAATGATACTGAGGTCAGGAGACTGTGATTGCCAATCCAGATCCTTCTTTTTTCTGCTGTAGCCACTGAAGGGTCGACTTGGCCTTATGCTTTGGATCACTGTCATGTTGGAAAGTCTAAGTGCGTCCCATTTGCAACCTTCAGACTGATAAATGCAGATTGTCCTCCAATACTTTCTGATAACATGCTGTATTCACTCTAAATTCCCTGGGCCACTGTAGCTCACACACCCCCAAAACATCAGAGATCCACCTCCACCTACAGTAGGGATGGTGTACTTTTTGTCATAGGCCTTGTTGACTCCTCTCCAAACATAGTGTTTATGGTTGTGACCATAAAGTTCAATTTTGGTTTCATCACTCCGAATGACTTTGTTCCAGAAGTTTTGAGGCTCGTCTCTGTGCTGTCTGGCATATTGTAAGGGGGCTGTTTTGTGATGTTGTCATTGTAACAACTTTCTTCTGGCAACTCGACCGTGCAGCCCATTTTTCTTCAAGCACCTTCCTTTTGTGCATCTTGTATCTGCAGAGAAGCCTGTATGTCAGTGAAGTTGCTTGTGGGTTTTTCTTTGCATCCCGAACAATTTTCCTGGCAGTTGTGGCTGAAATCTTTGTTGGTCTACATGACCGTGGCTTGGTATCAACAGAAGCCCTAATTTTTCCACTTCTTTATCAGTTTGAACACTACTGATTGACATTCTCACATCTTTGGATATCTTTTATATCCTTTTCCTAATTTATAAAGTTCAACTACCTGTTCTCGCAGGTCCTTTCACAGTTGCTTTCCCCAGCAAAGTCAGTGCAGCCCTGGGTGAAATGTACAGGCATCTCTCAAAAGCTAAGAAACTCACTGACTGTCTCTACACAGACACTAATTACAAGCAAACAGGTCACAGGTGTGGAAACTTTTACCCTTAATAGCCATTTAAACCTGTGTGTGTCAACTTGTGTGTATATTATCAGGCCAAACATTCAAGGGTATGTAAACTTTTGATCTGGGCCATTTGGGTGGTTTCAGTTATCATTATGATTTAGAAAGGGCAAACATAATTATGTGGTAATTAATGGCTTCACCTGACCACTATCCCAAATAAAAGACAATTTTTCTGCATGATCAGTCATGTTTTCCAAAACATGGCCAATATTTCACAATTTCTGCCAGGGTATGTGAACTTACGAGCACAACTGTATATAACCCACAGGGCTGTCGCTCCTCAGCTGCTGTTACCTGTTACTTTGGTTCATGTAGGTGCAGCAGAGCAAAGAGCAGAGGAGCTGGTGGAGGAGGAGAATAAACAGGAGGGTGTGGAGATCAATAAATGTTCTCCTGGTTTCAGGTTCTCCTGGTCCTGGACCACAACACAGGATTTCTAACACATAAACCAGACCTAAAGTATTTCTGTCGATTAAACCAAACTGAGAACTGAATATAATCATAAAAAAAACACGATAAATCCACTAAATCTGAGAAGTAAAAACCATCTTCTGATGCTCACAGGAGTCAAACCTCAGTCTCATTCATCCACCATGACCTCCTCCCTCTGTGGACTCCTACACCTTCTCTCCTGACCTTCTGAAGCTTTTCTCCTGTAGTGTGTAATGAGCACCTGATGGTGTCAGATGTTGAGAACACCATCAGTGTGGTGATTAAACATCACTGTCCTGTCCGTTGTGTTTTAATATTGCAAAAAACAAGGAGGTAAAAGGAGCCACTGGTTCCATACAGGTGTAAATAGACTCTGTTAATAACTACTCTCTCAGCCAATCCCATCACTGCTCTAATCGCTCTGTGCCAATCACAATGACACATGACACCAACAGCTCAGCAGGAAGTCTAACTCCAGTGATGAGGAGACATAAACTTCAGCCACAGAGACTTAAAGGACCAGATCTCACTCAGTGTCGATTCTCCTCAGGTTAAAGCTGAGACTCTTTAATGTGGTATCATCATCTGTCTGAAGAACACACAATGTGTAACTAAACAAATACTTCTTCAGGTATCATTATACCTGAAGAAGCAGATCAATAATCAATCTCAACCACTAGAGAGAGGAAAGAGAAGAGGAGCAAACACCTGGACATGAGTTTGAATGCAGCCTCCAGAGCCGTGGTGTAGACACCCTGGACGATCGCGTCAAAGTAGCAGGGAACAAGGTGGCGGGGGAGGTGTCTCAGGTAGACGAACATGGCCTGCAACCAGCGGCCTACCTGGAGGTCAAAGGTCAACATTAGTCAGCACTGCACAGATTCTCTTAGTGTCTGCTGTCCACACTGAAGTGACAGTTCATCAGGTGACGTGAAGACTGTCTGCTCTGCAGCTCCCGTCTGGACCTGTGAGTGTAGATGACTTCACCAGAGCAGGTGACGTCTTACCTGCTGAGACTCTCTGTCCCTCATTAGATACAGATGTCATGTGACCACATCACCCAGGTCAGGTACCCTGAGCTCACCTCTTCCACTGCTCCACCCTTGGACAACAATCTGTTGGAGACGTAGTCCATCATCCAGTCCCCCTGTCTCAGGTTGTCACAGAAAGGATGTCCCAGATCGTTGTGGGGTCGGATATCAGCCATCACTGACATCAGCCCTGAGGAGCATAAATACTCATTAACACTGGTGCAGACTCTGGAATACATGAAGAAGAAGAAGAAGACTTTAACTTGACGTTCACACAACTTTATTTCAGACACATTATGCCAAAAATCTTAAATGTTTCAAAGCTTCTAATAAATCACCAGTCAACAATAAAAACCCCACAATAAAGAAAAAAAAAAAAAAACACACTCCTACCTACAAGTTAAAAAAACTAAAAGCTGAGCCGTAGGACCTGCCTGATCCCTCACACATCCCTGAAAATGTCCAGGTTGCAGGTCAGTCTGTAAAAGGACCAGAGCCTTCAGACACAGCATCGGCTCTGTCCAGCCCACACCTGACAACTAGCTCTTATGGCTTCTCCAGATTGTTTGCTTAGCAGTTGCTAACAAGAAATTGATAAGAACCCGTGTCTGTCTCTTTTTACCTTGGGCCAAAAACAAAAAGTGAATATGAAAAAACCTCTCCTAAAGTTTTTCGGTCCTGCTGGTTTTAATCTGTACACAGAAGAGCAACCGGTCTCCAGTTCTTTAGAAGCGTTAGATCTCCCTTCTTAGGCAGTAAGGAGATCACTGCACGCCTGCAGGAAGCTGGAAGGGTCCCTTTAATAAAAGACATTCAAACATCCAGCATGTCAGGCCCCAGCTCACTGCAGGTAAACCTTCCATGCCTGGAGCCTTTCCTCAGGCCATCTGGGACACAGCAGTGGTCAGTTCATGTAGGGAGATGTCTGAGCTCAGGGTGTGACGCTCCTCCAGACTCAGCTGTGGAAGATACTGCAGCAGCTCAGCAGTAGCGTCCACATCACAACTCTCGGAACAGGTCAGTGTAGAAAGGCCACTGCATGCCTCCTAATCTCCGCCCGGTCAGAAGTCATCCTCCCATCAGGCAGGTGGAGACACACCATCTGCTTCTTCCGGGCCACCGACCTCTCCAGGCTAAAGATGAACTTAGTCAGAACATCTATGTTGCTGAGCTGAGAGAAACGAGCCCGGACCAGCGCTCATTTAGCTCTCTCCTGGAGGAAGGTGCTCAACTGCTGTTTTTTAGAGAGCAACAGGGAGCTCTGCTCACCAGACCCTCTCTCCAGCTCTGTGATCTCTGCCTCCAAACGCTGTACAGCTCTCCTGATCCTAGAAGTGGAGTACGATGAGTACTGCTGGCAGAAAACCCTGATTTGTCCCTTTCCTACCTCCAACCACTGACTCGGAGAAGGAAAAGACTCTTTCCTAGACCTCCAATGAGCCCAAAATAAATCAACATTTTATCAAGTAATAACTTGACATTAAAATGCCCCCAAAAAATTTTAAAACTGTCAGTGGAAGATAAAACAAGCTCCATAAGAACTAAATGGTGGTCTGTGAAAGCCACAGGGAGGATGTGACAGTCAGCAGCCCGAGCAGTGAAAACAGCTGATAGATAAAACCTGTCTCACCTGGCTGCACTGACCCTGCCACCTGCACCCAGGTGTACTGCCTGACTGAAGGCTGCTTCATCCTCCACACATCCACTAAATCGGCCTCTGCTACCAGCTGAGACAGATGAGCAGCTGACTGAGGGTGCAGCTCCTGACCTATCTAGAGAGTCTGTGCAGCAGTTCCAGCCCCCCCCCCTCTCTCAAGGTAGCAATCAGCATAACGCTGGTAAGTCACTCACTATGGAAGAAAACAAACTGGCAAAGTGAAAAAGGGACAAACCGGGCATAAATACTGTGGGGATAACGAGACACAGGTGACACACATCAGGGAAAAAGCAGGTAATCACCCAGGAGGAAGTAAAGACACAAGAGGGAAACTACCAAAATAAAACAGGAAATGACAAGACAGACATAAAACACTAAGGCCTGGGGACCGTTGTGATACTCTCACCGTGAGGACTCCTTCACGACTTCTGTACAACTTAAAATCGTGTGATTAGCAGTGGGAGAGAATAACACAGTGACTCCTGCGCTGAGATTGGAGCCGTGGCTCAGCACATGCTGCCCCCCAGAGAGGAAACACCCAGTGCTGCCTGATCATGTTTCTGTCACTTGGAGACTTTCATTTTCTTCACTCTTTTGCCTTTAGACATCTTTAAGTCTTTTCTTAATGGAGTCATGTGTTTCTTTAACCGGTAGCGTTTTTCTTCTCATCAAATAAGTCCAGACCCACAAGTTTTTGTAGAGTTCGTCTTCTGGACAGACTTTCTGGCATCAGGAAAATAATCGGTTACATTGGCTGATTCACCAAAAGTATCTTCCAAGAAATGATTGATCTCCTCCAGAGAATACAGGTCAGTGTTCTGGGAGACACTGCCACAGAAACACTGTCAGAGTCACAGTCACTTTAACAGCTCAGCCTCTCTTTGGTTTACATATACATCCACCTCCTGCCCTGCTCTCACCTTAATCTCAGCCTCTCTCTGCCTTACAGCAGCTATCACTGCTTCCTGCCTTGCTCTCACCTCAGCCTCAGCCGCCAATTCTCCTGCTGAATTTTCAGCCAGAGAGCCACCAACACACAGAGCCGGCAGCATGGACCCACACGGGCAGAGCACCCCCGCTCTCGCTGCCTGTGCGGGCGAACAATCCTCATGACCCACATCTCTGCACTCAAAACACTTCATATTCCCAGAGCTGGCGTACACCGTATAATAACTTTCCTCATGTTTAACACGGAGGGAAAATTCCAGTGTCTGAGTGGGGGAGTCTAGAAACATGAACACTTGTCTCTGCAGAGATTGAACATGTTTCAGTTTCAAAACGCCCGAGCTCTGTCTCCAGCGCGGAGAGGGAACAGCCAGTGGGACACTTACAGAAACTCTTCATTAAGTGATGATGAAGATGAAGATGATGAAGATGATGATAATGAGGATGATGCTGGTGCATACCTGGACCTTGCCTGGGTTTTTACCTGTGAGCTTTATGTACCTTGTAAGCCTCCGTAGTTGAGACGTAGCCATGAGGGGACGTTGTAGCACCCTCCCCCCTCCTCCCCCTCCTCAGCATCACAGCGGTACAGCAGCATGTTCATGTCAATCAGGGTCAGTCTGGACATGATGCTGAGGAGGAAGAGCAGGTCACTGATGATGATGATGAAGAACCTAACCTCTGACCACAGACTTCAGCACTTATTATTGTTGTTTATTGTTATTATATTAATTGTGTACTCACGTCATCAGCGGCTGGGTGAGGATGGGGGGAGTGCTGTGTTCAGCCAGGCTGCCGGTCTGGTACTGAGGACTGAACTGGATCAGGTGGCGTCTCAGGGCCCCCAGCTGCTCCTGGGACCTGGGCTCCAGAGTCACTCTGTAGAGGATCAGAGACCACATGTAGATCCAGACCAGACCAGAAAACTAATGAAGTGGGTCAGGACCCCCCCCCCCACACACACACACCCACCCACCCCACCTGAAGATGATGATGCTGCCTGGAGTGAACTTCTCCAACATTAACTCCTGAACATCTGTGTTGTGTCTGGACACCACGTCGGTCTTCTTCACCAGCTGACTGTCCTTCACCTGCAACAAATTCCTCAAAGGTCTAAACATAAAGTCTGAACTTACTCCTCTGGCAGAGGTTCTAACAGACAAATCATCAGAACCAGGACCTGCTGCAGAACCACACACACACCTGGATGTGTTCTCTGATCTCCACAGTGCAGACTGGCAGGCTGCTGTCATCTGTAGTGTTGTTCACAGCGGTCCGGGCCTCCAGCACCACTTCTTTAATCACACCTGTACAGACCAGAACCAGAGTCCAGGTTAACTCATACCTCTCACACTGAGACCCCTGAGGATCAGGATCAGGAAGTGGTTTCAGGACCATCACCTGGGATGAGGACAAGTGGAACGTCATCTGCGTAATGGAATCTCTCTGGCTTCTTGACCGGTCTTCGTAGCACAGCAACCACTGACTCATGGGTACTGGGACAGTGTCTGGTCACTGTGGCCACGCCCCCTCCCAGGTGCTCCACATACACCTGCTCACATGACAGCAGAGACAAAGCAGACTGGGTGACACCAGCAGGACACTGAGGTCATGTCCTCAGTCAGGTCGTGTCCTCAGTGAGGTCATGTCCTCAGTGTCCTGTGGTTAGGGGTTAGTCTATGATGATGTTTTAGACTCACGTTTAAGGTTAGTCACAATGACATTGACCTTTGAACTTTAAAACCCAAAATCTAATCAGTTCATCTTTGAGTCTAAGTGAATGTTTGTGCCAAATTTGAAGAAGTTCCATTGAGGTGTTCCTGAGATATCAGGTTCCTGAGGACGAGAGGGACGACCTGAAAAACCTCTGACTGTTGCCACACAGAGGAATAAAAATAACAAGCTCATATCTGACATTTGTTATATATAAATTTGTTATTAATGTTGTCACATATATTTCATGAAGGCAGGAGGAGATGCATGGTGTGGGGCTGACCTGTGTGAAGCCCTCAGCAGCCAGATCCTGGTGCAGCCTGTTCAGGGACAGCTTGGCAGCCATGATCCAGGTCTGCAGACTGACCTGGTCCTCTGAGCTCCAGCTGGTGTACTGATGGTCCTGAGAGACCTGAACAGCACAGTGAAGGTTAGTCATGAACCTGGTCACATGATCAGCTCATTGAGTATTATAATGACAACACTGGCTTATTGGTATTCATGACGCACAGATGATAAAGATGAACTTTCCTCAGGCTCAAATCTCTATTTCTACATAACATCATAACATGAAACAGACTGTGTGTTGGTTATCACATGCCACATGACACAACACAGAATAACTAAAGCCCATTGTCTTTAAATGTCCTGCAGGTTTTTATATTTCCTAGAAGTCCAGTGGAAAAGTCATGTGTTCATCCTCAAACACCTGAATTGGACAGGTGCTGATAAAATAAATAAAATAAAAAACACCATGCCAGCTTCAGTAGAGTTCATATACAGCCAGAGACACTGTGGTGCTTTAACTGTAGTCACCTGATGAGGGAGCAGCTCGTCGTATCTTCTGCTGCTTCCTGTAGCACAGCAGGCCATGGACACCAGAGCGGAGCTGGGCAGGAAGTCGGAAAGTGAACTCTTCTGGAACAACAGGTCAAAGGCTGAGACTGTGTTCAAATCCACATTCACCAACTGTACACAGGAAGAACCAATCAGCTGATGGATTCAAATCGATCACAACAGTCTCGTCACCGGTTAACCGGTTGACCAGTTAATCGGTTATCCGGTTAACCCCTGAGCCTGTGTGTTTATTTTTAGCTGCGGCTTCCTTGAATTACTAGAATTAGTTTGAATCGTTTGAACAAGACAAAAAGAAGAAGCTGTGAAAATCAATACGCAACGACAATAACAATCATCACTTGTCACACAGCACACTGTACTACAGTGGCAGTAGATTCAGTAGAGACAGTACAGACAGAAGATTCATGAGGGACAGAAGATTCAGTACAGACAGTAGATTCAGTAGAGACAGTACAGACAGAAGATTCATAAGGGACAGAAGATTCAGTAGAGACAGTAGAAACATAGATTCAGTACAGACAGAAGATTCATAAGGGACAGAAGATTCAGTAGAGACAGTAGAAACATAAGATTCAGTAGAGACAGAAGATTCAGTACAGACAGTAGATTCAGTAGAGACAGGACAGAGACAGAGACAGCAGAGACAGTAGAGACAGAGACAGCAGAGACAGAGAGAGTAGAGACTGTAAAGACAGAGACAGTAGAGACAGCAGAGATAGAGACAGCAGAGACAGTAGAGACAGAAGAGACAGAGACAGCAGAGACAGTAGAGACAGAGAGAGTAGAGACAGTAGACAGAGACAGTAGAGACAGAAGATTCAGTAGAGACAGGACAGAGACAGTAGAGACAGAAGATCCAGTAGAGACAGGACAGAGACAGTAGATCCAGTAGAGACAGGACAGAGACAGTAGAGACAGTAGATCCAGTAGAGACAGGACAGAGACAGTAGATTAAGTAGGGACAGTAGAGACAGCAGAGACAGTAGAGGCAGAGACAGTCGAGACAGCAGAGACAGTAAAGACAGAGACAGTAGAGACAGAGACAGCAGAGGCAGAGACAGTAGAGACAGCAGAGACAGTAGAGACAGAGACATTAGAGACAGAGACAGCAGAGATATAGACAGCAGAGACAGCAGAGACAGTAGAGACAGAGACAGTATAGACAGAGACAGCAGAGACATTAGAGACAGAGACAGCAGAGATATAGACAGCAGAGACAGTAGAGACAGAGACAGCAGAGACAGTAGAGACAGAAGAGACAAAGACAGCAGACACAGTAGAGACAGCAGAGACAGAGAGAGTAGAGACAGTAAAGACAGTGGGAATCAAACCTGGATGGGACTGTGATTGTTGGGGCTGATGTCCATGAACATAGTGTGAGCCACAGCTGGGACCAGGGGCCGAAGGCTGGGCTGGACAAAGGCCCCCACAGGCTCCCCCCTAAACCAGGACAGCCAGTGTCCTCCCTCCTGACTGTCTGCAGCACCTGCAGCATCTATCAGAGAGACAGAGGGAAGAGCAGCTGCTCAATAATCACAACAATAACATCTGCTGTGAATGAAACATCTGCTGTGAATGAAACATCTGCTGTGAATGAAACATCTGCTGTGAATAAAACATCTGCTGTGAATGAAACATCTGCTGTGAATGAA
>NW_019525201.1:285352-309064 GCF_002814215.2 Seriola lalandi dorsalis | reverse complement strand
AGTAGAGACAGTACAGACAGAAGATTCATGAGGGACAGAAGATTCAGTACAGACAGTAGATTCAGTAGAGACAGTACAGACAGAAGATTCATAAGGGACAGAAGATTCAGTAGAGACAGTAGAAACATAAGATTCAGTAGAGACAGAAGATTCAGTACAGACAGTAGATTCAGTAGAGACAGGACAGAGACAGTAGATTAAGTAGGGACAGTAAAGACAGAGACAGTAGAGACAGTAAATTAAGTAGGGACAGTAAAGACAACAGAGACAGTAGAGACAGAAGATTCAGTACAGACAGTAGATTCAGTAGAGACAGGACAGAGACAGTAGATTAAGTAGGGACAGTAAAGACAGAGACAGTAGAGACAGTAAATTAAGTAGGGACAGTAAAGACAACAGAGACAGTAGAGACAGAAGATTCAGTAGATTCAGTAGAGACAGTAGAGTAGATTCAATGGAGACAGTAGATTCAGTAAAGACAGTAGATTCAGTAGAGACAGGACAGAGACAGTAGAGACAGTAGATCCAGTAGAGACAGGACAGAGACAGTAGATTAAGTAGGGACAGTAGAGACAGCAGAGACAGTAGAGGCAGAGACAGTCGAGACAGCAGAGACAGTAAAGACAGAGACAGTAGAGACAGAGACAGCAGAGGCAGAGACAGTAGAGACAGCAGAGACAGTAGAGACAGAGACAGTATAGACAGAGACAGCAGAGACATTAGAGACAGAGACAGTAGAGACAGAGACAGCAGAGACAGTAGAGACAGAGACAGCAGAGACAGAGAGAGTAGAGACAGTAAAGACAGAGACAGTAGAGACAGCAGAGATAGAGACAGCAGAGACAGTAGAGACAGAAGAGA
The DNA here is from genome assembly GCF_002814215.2 of Seriola lalandi dorsalis. Lineage (NCBI taxonomy): Eukaryota > Metazoa > Chordata > Actinopteri > Carangiformes > Carangidae > Seriola > Seriola lalandi. The sequence goes on along the minus strand of NW_019525201.1, from coordinate 308,203 downwards.
CAGAGACAGCAGAGACAGTAGAGACAGAGAGAGTAGAGACAGTAAAGACAGAGACAGTAGAGACAGCAGAGATAGAGACAGCAGAGACAGTAGAGACAGAAGAGACAAAGACAGCAGACACAGTAGAGACAGCAGAGACAGAGAGAGTAGAGACAGTAAAGACAGTGGGAATCAAACCTGGATGGGACTGTGATTGTTGGGGCTGATGTCCATGAACATAGTGTGAGCCACAGCTGGGACCAGGGGCCGAAGGCTGGGCTGGACAAAGGCCCCCACAGGCTCCCCCCTAAACCAGGACAGCCAGTGTCCTCCCTCCTGACTGTCTGCAGCACCTGCAGCATCTATCAGAGAGACAGAGGGAAGAGCAGCTGCTCAATAATCACAACAATAACATCTGCTGTGAATGAAACATCTGCTGTGAATAAAACATCTGCTGTGAATGAAACATCTGCTGTGAATGAAACATCTACTGTGAATGAAACATCTACTGTGAATGAAACATCTGCTGTGAATGAAACATCTACTGTGAATGAAACATCTGCTGTGAATGAAACATCTGCTGTGAATGAAACATCTGCTGTGAATGAAACATCTGCTGTGAATGAAACATCTACTGTGAATGAAACATCTGCTGTGAATGAAACATCTGCTGTGAATGAAACATCTGCTGTGAATGAAACATCTGCTGTAACATCTACGGTCAATGAAACATGGAATAATCACCATGGATCCAAACATCCAACTCATTCAGATGCTGTTTGATTCTACTGGTTAGTTCAGTTGTTAGTGGCTTTAAATACAAACTGAAACTAATGGAGGAAATGTATGAACTCTAAAACACTTTACAGAAACTGGATCAGTTGTAACCAAACCACAGAGACAGACCAGAAGAGACCAGGAGAGACCAGAAGAGACCAGGAGAGACCAGGAGAGACAAGGAGAGACAAGGAGAGACCAGGAGAGACCAGGAGAGACCAGGAGAGACCAGAAGAGACCAGAAGAGACCAGGAGAGACCAGGAGAGACCAGGAGAGAGCAGGAGAGACCAAGAGAGACCAAAAGAGACCAGTAGAGACCAGGAGAGACCAGAAGAGACCAGAGGAGACAAGGAGAGACCAAAAGAGACCAGGAGAGACCAGAAGAGACCAGAAGAGACCAGAGGAGACGTATAGAGACCAGAAGAGACCGGTAGAGATCAGGAGAGATCAGGAGAAACCAGTAGAGACCAGAAGAGGCCAGGAGAGACCAGGAGACACCAGGAGACACCAGGAGAGACAAGAAGAGAGCAGAAGAGAACAGAAGAGACCAAAAGAAACCAGAAGAAACCAGGAGAATCCAAAAGGGACGAGTAGAGCCCAGAAGAGACCAGTAGTGACCAGTAGTGACCAGACCATCAGAAGATGGGTTAGGGTTAGGCTAACACTTCATCTAAACTCATTCGCAGGGTGAGGAGACAGAGTTAGGATCACGGTCGGGGACGGGGTCAGTACCTTTCAGCACACTGGTGATTCCCAGGCGGTTTACAAAGACATGGTCAGTGTTTTGGCTGCCGGTCCAGAGATCAGCTATCACGTAGAGGTTAGGCCTGATGGCTCTGGCTGCTGCAAGCATCACCTACAGAGACACAGAGGACACAGTGAACCTGCAGTCTGTCCAACATTAACACAGAGAAAACAGTGAACCTGTAGTCTGTCCATCACTAACAAAGAGGACACAGTGGACCTGCAGTATGTCCATCACTAACACAGGGGACACAGTGGACCTGTAGTCTGTCCATCACTAACAAAGAGGACACAGTGGACCTGCAGTCTGTCCAACATTAACACAGGAAACAGTGGACCTGTAGTATGTCCATCACTAACACAGGGGACACAGTGGACCTGTAGTATGTCCATCACTAACACAGGGGACACAGTGGACCAGTAGTATGTCCATCACTAACACAGGGGACACGGTGGACCAGTAGTATGTCCATCACTAACACAGGGGACACAGTGGACCTGCAGTCTGTCCAACACTAACACAGGGGACACAGTGAACCTGTAGTCTGTCCATCACTAACACAGGGGACACGGTGGACCAGTAGTATGTCCATCACTAACACAGGGGACACGGTGGACCAGTAGTATGTCCATCACTAACACAGGGGACACAGTGGAGCTGCAGTCTGTCCAACACTAACACAGAGGACACAGTGAACCTGTAGTCAGTCAAACACTAACACAGGGGACACAGATATCCTGGACCTTATTATGGACTTCAGGTACTTCAGCACTGAGCTAATGGACAGGGGAGGACAGGAGCTCCAACAATGGTTTTGGTCTGAAGGATGAGAGACTGACAGGATACACAGTTTCCATGAGACACCTTGATGAGTCAGGAGTAGGTAGAGAGTACCTCAGTCACATGCAGGGGGGTGGAGGGGCAGTTGAGCAGACAAACACCAGAGAAGGCCTCAGCTATAGTCTCTGTGTACGTCTTCATACGAGTCCACAGGTAAGGACAGTCCTCTGGTTTGTCTCCATAACGAAGTTTGACAGTGTTCTCCTCACAGACCAGTTCTCTCCGCAGGTAGACCTCAGAGTCTGCAGACAGCAGGAGGAAGGAAGACAGGTCAGTCTGTGGAGATTTCCTCCTCTACTAGCATCATGGAGCAGAGTTGTACCTCATGGACATGTGTGTTATGGTGATTAACGCTGAACATAATCATAACTTCCCTGTGGACATCTGATTAATGAAATGCTGTGGATGAGTTATAGATGCCAGAAATGTGTCAACAACTGTTCTCTGTGTGAAATGAAAAGTCTACATCTTCTCATATTATTTCCTTTGTACAGCCCCCACAATACTTTCCAAATTAAGGAGTGTTTTGTACTTCCTGGTTCCCGTAGCTTCGCTCTCCTCACCTCTGACACTGTCTCTCATGTGTGAAGCATGGATGAGGAGAAGCTACTTGTTGAGTTTGATAAACATAAAGACCCAACACCAGGTTATTGATAATTGGCAGATGAGCCACAGATCTGATCAGCTCTTAAGGTAAGAAATGAAATTGAAGTTGGTGTCAGCACATGATTTAACGTTAATGTCTGAATGTTGTTGAAAACATTTTATGGTGATCATTTTATTGGTTGACTATGATCAGTGGTCCTGTTGGGGGCGGAGCTTGATGCGCATCATATTATGTGCATTTTCATCTTTACTGTTGCTCCTGTTGTTCACCTGGTTCAGCTGCGTTCCTCTGCAGATCACTTCCTGTCACAGAGCCGTCATGAGCCAGGAAGTGACACGCCTTCTCTCTCTGCTCCATCAGCTGCACTTCTTTATCAAAGCTCATGTCCTCAAAAGGAAAGGTGAAATACCTGGAGATCAGACACAGGAGACATTACACATTTTAAATGACGTAATTAACATACAGCCAGGTATTATTACACATTTAAAAACCTGAAAAAACATACGACCAGGTGTTATTCAACATTTTAAATGATGTAATTAACATACAGCCAGGTGTTATCACACATTTTTTAAAACATAAATAACACACAGCCAGGTCTTATTACACATTTTGAATGACGTAATTAACATACAGCCAGGTGTTATTACACATTTTAAATAACTGAAATAACAGTCAGCCAGGTGTTATTACATATTTTAAGTAACTGAAATAACACACAGCAAGGTGTTATTACACATTCTAAAGGAATGAAATAAGAGTCAGCCATGTATTATTACACATTTTGAGTGACTGAAATAATCTCTAGCACTGAGCTGAAGTACACAGACATCTCAGTATCAGGTTTATTCTGTCACTTTTTACTATCTCAACTCAGATCATTAAAACAGTGAGGTTTGATGGTTGGGGATGGGGGGGGGTTACCTGGGACAGAGAGGGTGTCTCCTTGTGATTGGACCCAGTTTAGGTCCCTCATCAGCAAGACGCTCAGAAACCACACCTCCCACAATGCAGTTGGTCGCCTGAAGAGATATAACAAACAACAACAATGAAGACTCAAGAGAAGGTTGAAAAGTAAAGACTGAAAAGTAATCTGTTATGCAGACCTAATCTCTCTCTCTCACACACACACACACACACACACACACACACACACACACACACACACACACACACACACACCTGCTCTGCATGTTGTTTCATCTCTTTGTAAAGGTCAAAGTTCAGCTCCTCCAGTCTCCTCCTGAAACAGCTGCAGCAGTCCTGGATGACTGAAAGACTCAGACTGGTGCTGAAGAGAGTCAGATAATACAGTCACATTAACACTTCAGACTGTTATTAATAACATTATTAATAATGTTACTAATAATCACCAGTGAGTACCTCAGTATAAACAGTCTGATAGTAAATGTGACAGTCTGACAGTAACTGTCACAACTGAACTGGGACTTGAACCCAAATGCACGACTCCAAGACAAAGTACCAATTAACAATATTTTAATAACAAAGTAGCAAAGAAAAATCACTCTTACAGAGGAATATAAATTCAAAATACCCAAATAAAATCATTCACAGAGAGGAAAAACTGTAGAACACTCTTTCGAGGAAACCCAACAAAATTCCAGGACACAGGTAAAGACAAAGTATCAAAATATTGTAAAGCAAGACTTTGGCAAAACGTAACACCGAATTCAAAACCTGGCTTGGGCTAACGTGGCTGGCGTGGTTCTCCGACAACAAGACAAGACGAATTGGCGCAGGACAAAGGGAAACGCAGACTATATACACACACAAGGTAGAGGGAAACAGGTGGAAACAATCAGGGCGGGGCAGACAATCAGACCAGTGGGAAACACACAAGGGAAAGGAGGAAGTTACCTGAAACGAGAGGAGAGTTAGGTTTCAAAGTAAAATAAGAAGTCACGAGACAGACAAAACTAAATATAACTTAACGTCTCTTCATGGACATGACAGTAACAGTCTGATAGTAATTGTAACAGTATGATAGTAACAGTCTGATAGTAACAGTCTGACAGTAACTGTAACAGTCTGAAAGTAACACTAACAGTCTGGCAGTAACAGTCTGTTAGTAACAGTCTGATAGTAACAGTCTGACAGTAACAGTCTGAGAGTAACTGTCTGATAGTAACAGTCTGACAGTAACAGTAACAGTCTGAAAGTAACACTGACAGTCTGGCAGTAACAGTCTGTTAGTAACAGTCTGAAAGTAACACTAACAGTCTGACAGTAACAGTCTGAGAGTAACTGTCTGATAGTAACAGTCTGATAGTAACAGTCTGACAGTAACAGTCTGTTAGTAACAGTCTGATAGTAACAGTCTGACAGTAACAGTCTGATAGTAACAGTCTGATAGTAACAGTCTGACAGTAACAGTCTGATAGTAACAGTCTGTTAGTAACAGTCTGATAGTAACAGTCTGACAGTAACAGTCTGTTAGTAACAGTCTGATAGTAACAGTCTGACAGTAACAGTCTGATAGTAACAGTCTGACAGTAACAGTCTGTTAGTAACAGTCTGATAGTAACTGTCTGACAGTAACAGTCTGTTAGTAACAGTCTGATAGTAACAGTCTGACAGTAACAGTAACAGTCTGGCAGTAACAGTCTGTTAGTAACAGTCTGAAAGTAACACTAACAGTCTGGCAGTAACAGTCTGTTAGTAACAGTCTGAAAGTAACACTAACAGTCTGACAGTAACAGTCTGACAGTAACTGTCTGATAGTAACAGTCTGACAGTAACAGTCTGACAGTAACAGTCTGTTAGTAACAGTCTGATAGTAACAGTCTGACAGTAACAGTCTGAGAGTAACTGTCTGATAGTAACAGTCTGACAGTAACAGTCTGTTAGTAACAGTCTGATAGTAACAGTCTGACAGTAATCTCTTGACTGTATCTGACCCCTGTATGTGTCACATATAAAGTCCAGTATGTGGACTCACCTGTCAGGTGTGAATATGTCCAGGGCAGAGTTCATGTCCACTGTGTTTCCAAAGCGTCGATGCTCAGGGTCCTGCACCACCTTCAGCTGCTTCTTACACTCTGGACTGGACCTGGACCTGGACCTGGACCTGTCACCTAAACTACCTGATGAACAAAGGTCCAGAGACACCGCCCATGATCAACTGAGTATGAGTTTAACTTTTAAACATGTGCTTTAAAACACATTATTCTGACAAACTATCACTGAAGTTATTTTTCTCCAGTCCAGGATCAGATCTGGTTGCAGACAGGTTGTGTGTGTGACATGTGACTCAGGTGTGTTCCCCCATCACTGTCTCACCTGCCTCCAGCAGCTGTCTGAACTGCTCCACAGCTGCATCCACACTGACCTGCAGAAACTCCCAAAGCCTGAGCCTGGAGAAGACCTGCTGCCACAGTACACAGCACAGAGCCTGACAGACACACACACACACACACACACACACACACACACACACACACACACACACACACACCTCAGTGTTTGCCTTGGTGTTAGCCTCAATAGCCTCAATGTTAGACTCAGTGTTAGCCTCACTGTTAGCCTCATTGTTACCCACAGCATTAGTGACAGTATTAGCCTCAGTACTAGCCTCGCTGTTAGCCTCAATGTTAGCCTCAGTGTTAGCCATAGTGTTACTCTCACTGTAAGCCTCATTTATAGCCTTAATGTTAGCTTCAGTATTAGCCTCAGTGTTAGCCTCAATGTTAACCTCAGTGTTAGCCATAGTGTTATCCTCACTATAAGCCTCATTTTAGCCTTAATGTTAGCTTCAGTATTAGCCTCATATTAGCCTTAATGTTAGCTTCTGTATTAGCCTCATATTAGCTTCATTGTTAGCTTCAGTATTAGCCTCCGTATTAGCCTCATTGTTAGCCTTAATGTTAGCTTCAGTATTAGCCTCATTGTTAGCCTCAGTGTTAGTTTCAGTAGTAGGCTCAGTGTTAGCCTCACTGTTAGCCTCTGTAGGTATTTAAGTACTATTTAGTAGCATTAGTATTAGTATTAGTGTTAGTATTAAGGATCTGTTGATGGACAAAGTTAACATGTATTGTAATTTATCAGTTTTGTTACTGTATAATAAGTAAAGTAATTTGATTACTTTTTATTGATTAATGTGTAACTCAAGACACATGTCGGTGTATTGTACAGGTTGTTGGTGAGAACTGTGAGACTCAACATACAGTCACTCTGTAGCTGTAGAACAAAACAATGAGCTAGCTAAAAGACGCTAAAGCTACAAACAACCTGCTAACACTGTGTTTCTACACACCTGTTTCCTAGAGATCACAGTTATATTACACTAATATGTTTCCTAATTCCACTGTAGTTATTGGGCATGGGAAGATATCAAATGAAATGAATACCATGTCTCACATGTATGTGCTGCTCATGTTCAATCAGTGCTGGGACTCCCTGTTCAGTATATTTCCCATCAGCCACCTCACAGCTGAGGTGCCACAGAGCTCTGTCCAGGAGCCACGCTGGCTTCAGGTGAGGAGAGTTCACCAGGTTATAGCCACATTCAGGATGGAGGTGAATCCACTCACTGTCAACAGCTGGATGAGGTGAGGAAAGGAAAGGAGGAAACAAGAGGAGAGGAAGAGAGATATGAGACATGCGTCACCTCTGTATCCAGCCATGTCAACATGCTCTTTAATTCCATAATTGAATGATTAAGACAGTGTCTGTACAGAGGTCAGAAGAGACTCTTATTTCAGTGGTTAAAACTGATTGTGAATGTATTGATACATATTTATACTGTAGTGGAATATTAGGGTTTAACCCCAGAACACTGTAGATGTTTCAGTTACTTCAGGAAATAAAAATATGATGAGAACAGATGAGACCTCTTCAGTGACGGTCATGATACCAGGTGTGAAGCTGTACTGATGATAAACTACAGAAACATAGCTGCTCCACATGTCCAAAGTCTCTGAGGACCTGACAGGAAGTGTCTCTGTCTCAGGTCCAGTTGTCCTGATCTGATACAGTGCAGTCTGTTAACATGACCACAGTGTGTCTGACCTTCAGCTGAATAACGACTAAATGTCAATGAGGAAAGTGAGACGTTGATGCATCAGCCACAGCTGCCTGAAAGGCCAACAGCTGTGGTTTATTTCCACCATCCTCGTTAAAAATAAGACCAGATCACTTTTCACTCATCAGTCACTGCAGCAGCAGGTAAAGACAGAGGAATGCAGAGGACTCAACTGTCACTGACTGTTACATCAAATAATTCATTAGATCTAATATAAAAACATAAATATCATCCTTCCTGTTACCTCAGAGAGAGACGGGTCACTGATCAGCTGACTGATGATCTGAACCAGATTAATGTCTTCAGTCCAGAACAGTTTGGGTTCAGGACTGAACTGCTTCCTGCAGAACATCTATGAAAATTAACTTCATGTACTGTTGGATTCGCATGGTGTAGATTAGTGGTTCCCAACCTTTTCCAACTAATGACCCACTTGAAAATCTGTGAAACATCTGACCCCGTAACAATACAGAGGCCAAATAATACATTTTCAGTTTTTTATTTTAATGATAATATGGATTAATTAAACTCTTCCTGTTTCTGTTTTGATTCTCCAGTTTTTGCCACGGATGTGATCTTTAAGCGTAATGAGACTGAGATAGTGAACAAGTATATAATGTGGTCCAAGAGTTCCTATCCCTGGCTCATCACGGTGACAGGCTTTGATATGAGACAAGTTAAAAACGAAATGGACGGAGCTTCTCAACATTTGTAATGTTTTTAAAGATCATTTTGTTTTAAAACATTTATATTATTTTTTCATATAATTACATGATTTCACCCAAATTTTGCTGTTTCGCAAATTATTTGTCGACCCACTTGCAATACCTTCACGGCCCACCAGCGGGCCCCAGTCCACAGGTTGGTAACCCCTGGTGTAGAAAGTCCCTCCTCTGTGACTCCTGTCTCTGTTATGTCTCTCTGTGGTCGCGTTGAGTTTCTCTTCGGTCTCTTTCTGTCACTTTGTTTTGAATCTCTTTGTACAGGTGAAGCCCATGGGGCCCCTAACTCCTTGGACCCTGGGGCCTGTGTGTTTGTATTAGTAATTACCTGTGTAGTTGTAGATGACATCAGTGATGCAGACCATGTTCCAGTCTCTCCTCAGCATCTCCACCAGATCACCAACGTCTCTCCAGGTGTATGACTTCCCACCAGGTGAGAAGGCGGGGTTTAACTCCAGCTGATCAGATATGGAGTAGCAGGATCCAGATGAGCCGAGCTTCTGCAGCGGGGTGAAGTGGATCATGTTGTAGCCTGAACAGAACCAAGAGGAACATGAAACCGCAGACACAGAGAACTTTGTCTGATCATGGAGGATGCAAACCCCTCCCACACCTGATATTTGACAACCTGTCTTCACACTATGATCTGGGATTGAAACCCAGTGTGTCAAGTTCAGACTTCATGATGCTTCTGTCACTGTGGTGATTACAGACTCATAAATTCTTGCCATGACTTGGCAGAGATGGATCAGACAACATGTTGATAACCCACAAATCACAGCTTGTGACCTTTCCTGTGACCAGAGTCCGAGTGAAGCAAAGCAGAGAAGCTGGATGTCACACAGACACAACAGACTTCAGACAACAGCTCAGTCACTGTGGGAGGCAGGTGATGGAACACAGGTGAAACACATTAGGGTGGGATAGACAATCAACAGGGAGGGAAACAGGACAAAGACAGGAAGTAAAGCAACAGTAGAGGCACAAGGAAAGTTGCTTCAAAATAAAACAGAAAATAAACATTAAATGTCCAAAAACAGACAAGCAAACAACAAACAAGGGACAGATCATGACACATGAGACAGATCTGTTCTCTCCACTGTCAATATAAAATATAAATTAGCATTGCTTTAGTTAGTATAAATGACAAACATCATGCAGGATCATAGTGGACTCAGATATCCCAGTGACAGTCTCCTGTAACACTGCAGGACTTTTTACTCCAAAGTTGAATATTTGAATGTGGTTAGAAATCAAATATTCAAACTGTAATAACTTGTAATGACCTGTAAAGTCTCTTTAATTCTTCCTTCAAACTAACAAACTGAAGAACTGACAGTTTGATCAGACAGTTTACTGGGCTGAGGTTTCAGCTGAATAAAATAGATTCTGTTTTGGCCTCATGAAGAGAAAGCTCACTCTCTACAGTCAGTTTTTATGTCACTTACAATATAATATATAAATATATAATACTTAAATAAACTTCATATTAACATATTCTCCCATATGCTCAGTGTTGTCATGTAAAGTACCTGTGTGGTTTTAATTCAGAAAACTGCTGCTGGTTTGTCATGTTGGTCCACATACCGGTCTCCTTTGCCACCCTGACCCTGTCGAGCCATGAGTCCAGGGGTCCGACACCATGGGCCACGTATGTTTGGCAGCTGATGCAGTCCAGGGGGAGGATGTCATTGTTGGCCCCCACTCTCAGCACTGGATCAACGACGATGTAACCCCCCCCTACTCTCTCTGTGTCCCTGTAAACACATACATCGGTCTGAACCCCTGATGAACTGCACACACACTGTACACTACAGTATTCGCTGCAGTGTTACCATGGTAACAGAAGCACCCACCCACAGGAGAAGTAATACTGGTAGGACCCAGCCACCCTCAGGTCCAGTCTGCAGTATTTGTCACAGTCATCCTCCTGGCTGTTGGGATAGACCCAGTCCAAAGGACGGAACTGCAGACGGTCAAACTCCTGGTCTTTGGGGGGGTAGTTGGTGTACACCTGGACGCTCTTACCCTGAAGGGAGGGGCCGAGACGGAACTGCAGCTCGAAGCCTGAAGACAGCAGTAGGTACAAAGGTTACTAGAGTTCACTGTGAAGCACAAATGAGGTCATCAGGTGAGATCTCTCTGTTAAAGCTCCTGATACATGTTCATGAGGATTCATCTGTGTAATGTCAGTTTTAGAGATTTTATTGTCTTCATTTAACTTTTATTACCAGCATGACATTTAGATAGCAAGAGTATTTTATAAACTAAAGGTCTCTGTCAGTCATCACTTCCTGTCTCCTCCTGATATTGGCCTCATCATACAGGTACATTTCACTGACTGCACCATAACACACAGGACTGAGTGTGTGGAACATAGCACATACATCATGACATGCTGATGTCACATGACATGAGTGTCCAGTTCTCTGGTGCAGGACTGAGGGGCCTTGAGGAATGATGGCCTGGCCTAGTTAGTAGCTGAGGTCTGTGTGAATCCAAACAGCAGCCAGAACCAGGTCTTTATTAGAAACATGCTGCTGTTAGAACTTAAAGGTCTCTGTCCATGTGTAGTTTGATTATAATGCAGGTCTAGGTTTTATATTAATAGAAGAGAAGCTCAGAGCCTCCTCTCTTCTGATTGGCTCACCGCCCTGTCGTTACTAGAGCTCCAGAGAGAAGCCTGAGAGAGGAGATGTAAAACTACACTGAGATGGTTTTTATATCTTCTTGTGGTTCAACACTTCAAATAAAACACAGAAGAAGAAGAAAATATGGAGCTTTAAATCTTGTAATTGCAATCATTGTGATTTCATGTTTCTGGATATAAATAAATATTGATCAGAGAAACAAACTAAACAGAGTATGTGAGAGATGACAACAGAAAATAAAACATACAGGAATAATGTCTCATTTCTAACCAGCAGAGTATCTACGGGCCAAACAAGCTCATCCACCCTTTTAAAGCTGAATGAAGGTGACCTCTGACCTCTGACCTGTGACCCTGAACCAGCTCAACATGGCTCCAAACTCACAGTAGAATGTGTTTGTGTTTGTGCTTCAATAGAAGTGACTTGTAGATAATATTTGATTCATAATGTTCTGCTACTGATGTTTATTTTATCATATAAATTATTGAAGCCACTGGCTTGCTTTAAATAACATGGTGAATATTGTGAGTTGTGAACACAGATCATTAGTGTTGTGACAGTATCATGTTAATAAACTGAGCTGCTCAGGTGAGGCTTTGTAATCAGAGGTTGGTGTTATACTGTGGATGAACCTGTCTCTCAGTTTAAAAGACAGTGAGTTCAGGACAACCTCAGACTCTGAGACCACTTCACAGACTGGAGGAGAAAACCCAGACCACGTCCCTGACCAGGCTGCAGCACCAGACTGTATAGGTTAAACCTGTAGCACATGGTGTGTGTGTGTGTGTGTGTGTGTGTGTGTGTGTGTGTGATATTCTGCTGATTGTAGCACAGTTGCTCTGCAGGTGACGGTGTAGTGGTGTTGTCAGTGTCGTGGTGCAGTGTGTGTTCTGATTATAAAGTGCAGAGTGTTCCTACCTTGTTCCAGGCGGAACAGAGCTGGTTCCAGAGTCTCCATGTCAGTGACAGCAGCAGCCTCGGTTCTGTCAGCTGCTCTCCAACACGCTGTCTGATCTATTTAGACAGAGACACAGTAACATGAGACGCTCTGCACAGAGCTCTGTGTGTGGACGACCTCCTCTGCCAAAATCACTGACAAAGACTGAACTGATTCTGTTATCTTGAACTGCCTTCTCATCAACATTTTATATACTAGTGTAAGGAACTGGCTAATGGTGGATTTAACTCCAGCATTAATGATACTGAGGCCTTTTGTTTTCTGTCTGAAAAGCTGGAGGATAAAATGTTTGTGTGCTGCAGTTTGTTTTACAGCTTTAGAGGTGATGCACTGACCTGGGGAACAGGTAGGTTTCATTACCTGTTTGCTCCTCTGACTGAAGCACCTCTTTGTTAATTAAGAAGAACACACCGTGACCAGTGTCCAGCAGCGTCAGAGTTTCAGCTCCTGACGTCCACCTCACAGCTGAGCGCTGTCTGCTTCAGTATCACACTCTTATGTTGAACATCAGCTTTAAGACCAAACTAATACAGCAGGTAGACGCCGTAACCACCACATGACAGAGGTGTTGACACGTCTGTCTCTAAACTGAGAAAGGGGCTGAGCAGCAGGTAACAGTTAACAGGTAATCTGTGACACACAGATTCATGCAGTGCTCATGATCAGGAGTCCAGCGACATCAGAGCCAAAGTATCATTTCCTTTGGAAAACCACAGTATTTTGTTCTGGCTGGTAGGACAACAGATATCAGGCGTTATAATAAAGACATTATTTGTTGTACAGAGTCTGTAACTCACTGTAGATGCTGTAAATACTGTAGATACTTTAGATGCCGTAGATACTGTAGATACTGTAAATACTGTAAATACTGTAAAAACTGTAAATACTTTAGATACTGTAGATGCTGTAAATACTATAGATGCTGTAAATACTGTAGATACTTTAGATGCTGTAGATACTGTAAATACTGTAGATACTGTAAATGCTCTAGATACTGTAATTGCTGCAGATGCTATAGATACTGTATATGCTGTAAATACTGTAAATACTGTAGATACTGTAGATACTGTAGATACTGTAGATGCTGTAGATGCTGTAGATACTATAGATGCTGTAAATACTGTAGATACTGTAGATACTGTAGATACTTTAAATGCTCTAGATACTGTAGATACTGTTGATGCTGTAGATACTGCAGATACTGTAGATGCTGTAAATACTATAGATAGTGTCGATACTTCAAATGCTGTAAATGCTCTAGATACTGTATATGCTGTAAATACTGTAAATACTGTAGATACTGTAGATACTGTAGATACTTTAAATGCTCTAAATACTGTAAATACTGCAGATACTGTAGATACTGTAGATACTTTAAATGCTCTAGATACTGCAGATACTGTAGATGCTGTAGATACTGTAGATACTGTAGATGCTGTAGAAGCTGTAAATACTGTAAATACTGTAGATGCTGTAGATACTGTAGATACTGTAAATACTGTAAATACTGTAAAAACTGTAAATACTTTAGATACTGTAGATGCTGTAAATGCTCTAGATACTGTAGATGCTGTAGATACTGTAGATGCTGTAGATACTGTAGATGCTGTAGATGCTGTAGATGCTGTAGATACTGTAGATGCTGTAGATGCTGTAGATGCTGTAGATACTGTAGATACTGTAGATGCTGTAGATGCTGTAGATACTGTAGATACTGTAGATGCTGTAGATGCTGTAGATGCTGTAGATACTGTTGATGCTGTAGATACTGTAGATGCTGTAGATACTGTAGATACTGTTGATGCTGTAGATACTGTAGATACTGTAGATACTGTAGATACTGTTGATGCTGTAGATGCTGTAGATACTGTAGATACTGTTGATGCTGTAGATACTGTAGATACTGTAGATGCTGTGCATATGTTCATGTTGACTTGTTCTTCATTGGAAATATAATAATCTAATACTCCCTGTGGAAACTGTCTACTGTCTAGTCCAAACCAAGCCCCTAAGTTAACCCTGCATCATCTGTCTTTATCCACATTTATTTTTTCTTTTGTGTTTGTTCAGGCTGAAAAATTGTGAGGTCATGAAGAGGCTGTTGATTGTTATTATTGATAAAGATGGAGGAGTAATTGATTAAATTTGAATAATACTTTCTCCTACATCATCTGTACATTCACACCAGGTGCAGCATCAATCAGTTACACAACGACTCACAACGACAAACTGGAGAGTACTCGTCTGTCCACCAGGGGGGGCTATGAACTGCTGTGCAGAAAGAAGAGTGAGAAGAAGAAGAAGAAGAAGAACTCCCAGAATGCCTCTGTCAACTGAAGCAGACTCCACAAACTGAACCGGTCGTTGTGACAGAAACATGGCGGCCTTCAGTAAATATGTGACTGCGAAGAACTCCTCGATAGCAGGTGGCGTTTTACTGGTTTTATACCTGCTGAAGCACCGACGACGGACGGCCCGGCAGGACGGGTAAGTGGGCGGAAGTACGGAGAAAAAAGGTGTAAAAACTCAGGTCTTCAGGTGAGTCTGTGACGACTGTTAGGATGCTAATTAGCAGCTGCTACCTCCCAGTCTGACAGGTGACAGCGACCTGCTGCTGCCGCCGGGCCGTTTCACCGACCCTCTAAAATCCCGGTTCAGTCTCCGATCAACGAAGGTCTGAGCTTCGAGGAAAGATGGCGGATCAGTGTGACTGAGTCAGTGTGAACGAGTCTGTCGGTGGTTTAAACTCTGACAGTTTCTGCCTCTTCTTATCAATACATTCAGTTTAAAATGATCAGTTCAATCTGTCGTCACTTGTAACACAGCACTCCCTTGTAACAGCACTGCTTATAACATAAGAACAAGTGTTATAGAGCATGTCAGTAACTGTTAATAAATACTTTAAAAATACGTTTAAAGAGGAGAAAACAGAAATCATTAACTCTGAGACCTGTTTATAGTCAGAGTGATTATAACCAGGAATATATACAGTAAACTTTCATCATCTGTCTGTGTTTAAATCTTCACTGCCAGGACATTTATTCACTCAACAAATGTATTAACAGAACCGTGACTGTTGTCATGGAGATTCATCACTGTCTCTGTTTCATCAGTGGAGCAAAAGAGGAATATCTGTTATCTGAACTTCAGCAGATCCATGCAAAGACCAATATTACCATAAAGGTGATTTGCAGTATTGTTCACAATAGGCCAACACAACCAAAGACATTAAAGGTATCACTGTTGCATTGTAAAGTTTTATTATTGATGAGATATAATGACATCTGACATGAAGGAGGGGATGATCTGTGTCCGTCTTTGAACATCCTCACATTAATAATCTAATGTAAGTCTTACGTATCAGTCTTATTACTGGGATTCGGGAGGTATAGTAGGTCGTCCACGTATCAGAAGGTCGGTGGTTCGATCCCCGGCTCCTCCTCTGTATTTCAAAGGGCAGGATACTGAACTGTCCCTGATGTATCATCAGTGTGTGAGTGTGTGTGATCGAGAAGTGCTTTATAAGCGCTGTGTGAAGGCGTGAATAAAAGGGAATAGGTGAGACAAGTAAAGCTCTGTAAAGGGACAGTCCATTAATCACAGTCTTTAATTGAGTTTTATAATCTGTCTGATTTGATTCATGTTCTTTCTTTGCAGTAGAAAAGGAGGCTCAGATCTAGCGCTGAACACTGAGGTAAGTCTGAGGCTCATAAAGGTTCAGTAGAGTCAGTAGAGTTTGTTCAGTAGAATCACCTGTGTTGTTTCTATTCATACAGAAAGATGGAAGCAGAAAAGACAGAGCAGTGGTGGACAAGGTTTTCTTCCTCCGAATCCTCCGGATTCTGCGGATCATGGTTCCTCAACTCTTCTGCAAGGAGGTAAGACTCTGATGTTAATATATTCTTAAAATTAATGTTTATACTTCCAGCTGTGGTCCAGATGTTTTCAGTGGTTGAACCTCATCAGTGAAGGACAGTGAGACAGATCTCAGGGGTAAAGAGGGGGCAGATGTGCATGTTAATGAGGTAATTCAACTGATTTTAACTTTTTGTGGTAAAATCATCAGACACAAATTATTATAATTGTTAAGTCTGAGTATCTGAGCAGATCTTTAAAGGTCCAGAGCAGCTCATTAGCAGAGTAGCAGCAGCTTTAGTGTTTCCTCTTTGTCAAATAGGACTCAGCACAGTGTTTGTAGCTACACGTGTAAAAAGTGTAATAAAGTTGAGGTGACGTGTGTGTGTGTGTGTGTGTGTGTAAGGCAGCAACAGGTCCAGGTGAGGAGCTTCAGTTAATGAGGACTAATGTGATCTCAGAGACTCTGAGCTTCATGATTGTTGGTGTCAGATGGGTAAAAATCAAAAAGGATCCAGTGAAGCAGCTCTGAATAGATAAGATTGGTCAAAGGTCAGAGGTCAGCAGAGCAGGGACAGACTGGTTGAACTGTGCTGAGCAGAGTCTGGAAGATGAGTGGAAAAACCACAAAACTAAAGTCGTCTCTAACTGGTTTTAGCAACATGACAGTGAGTTGAGTGAACTTCAGTGACTGGAAAGTTTAGTCTTTCTAACACTTGAACTGATTGTGGTTTATATCTGTGATAAGAGAATATTGTCTGATCATATCAACCTTATTGATTAATTAAAGACACACTGAGGGTCTCCCAATTTAAACTGTGTTAGAAGCTTTTAGCAAACATAGAAAGTCTGTTGTAAGGACGCTCAGCATACAGCAGGTGATGTCACAGGAAGTTTCACTAAGTGATTTTAAACTTCCATCTGTTCAGTTCCTGTTTGTCTGTGCAGATAGTTCAGATCATAAAACATATAAACATTTAATTGATTTTATTAAGAGTTATTAAGAGGGGCCCTTAGACACAGAGAGCGGGGCCCTTTGACACAGATTCATGGGCTCCAGAAGCCAAGGTCACAGTCACATGGCTCCTCTCTTCAGTGTTATCCGATCAGTGCAGCAGATATGAGTCAAGGGCAGGAGATAAGAGACTTATGATGTGCAGAGTTGCACAGGCTGGACTGACTCTGGACTTGTTGTCATCATCACAGACCGGATACCTTATCCTTATCGCCGCCATGTTGGTGGCCAGGACCTACTGTGACGTGTGGATGATCCAGAACGGCACCATGATTGAAAGGTCAGAGTCTGTCTACATCATGACTGTTGAAGGTTTTATTTTGGGTTTTGTGTTTTATCCTGTTGCAGCCATGACAGCTCTGTTAGTGCTTTATGTCCACATGTGAACAAGTCCACACCTCACTGACAGGTGAGCAGTGTGAGTGTGAGGACAATGACAGACTCAGGACTGGATGTAAAACAGTACAGAGACCATCTTGCAATATGATTAGCGACACCTGTCAGCATTTAAATCAAGCTCCAACCTCCAGACTGAAACATAAAGCTAAAAGCTGCAGTTCCTCTAATGACCACTAGAGTCTGGCTCCAACAGTGAGTCAGTCCCCATAGACTCCCATGTTAAAATGTCCAACTTTACAGCAGAAATAAACATTTTTACAGCCTGGTACAAAAACTGTTTTGGTCTCTAGAGATAATTTCCTCCTTCATGACACCTGTTTCTATAACTCACCTGTTTACATTTTATTAAGGACTAAAGTTATGGAGGACTGAGGGCGTGGGTGAGCGTATGCTTGTCACAAATCAAGCCAAAGTCTCAGCTCTCCACACACGCTCCTCCTCTTTGACCATTTTTGGATTAGCTGGGAGTTAGGGGCGGAGTCAGACGTTTTCAAGTTGGCAACAGTGAGGCAGCTCACTCTGAGCTTCAGAAACCTGTGGGTGACATCCATCTTTATTTACAGTCTGTGGTTCAGACCCATGAGTCCTCAGTATATTACATTATTACATGGCCTTCATTTGAGCTCAACTACTCACCTGTAGAGTTTCATGACCTGTCAGTCCTCAGACCTCCTCTGAGGTTCCTGCTACAGTAGGAGTCTCCAGAACTACATTTACCATGAAGACAGAGCATCACTGTCAACAACTAATGATGTCTGTCAAGTGACTCCAGACCATAAAGACCAAAAGCTACAACTTCAGATTTTACCTCAGAGATGAGTTCATGTAGAATAAATATATTTTTAACTCAGTCTACCACCAGTGTCACACTGTGACCTTTTATAGAGCAGTAACTGTTATTATTATTATTATTATTATTATTATTATTATTATTATTATTATTATTATTATGTCATTCTCTTCTTGTTCAGTGACATTACAGTGACAGATGGACTGTCCCATCATGCATTGCTGTTTGATTGTGTGCAGGAACTGATGACTTTGTTCTGACTCTCCACAGTGGTATAATAAGCAGAGACATGAGTCTGTTCAAGAAGCACTTTTATTCCTACATATCAGTCATACCAGGGGTAACTGTCCCAACACCGAGAACCACCATGAATCATTAACACTGTAACGTGGCTGTGTGAGTGTTCTGTCGGGCTTCTTCATCCTGCACAGCTTCACACTGACCTGTGGCTTTTAACAGGAGCTCAAATTAATCAAAATTAAAACAATTAACACTGGAAAACATGGAGTTCCATTCAATTTATGTTATCTCTTTATAAATGTGCATTTCTTCTGACGTCAGTGAGCGTGATGTTTCAGGAGTTTCTCTTTGGTGTTTAATTAAATAATGAGACATTAATCAGATAAAGTAGTGATGGGAGGAAACTCTATGACTGTCGGATTATTATCAGCTTTAAAGTCACAGGTCAGTGTCTGATGGATTCATCAATTTAAAGCCATAATGTTTTATATCAGCATCATGGTATATTTAAATTCAACAGCAACGTAAACTGTTCACGGTGTTATTATAGAGGTCACAGGTGATGATGATGATGATGACGAGGATGATGAAGATCAGTGGTCTGCGGACACATCAAGCCTCAGTCAGTGTGTGAATGATTTAATGATATCAATATAATGAATATAAAATCTGTCATTAAGACAAAGTTAATGCAGAATTTATCTTGTGTTCATCATCATCTTCATCATGGCCGACAGCTTGCTGCAGGGATTTTTCAGTTGAAGATGTTTGTGAGTGAGACGTGTTGTCACATGGAGCAGAGCAGGTCGTCTGATATTAATTAAGTTATTGATGAACGAGTGACGACGTCCAAACCTGGTGATCTGACAGAAGCATTCGTTTTAGTTCGTCAGACAGTTCAATGGTTCATTTAAAATGGAAGTAATGGTTTCTTCACAATAAGACTACCTTTTATAAAGGCTTTATGAGTGGTTTATAACTAGTTTATTAGCCTGTTTACACTTTATAAATCCTTTATAAGTGTAGTCTTATTGTAGTGTGGTACCAAAGTAAGTACTTTTTAACTTTACATTTTTAACAGCTGGAACTGCTGCTGCCAGTGAATACTCAGTTTGTCTGGTTCTCTACAGGAACTCTGTGTTTTGTCCATAAGTAGAAACTTCATCAGTAACTCAGTGTCTTTGATTCTCTCTGGATTATAACGTTCCTGTTGTTTCACTAAGAGCTGACTTTATTTTATTCTTTTATTAGGAGTTAAACTTGTCACTGCATTCACTGTTTGTTCTATTGAATTCAGTTACAACACAATGTTGGTTGTGCAGTGACATCAGGTGGGGGGGGCGGGGTCAGAGCTATAAATTGAATGTTCCTTGTATTAACTCTCTGGACTCCACTGTCACAGTCTGATTCCTGTCAGTGAGATGCTGTTGTTGATGTTGAATTGGTTCCTCAGGACATTGAATTGATGAAGCTTCAGTATCTGTCCCTCTGACCCCAACCCCCCACCCCCCCTTCTGTGATGTTGGCTCATCTCTCTGCATGTTGTGGTTTGCAGTGCAATTATCGGTCGCTCCACTAAAGATTTCAAGATCTACTTGTTCAGCTTTATCAAATTCATGCCACTTGTAAGTGTGTTTTTGTTAACTCTTCCTTTTGAAACACTTTTTGAAGTGTCGTCTTGATTATTACATATGTTTATCTGTTTACATAGTGCTCTGTAAAGTCTGTAGTTCAGTGTTTCTGAAGAGTACAGAGGAGACCTGACATTTATAATTACACTTACTAATTTACTGTAACACTAAATATCCATCGAATCATTTCATGCATTTATAAATACAGTAGAACCATTGACATGATCATTGTTCTGAGCTAACACGTCTGTCACTGTTTAATGGCTGGAAATACTCTGTTTCTATTGTAAACAAAAGCAAAAGACAAGACAATAACTCATAGTGTCAGAATGTCCTGATGTCAGTGTGTGTGTGGGGGGGGGGGTCTGTGGCAAAGAGGACTAATATATCGAACTCATTAATAACATAAATTGATTATTGTTTTGTTGACAATAAGACAAACAGATTGTTTTCAGCCTGGTGAAGTTTTCTTTGCTCTTTTAAATTATATTCTGCATGTGCATGTCCTTTACTCCCTGTACTCTACTAAAACAAAGGATCAGCATGTCCTCTCTTACTGTCTGACTCTGACTGACTCTGACTATGTCTGACTGACTGACTGTGTCTCTGACTGACTGTGTCTCTGACTGACTGTGACTCTTTCTGTCTCTGACTGACTGTGTCTCTGACTGACTCTGACTCTTTCTGTCTCTGACTGACTGACTCTGACTGACTGTGACTCTTGACTGCTCTCTGACTGACTGTGTCTCTGACTGACTGTGACTCTGTCTAACTGTGACTCTGACTGACTGTGTCTCTGACTGACTCTGACTGACTGACTGTGTCTCTGACTGACTGACTGTGACTCTGACTGACTGACTGTGTCTCTGACCGACTGTGAATCTGACTGACTGTGTCTCTGACTGACTGTGACTCTTTCTATCTCTGACTGACTGTGTCTCTGACTGACTGTGACTCTTTCTGTCTCTGACTGACTGTGTCTCTGACTGACTGTGTCTCTGACTGACTGTGACTCTGACTGACTCTGACTATGACTAACTGTGACTCTGACTGACTGTGACTCTGACTGACTGTGATTCTGACTGACTGTACTCTGACTTGACTGACTGTGTCTCTGATTGACTGTGACTCTTTCTGACTCTGAGTGACTGACTGTGATTCTGACTGACTGTGACTCTGACTGACTGTGATTCTGACTGACTGTGACTGACTGACCATGTCTGACTGTGACTCTGACTGAAGATCTCACAGTGGGAGCTGACACTTGTCTCTGTGTGACCGGCTCGTTGCAGATTGCCTTGGTGAACAACTTCCTGAAGTTGGGCCTGAACGAGTTGAAGCTGAGGTTTCGAGAGAGGCTCACAAAGAGTTTATACGACCAGTACCTGCAGTGAGTACTGCAGCAGAATCACAGCTGCTGTCCCACCACTCACTCAGATTTAATTTAATGTGATTAATAAGTAAATTAAATTTAAAGTCATTTCATTTAATGTATTTAATGATTCAATTTAAATTAAGTCATTTTATCTATATCATAATTTATCAAACAGACACCTGAGCAGCAAATGAGACAATTATAGATACTGATTAATACTGATTTTATTGGTTTAATGTGGTTGCAAAGATCTGTGGTTGGTCAACATTAGTACTCTGGGAAACGTGGACATTTAAACTATTATTTGATTTAATAATTGATTAAAAAGATAAATAACAAATCGATAGATAAGCAGAATAATCAGCTAGTGTTGTGACTGTGTAACTGACCTGAGATATAAAATACACAATCAGCCTGGTGCATTGAAAAAAAGTACAGAAAACAAATGGCTCATGTAGTCAGTCATAGCTGTGGATTCTCTGGTTCTGACTGTCACATGTAGAACCTGGTCTTGTGTGGGTCCTGGTCTCTGAGTCTTGTGTTCTGGCTCCGCAGAGGTTTCACCTTCTACAAAATGGGGAACCTGGACAACCGGATAGCCAACGCAGACCAGCTGCTGACACAGGATGTGGAGAAGTTCTGCAACAGTGTGGTGGACCTGTACTCCAACCTCAGCAAGGTACTGACTGTGTATACTGTCAGCTGAGACTTGATCCGGTTCAGGATCAGGAAGTCCAGGACTCATAGATCAAAGAGGAAGGATCATCACTCCATCAGGTCACCTCTGATCTATGACTCACTGCAGCCAGACTGTAGAGGGTCAGTCCAAGACTGGACAAATAGATCCTCCATAGACCGTTTATAGACTCTGTGTGTTCAGGGGCCAGTTGCAAAAAACACCTTAAGTTTTCTACTTAAGTCTTGACACTTAAGGTTGAATTTCTTCTTAGCTGAGGGATTTATTTAAGGGTGTTGCACAGAATCTGTTAAAAGGTTTCCTTTGTTAAAGAAAACATTTTTACAGCAGTGAAAGAGATTTTACA
This sequence comes from Seriola lalandi dorsalis, assembly GCF_002814215.2. Classification (NCBI taxonomy): domain Eukaryota; kingdom Metazoa; phylum Chordata; class Actinopteri; order Carangiformes; family Carangidae; genus Seriola; species Seriola lalandi. The sequence goes on along the minus strand of NW_019525201.1, from coordinate 285,534 downwards.
GCGATAAAATTCTACAGTTTCCACGGAGACCGTTTGTTTGCTGGCAGGAGCGCTTGTGACAGCGGTGAACATCTCACCTGTATCGTCTCACAGAAGAAGGAAAGTGGAATGATCAATTCATCAATAACTGCTGATCAAATCTATAGAGTAAAATCAATAAATGCATTCCTCTGGTTGAGGCT
>NW_019525201.1:262659-285302 GCF_002814215.2 Seriola lalandi dorsalis | reverse complement strand
AGGAGAGACCAGAAGAGACCAGGAGAGACCAGGAGAGACCAGGAGAGACCAGAAGAGACCAGGAGAGACCAGAAGAGACCAGAAGAGACCAGGAGAGACCAGGAGAGACCAGAAGAGACCAGGAGAGACCAGGAGAGACCAGGAGAGACCAGAAGAGACCAGGAGAGACCAGGAGAGACCAGAAGGGACCAGGAGAGACCAGGAGAGACCAAAAGAGACCAGAAGAGACAAGGAGAGACCAAAAGAGACCAGGAGAGACAAGGAGAGACCAGGAGAGACAAGGAGAGACCAGAAGAGACCAGGAGAGACCAGGAGAGACCAGGAGAGACCAGGAGAGACCAGGAGAGACAAGGAGAGACCAGGAGAGACCAGAAGAGACCAGGAGAGACCAGGAGAGACCAGGAGAGACCAGGAGAGACCAGAAGGGACCAGGAGAGACCAGGAGAGACCAAAAGAGACCAGAAGAGACAAGGAGAGACCAAAAGAGACCAGTAGAGACCAGGAGAGACCAAAAGAGACCAGAAGAGACAAGGAGAGAGCAGGAGAGAGCAGGAGAGACCAGGAGAGACCAGAAGAGACCAGGAGAGACCAGAAGAGACCAGGAGAGACCAGGAGAGACCAGGAGAGAGCAGGAGAGACCAGGAGAGACCAAAAGAGACCAGTAGAGACCAGGAGAGACCAGAAGAGACCAGAGGAGACAAGGAGAGACCAAAAGAGACCAGGAGAGACCAGAAGAGACCAGAAGAGACCAGAGGAGACGTATAGAGACCAGAAGAGACCGGTAGAGATCAGGAGAGATCAGGAGAAACCAGTAGAGACCAGAAGAGGCCAGGAGAGACCAGGAGACACCAGGAGAGACAAGAAGAGAGCAGAAGAGAACAGAAGAGACCAAAAGAAACCAGAAGAAACCAGGAGAATCCAAAAGGGACGAGTAGAGCCCAGAAGAGACCAGTAGTGACCAGTAGTGACCAGACCATCAGAAGATGGGTTAGGGTTAGGCTAACACTTCATCTAAACTCATTCGCAGGGTGAGGAGACAGAGTTAGGATCACGGTCGGGGACGGGGTCAGTACCTTTCAGCACACTGGTGATTCCCAGGCGGTTTACAAAGACATGGTCAGTGTTTTGGCTGCCGGTCCAGAGATCAGCTATCACGTAGAGGTTAGGCCTGATGGCTCTGGCTGCTGCAAGCATCACCTACAGAGACACAGAGGACACAGTGAACCTGCAGTCTGTCCAACATTAACACAGAGAAAACAGTGAACCTGTAGTCTGTCCATCACTAACAAAGAGGACACAGTGGACCTGCAGTATGTCTGTCTCTTATACACATCTTACAGTTTAATGACTTTAAGTGTTTCCTTAAGTATCAGACTGGATCAGGAGAAACCTTAAATACTTAAGTGAATATATTAAGGAATCCTTAGGGAGAAGACTTAAGGATGTTCTCTGCAACAGATTTTATTATTTCTGTTTTATTTTATTTTTATGTTATTTGTATTTTATTTTAAGGAAATCTTAACTTAAGGTGTTTTGTGCAGCTGGCCCCAGATGTTTTAGAGAGACCTGAATCCATAGACTTGATCCAGACAGAGCAGGTGAGCTGTGTTGTTGTATTTCATCATGTGTAAACATGGATATGTAAACATCCTCATTTGGTCTGAGGGAGAGGTTACATGAGGTCATTGAACCAGGTCTACCCACAGATACACGAGTCTGTTCATACATCATGATGATTCAGAGCAGACCAGCTGAGGTGACCCGGGGTCATCTGAAGTCCTCCTCTGTTGTATAGACCTCACTGACTTTATTATCTAGCAGCATCATCTCCAGCTGTGTGTCCTCTGTCCTGCAGCCTCTGTTGGACATCGGTCTGTACATCTTCAAGCTGACAAGTGCCATCGGTGCTCAGGTGAGAAGATCACAGAAACACAGACTTCTTCGTCTTCTTCTTCTTCTACTTCTTCTCCTCTTTTTCCTCCTCCTCCTTCGTCGTCGTCTTCTCCTTCTCTTTCTCCTCCTCCTTCTTGTTCTTCTTCTTCTTCTTCCTCAGATTTTACCATCATCCTGCATCTTTTTAAACTGAATCTGCACAGGAGAGAAAATGTGTTTCATGTAATCACGGTCTTTACTACACACATCCTATAGTGACAAACAGGAAGTGATGTCATTGTGTTAACCCCCCTCCCCAGGGCCCAGCCATCATGATGGCCTACCTGCTGATCTCTGGTCTGTTCCTGACCAGACTGAGGAGGCCAATAGGAAAGATGACAGTGACGGAGCAGCGCTACGAGGGAGAGTACCGCTACGTCAACTCCCGCCTCATCACCAACAGGTAACGCACCTGCAGCAGCTCAGACTGTGTCGCTGTTAACTGCAACACTGTAACATGTGGGTATGTCTTCTTCCTCTTCAGTGAGGAGATCGCCTTCTACAACGGGAACACGAGGGAGAAACAGACCATCCACTCCACCTTCAAAAAGCTGGTGAGTCACAGTTTGACAGTGTTTAGCCTCCATGACCAGGTCCTCTGTCACCTATGACCTCTGACCTCTGACTGCTGTTGCTGGGTGTAGTCAGGAGTGTGTTGTGGTACCTGTAACCCCACCCACCAGTGATGTCACAGTGTCCTGGTGTAGTCCTCTACGACACAGCAGCAGGGAGAGAAGTTAAAGCACTGGAGCATCAGTGTTGTCATTGGTTATAAACCAGAGACGCATGATGTTCAACATCTGGCTGCATCAGCTGTATGACAACCACAGAAAAATCAGGTTTTATTCTGAAAGGAACAGAACTTTATTATATTATATTATATTGTATTATATTATAGAATATTATATTATATTATAGAATATATTATATTTTATATTTGTGAGAGATGCACTGACAGTGTAGATTGTCTGTCCTCATCACTGTGTGTTTTCCTTTATTTATTTCATTCTGCAGGTGGATCACCTACACAACTTCATCTTCTTTCGTTTCTCCATGGGGTTTGTGGACAGTATAATAGCCAAGTGTAAGAAGATATGTTTCTTAATTTAATTAACTATATTCTGGTCAAATCGTTGAAATGCAGTGTTTCCTCTAGGATTTTTTTCAGCAGTGGGGGGCATGCTCTCCGGATGGTGGGGGCAGGCATACACAAATGACCAAATGAGCAGTTGACAGCAGATTTAACTTTCAAAACCTATTTATTGGCTGTCCAGTTGAAAATGGCTTTTATCGCTACCATTGAACTTTTACAATATATATCTCAGCCATATACAATGTCAAGAAAAATAAATACCTTTGGTTTGTGAAAAATAAATGTTACTTCAACTCTAACCAGTTGAAAATGTAAAAAGTAAAAAATAAATCAAACAATAACATTAAATAAATAGATCAGCTAGATGGGGCTGTAGAGTCAGTGGCAAAGTTTGTACCCAGGCTCATCTCTCTCTCCTGCACCTTCACCCAGCTCTCCTGCTGCTGATCTCCTCCCCTTTGTTTAACAACTCCTCCCTGTCTAATGTTACTTGTCTAATAAGATTACATTAAAAGTGTGAGTAATGTAACGCTAACAGGGTTATATAATTTACACTCACATCACATCTGATTACAAGTGTGAACATTAAAACACTATTTCTTACCGAGTCAGTAAAAGGCTTATGATGCTACCTGACTAGCGTCTTCTTCATCTGTTGTCTTCCTCTTCTTAGAGAAGTATCTGAACAAGCTCATCTGAAAATGCAGTCAGCAGTTAAAACATAATGACGTGTAGATATTAGCTTAATGCTATCAATTAGTTTACCCAAGTTAGCGTCACTGAGTTGGCTAATAAGTCTACCTTTTCTCCGGTAATTCGCTGCCTTATTCCTCAAGACTACACTTCTCTGACTCTCACCTGGTGCCTGACGTGACGTCACTTTCAAGGCCGCGCTCTCGCGAGTAATTAACTCCAACAGGATCCCCCAACCACCACCCCACTCCCTCCCTCCCCTCCCCCCGCTGTTGCGCTCATCATCACACAGGCTGTGAAGGTGGAGAGATGTGGCGGTGGGGCATTTGCAACAATAAAAAAAAGAAGGAAAAAAAAGGGCCGCCACTGCCAAATCAATGTAGAGGAAACACTGATTAAATGTATTAATTTGCTTTACTAAAAGTAAGTATAAAAAAGTAAACATTTCAACAAACAATAAATAAAATAAACATACAAACACATAAATATTAGTTTTTTGTTTTTTCGACACCAACTAACACACAGATTCATATTTTCCATTTAATCGAAATGTGGATCCATAGTTTAAATAAATTAGATTTAGTTTCCTTTAATTATACATAATTAAATATAATTATATGGAACAGGACTTGGTGTTAATTCTGATACTGATTCCTGTCATAAAGTTGTGTCTTCTTTCCCCCTCTCTCTCTCCCTCTCTCTGTCTCTCCCTCCCTCTCTCTCTCTCTCTCTCTGTCTCTCTCTGTCTCTCCCTCCCTCTCCCTCTCTCTGTCTTTCTCTCTCTCTCTCTCTCTCTGTCTTTCTCTGTCTCTTTCTATGTCTCTGTCTCTCTCTCCCTCTCCCTCTCTCTGTCTCTCTGTCTCTTTCTATGTCTCTGTCTCTCTCTCCCTCTCTCTGTCTTTCTCTTTCTCTCTCTCTCTCTGTCTCTCTCTGTCTCTCCCTCTCTCTCTGTCTCTCTCTCTCTCTCTCTTTCTATGTCTCTGTCTCTCTCTCCCTCTCTCTGTCTCTCCCTCGCTCTCTCTCTGTCTGTCTCTCTCTCGCTCTCTCTCTCTCTCGCTCTCTCTCTGCAGACCTGGCCACTGTGGTGGGTTACCTGGTGGTCAGCCGGCCATTCCTAAACCTGTCCCACCCCCGACACCTGCACAGCACACACTCTGAGCTGCTGGAGGTTAGACACACACACACACACACACACACACACACACCTCTCTGGTCTTGTATGTATTACACCGACCTGTCAGACCAGTCCACAACCAGGTCGTCTGGTTCTTATTCCAGTGACCCTGTCTCTAAATACAGACACACTGACGGTTTCTGGTAGAAACATGTGGAACAGTGTGAAGCCTGTTTCAGAGCTGTGAGGTTGTAGTCATGTGACCTGATCTGGATCTTGCAGGACTACTACCAGAGTGGGAGGATGCTGCTGAGAATGTCCCAGGCCCTGGGCAGGATTGTACTGGCTGGTCGAGAGATGACCCGCCTCTCAGGGTGAGTGATGTAAAACACTGACACTGCTCATTTTACCTGTCCTCACAGCTGCTGTCATTGTCCGGTACTGATAATATCATCTCTCTGAATGAGACTGACCCAGGATCTGTTCTGATCAATTACATCTTCATCTGATTCATGTTGTCTCAGGTTCACGGCTCGCATCACTGAACTCATGAAAGTCCTGAAAGAGCTGAATGCTGGGAAATATGAGCGCACCATGGTCTCCCAGCAGGAGAAGGGTACACATGACTCCTAATCACAGATATGTATATATATATATATCTATCTATATAGATATATATTCATATTAAATAACTGCAGCTGTTTGTTCCTTCGCCTCAGAGTTGGACGCTGCAGAGAAACTCGTCCTGGTGCCTGGAAGTGGTCAAATTATCAACAGAGACAACATCATCAAGTAAGTCAGGCTCTTATTGGACACTTTAATATAATATATAATTTATTTTTCTGAACTCAGTTGATTGATGTTTTGTATTTTGTATTTTTAGGTTTGACCACACTCCACTAGCTACACCCAATGGAGACGTCCTGATCAGAGACCTCACATTTGAGGTAAAGCTCTCATCATCATCATCATCATCATCATCATTATTATGAGATAGGTGAACTGGGATTCACTGAATCAATGAATTAGTTTGAAATCTGGTTCAGTTTGTTTTATCAGGTAATGAGACAAGAAGTCAGTGACCCTTTAGAACGATCTGTGTTTATGTGTGAATTTATTTAAAACCTGATCAGATCTTTATCTAAGTTACAGTAAGGAACAAACACAATCTGTCTGAACTAACAACACACATTCAAACATTCAGAGTGCAGCTGAAACAGTGTATGAACCTCAACTAATGATATAAACAGAAGCTGCAGGAGGCAGGAGTTATCAGACTCTGAGCTTCATTTACTGGGACTAGAGTCTTAACGAGGCTCCAGAGGCTCCGACACTGAGATCAGTCAATATTAAAATATCAGACTCACCATCAATAATAAGATATTAGACACAAACACAATTATCTCTGTTTATCAAATGTTAAATTATTATAAAACTTAGAATGATGATAATGATCTGTGGAGAACTGTGTGTTCACATGTCACAGGAAGTGAGGTAACACTGTGTGTTTATGAAAACTAATTTATGAGCGGGAAATGGAGGAGGCCTCATTCATGAATCAGACCCTGGAGTCAGTCAGTGAAACCACACTGGAGGTTTAGAGGCTCAGACACTTATAAAGAGGAACATCAGAGAGACTGAGGATGAAGAGTTCACATCTTCATCAGTCCACAGTCACAGACTATGTGTGTAAATGTAGAAACCAGGTCGTTCTTACACGTGTGTGTGATTTTACAGGTGTATGTTCAGGTGTGTCTCTGTCATGTTGTGTGATTGTGTCTCTGTTCTGAAGGTTCGGTCTGGTACCAATGTTCTTGTGTGTGGACCAAACGGCTGTGGAAAGAGCTCCCTGTTCAGAGTGCTGGGAGAGGTGAGAACCAGTTACTGTAGCTAACTGGGAACCAAAGCTAAACCAGTTTGTTCAGTAAATAGACACATTTTGAACATGTTGGTTTGTTTATTAATATAAAGTTACTCCACATGTGTTTACAGCTGTGGCCTCTGTTTGGAGGAAGCCTGACAAAACCTGAGAGAGGGAAGCTCTTCTATGTCCCACAGGTAAACATCCTCTGTAGCTCACGTCTTCAGTCACACCTCAGACTCTCACACTTCAGACTCTCATGCCTCAGACTCTCACGCCTCAGAGTCTCACACCTCAGACTCTCACGCCTCAGAGTCTCACACCTCAGAGTCTCACACCTCAGACTCTCACACCTCAGACTCTCACGCCTCAGACTCTCACACCTCAGAGTCTCACACCTCAGACTCTCACACCTCAGACTCTCACACCTCAGACTCTCACACCTCAGACTCTCACGCCTCAGAGTCTCACACCTCAGAGTCTCACACCTCAGACTCTCACACCTCAGAGTCTCACACTTCAGAGTCTCACACCTCAGAGTCTCACACCTCAGAGTCTCACACCTCAGAGTCTCACACCTCAGACTCTCACACCTCAGAGTCTCACACCTCAGAGTCTCACACCTCAGAGTCTCACACCTCAGACTCTCACACCTCAGACTCTCACACCTCAGACTCTCACACCAGATGTGTTCCAGCTGCAGTTATTTTAGTTATGATAGTTGTTATAGTTATAAGCAGCAACACGGTTTATGCTCAGGTAAAGTTAGCTGATCCATGACTCATGAGACCCAGATTCTGGATCAGGACATAACGTAGTGAAATCAGACACTGTGTCCATGACTACAGATACAGGTTTTACAGTGTGTTTGTACTGAATGTTTAGGGTTAAAATCTCAGTTCTGTTCAAACATCAAAGTTCAGTGATTTAAAATAAACTGTGAGAATTAAACTGATGGAGGAGGAGCTGAGTCTTCTGGTTCTGTGTCTGTCCAGAGACCCTACATGACTCTGGGCTCTCTGAGGGACCAGGTCATCTACCCCGACACCTATGAAGAGCAGAGGAGGAAAGGCATCTCTGATCAGGTGAACACCACACACACACACACACACACACACACACTTCCACTGCTGTCTGTGTGTTTCTAATTACAGTCATCATCTGTATGTGTGTGTCCAGGTGTTGAAGGATTACCTGGACAACGTTCAGCTGGGTCACATCCTGGACAGAGAGGGCAGCTGGGACTCAGTCCAGGACTGGATGGACGTCCTCAGTGGAGGGGAGAAGCAGAGGATGGCTGTAAGGAAGCAGCACACACTCACCTCAGAGTCACATCACTGACAACACGTCATTCTGTTAGTTTAGAAAAGATCATGATTGATTTTCAGATATCTGCAACAACAGTCGATGCTCCTGATTCCAGAGACGGACTGACCAGGACTGAATCACCAGTTTCTGTGCTGAATGTCTAATTAGCATCAACATGTCCCTGTTTCTGGAAGATGAAAAGTTATTTTTTAGTCTGTGTCAAACTCTCCTGGGCCTCGACCACAGAGGAACCTTCTCACGAAGCTCAGTGGTAAACTGTCTCCCAGTCCTGTGGTTGAGGGTTCAAATCCCACTGCTGCTCCAATCCCAGCTTCTCTTCATGATGTCTGATGATCATCAACACGACTTTAAATCCAACATGTGAACAGATGAACTTCCTGCCTTCATCTTTAGATCAGATCAAATCAGTCTGATCAATCAGGTGATCAGATTTAAAGTCAAACCGAAAACATTAGAGATGGATGAGAATGAAACATTGAATTAAAAGTTAAATATATGAGACTGAAGGATGATGGTTGAACTGTTCTGTCTGCTGGTGACTCATTAATAAGGAGCTTGCTCTCAGTCCAAAGGTGAAAGGTTCAAACTGTGATTCACTTCACCAGGTTGCTGGTCTGAGTCTGTTCCTGTCTAGACCTGGTATCAACATCTGTCTCAGGTGATCCCATCACAGTGGTCAGCTCTAAGTTCAGGTGTTAACACCAGGTCTGAACAGGCCTCTGTCTCATGATGAAATGAAAACAAACACATTTCATTAACTAATGACAAACAGTCATCCACATGTTCCTGGTGCTGCTTCCAGACTTGTTTGTTTGTTTGTTTATGTTAATGAAGATGTTGGGGTCATTCAGTCATGAGACCATTGATCTTTTGTATCTGTTAAACTGTCAGAAAACCTGCATCAGTCACAGATTACTGGACCTTCATTAATGATTCTAGTTTTAGTTGATGATGATGATGATGGTGATGATGATGATGATGATGATGATGATGATGATGATGATGATGATGATGATGATGTGTCTGTTGCTGTGCAGATGGCCAGACTGTTCTACCATAAACCTCAGTTTGCCATATTGGATGAGTGCACCAGTGCAGTGAGTGTAGACGTGGAGGATTACATCTACAGCCACTGCAGGACGGTACGATACAACAACAACAACACAACAAGAGATACAACAACGCACAACAACACAAGAGATACAACAACACATAAACAACACAACAAGAGATACAACAACACACAACAACACAAGAGATACAACAACACACAACAACACAAGAGATACAACAACACATCAACAACACAACAAGAGATACAACAACACACAACAACACAACAAAAGATACAACAACACATCAACAACACAACAGGAGATACAACAACACAAGAGATACAACAACACAAGCTCGTCACCTCCTCTTAGTCAAAGAAGAAATCATGTTGAACAGTATTTTCTCATTAATGAATTGAACTATACAGATTAGCATGTCACGTGTTGCTGTTGGTGTTTGAATGCCTCAGAGAGAGAGAGAGAGAGTGTGTGTGTGTGTGTGTGTGTGTGTGTGTGTCTGTGTGTGTGTGTGTGTGTGTGTGTGTGTGAGATGATTATTTCATGATGAAGCTGTTCATCAGATGTTAGAGTTCACCGTTCAGCCTGGTGACCGTGTGATGGAGAAGTTTCCTCCGTCACAGTCCTTGTTGTACTTCAAGTTAACACAGTTATAACCTGTCTGATGTAGATGAGGGTCTCTTCCTGTTGATCTGGATCCAGTACTACCTGTGTTTTCTTTGATTGACAGGTGGGCATCACCTTGTTCACAGTGTCCCACAGAAAGTCTCTGTGGAAGCACCACAAGGTAAGAACAGATGGTTCCACTGCTTCACTGCAGGATGTCAGTTCACACACTCAAGTAAAACATGTCTGTCCACAGAGAACAACACCAGGTGAAGATGTGGGAAATGGTCAGGTTTTACTAAAGTGTTTTCTTCTTCAGCCTCTGAGCTTCAGTACGTTTAATGACGATAATGACACTCGTTAACAGAAGAACAGTGTGCGAGACGGAGCTCGTTAACAGAAGTAACTGGACACCTGGTTCTCAGGCAGCTGTGTGTCTTTTCATGGTTACACACAGACAAGCTCGTTTAGATTGAGGTGTAGTTTTGTGTCAGTGTGAGGAGTAAAGAGGTGACGCTGGAGTGAAAACTAGAAGTGACCTGGTCACTGAAGAATCTAACCCAGTACAGAGACGCTCCTCACTAACTAACTGACTAACTAACGAACGACCTGCTCACAGCTGCAGAATCTGGTTAGCTCATACCCATAATACACTCTGTCACAGTCTCCTGCCGAACCAGATAAACTACTTGGTGTCACTCTGTTATCTTGGTTGAGGTCCGACCAGCTTCAGGTCTGTGACACCCTCCTGACACCTGACACTTTTATGAAGTGTCCATAATTTGATTTCAAACTGAATGTGCTGAAGTTCAGAGCCTGAAAAACAAAGTCTGATCAGCCCTAAACTGAGTTCACCCAGTGACTCACTGATGATGTGCAGGATGAAAATCTCTGTCATGTTGTTGCAGTCAGTTAAGTGGTTTCTGTTACTGTCAGGTATGAATGTTCGCTTTAAAATGAGAAAACCAAAATCAGGAAACAGCTTGTTTCCCGGTTACCATTTAGAAAAAGGGAAACAAAAAATGGAAAGAAACAAAACAAACTGTTATCTGTTTTTCTGGGTCACACCAAAAAAATCAACATAAAATTGAGAAAGATCATTTGCGCACTGGTATTTCAATTCCTGATTTCAATTTCTAATCACATCAAGGAAAAACACATGAGTTTATTTTGTAATTTTTCCGTTTTTTTGACCGTGTTCGTTCAGTTTCACTGATCGTTTCATCAGCTTGACCTTTGTGTTTCTCTCATGCAGTACTATCTCCACATGGACGGTAGAGGAAAATACGAGTTCAAGCCCATCACAGAGGAGACAGTGGAGTTCGGCTCCTAACTGCTGAGGATATCCCAGAATGCACTGCTCTGATGAAACCAGTCCATTGATTCTTTGCACTCGAGACAGAAGTTATAGCTAAACCTAGAGAATAATGTTTTTAATCATTTGTAACTCTCAGCCTTGTTTCTCTTTTTATGGAAAGGATCTAACCATTAATTTGTTCAGTGTGATTGTAAAACATCTGTAATTTATGTTGCCAACATCTGGGTGTGTTGTACACACTGGAGACGAGTGAGTGAAGTGAACAGCTGGAGTCAGCTCAGCTGTAATGTAGCTCAGTCTGGCTAGGAGACTGAGGAACCATGTTCCACAGTAAACTGGATGGATGTATGTACTGTAGTATATACTGCAGTATTACTACAGTATCTACTCTGTAAGTATATACATGAGGTGATGGTTCAGAGCATTAACTGTGATCACATGATCACATCACAGTGATCTGTGGGTAAGACTTTGTTCCTCTGTCTGTTCCTTCCTGACTCTTCATCAAAAAAAAAAAAAATATATATATATATATATAGTCATGAATCATCACAACCACAAAATCAGTCAGAACAGCAGAGACAACAGAAATCATTCCTGGTAAAACTGGCTTTAATTAAAATTAAAATGACCATTAGATCATGGTCTTCATCACATCATCAGATCTTTATCTCTAGATAACGTGATAATTAATCAGTAATAACGAGATGAAGGACCTAGGAAATCAACAGCAGCTGCTGGAGCTCCAGGACAAACAGGAAGTGAACAACCTGGTTCAGAGGAGACAGATGTTAGACCGACCTCTGACCCTCCAGTCGCTGTACGTAAACATTCCTCCTCTAATATGTTTGATGAGTATCAATAACGTTAATCTGTCATTGATCTGTGGTGGGAGCTGACAGGTGGACCTTAGACCTGGTCTCTCTGATAAACAGTCATGTGACCAAACCACTGAGGAGGAGCTGAGAGTGGGCGGGGACTGTCAGAGGAAACAGGAAGTGATGTAAGCTTGCTCCACCTTAGAGACACAGCTCGGTCTATATTCACATGAACTTCACTCTGATCTGGTTTAAACTACAGTCATTAACTGATCAACACTGATCAATCATCAAACACCATGAATAAATAATGAGCCAGTGAAGAGGGTCAGTCAGTTTATTCCTCTGCGTTTGTTGTGATCAGCTCAGGTGAGGAAACTGAAGTGAAATCTGATTGGTGGATTAGCTCAGATGAAGTAAAATGATTGGTCCAAACTCAGAAAACATCAAAGTTTCATTATTATTATTAATTATTATTATTTTCCTATTATAATCTGATAGTTAGCATTTCCCATGAATGAATTTCTGTTGGATTTAATATATTTCTGGGTGTTGGATGAAAAATTGTTGATAATTGTTCATTTGATTTAACAGGAGCTCAGTGGCTCTAAAGTGCAATGATGGCTTCTCTCAGTACGACATCAGACCCCCCCTCTGCCATGACCCCCCTGTCTCTGTCACACTAATACACTGAATACACTGTAACTGTATGTGAGGATGGAGAGGAGCCTAGCTGTACCATGGTTTTGTAATAATACTGCATTAATAATAAAGTGTAGGAGTAATGAGTTTTCATAAAGTCGTCTTTATTCTGTCTTCTGAGAGAGAGGAAGAGGAGGAGCGTGATGAAGGTGAAGATGAGGATGTCTGTGTGAAAGTGACTCCTTCACACAGACGTTTCACACTGGAATTGTTATTTTAATGAGGTGGTTCATTTTCTATGAGGCCAGGACATCAGGTCGTTACTGAATGTCCTCAGTTTGACCACGAGTTATTAATCTGATCAGCTTTGTCTCTAATTTGGAGAAACATCTGCAGAGTGATTGAACTGGACGCTGCTGCTTCTGGAGAAGATGAAGTTGAACTGTCGCTGTTCACTAAAGAAAAGGTGATTTTATTAAATTACATTTTATTTCTTCACAATCACCATATTTTATTTTGGTTTAAGCTGAAGTAAAATGTGTTTGTGTGTGTGTGGAATATTTTATTTTATGTTTCCAGTGAAACCAGTTGAGAGGTGTGTAAATCATTGTCTGTAGCTGGTCTTTGACAGAAATGTCACTAAAGTGTTTGATAACAGACGTCAGTCTCTAATCAGCTGATTTGAAACAGCTGTGTTCCCCCTCCCCCCTGCACTCAGAGGTTGCCATGGTGATTGTAACTGCCAACTTACTGTACTGAATGAGACTTGAAATATACCTCTCGAACTGAGGCTTGCCAGTGAAATATCGTAACTGTTATCACATGAAGGTATATATTTTCTGAGAGAGGAAACTGCTGAACGCAGGGATATAAATATTTGTCTGTGGTGTCAAACGCAGGAGGTGCAGTGATTTTAAAATTCCTTCACTTCCTGTTTTTCCCCTGATTTCCCGCTCTCAGTAGATGAGGAGGACGTGGACGATGACTATAACTTCACCTCTCGCAGTTTATTAATGAAAGCAGGCAGTGATGACATCACAGTGACAGAGGACGACCAGCAGAGGGCAGAGGAGAGGGTCAATGTACACAGGTGAATCAAAGCAACTGAAGACAAACTCAGAGGTCGAAGGTCAAACACCTCAGCTCTGCTTTATCAACATGAACTATGTGCACAGAATATTGGTTTATATATACAGTATGTATGTCTATATATGTGTGTGTGTGTGTTATGTCTCCCCCTCAAAGTCCATATCTGATTGACTTTCTGGATCACATTGTTGTCGTCTGGGTGTTCACCTAAAATCACACAACAGGAAACAAGAAGTCAGAGTGAAACTAAAAGAAACAACAGAGTGTGTGTGTGTGTGTCTGTGTGCGTCTGTGTGCGTGTGTGTCTGTGTGTGTCTGTGTCTGTGTCTGTGTGTGTGTGTGTGTGTGTCTGTGTCTGTGTCTGTGTCTGTGTGTGCGTGTGTGTCTGTGTGTGTGTCTGTGTCTGTGTCTGTGTCTGTGTGTGTGTGTGTCTGTGTGTGTGTGTGTGTGTGTGTGTGTCTGTGTGTGTGTGTGCGTGTCTGTGTCTGTGTCTGTGTCTGTGTGCGTGTCTGTGTGTGTGTGTGTGTGTGTTACAGATGATGTGTCCCAAACATCTTTGTCTTTATGTTAACAAACAACCAGGAAGTGACGGCTGTGGTCATGTGACAGTTTACATTCAACATGTGACACTGTAAATGCATCAGTAACATTTTTACAGGCTGATAAGTGGGAGTATGTTTTACAGCCTGTTAAACAGGTTCATGAGCTGAGCTCTGAATCTAAACTCACATCACTCCTGTAGCTGTGATGTAATAAAGTACACAGCCAATCAGAGAGTTAGTTACACAACATACAGAAGCAACAAGGTGTACATGTGTTTCACAGAGAATCAGTGTGAACACATGAACTCCACGTGTCTGCACCGTTACACCAGCTGACAACACATCCGTACAAACCTGCAGCAGCAGCACAAACCAGTCAATGAGTCATTGACCTGCTGTCAGCTGATCCTGTTTGTCTCACTCTGATCCAGGAAGTCCCTGAGTTCAGGGCTCAGACTGTTTCACTTCAAACAGGTAGAAAACAATAGGATCATGGTCAGACCTCAGAGTATCCTGCTGCTGCTCCACCTCCAGGCCTGCTGCCACCTGATCCAGACTCTGGACCCAGGTACTGACACACACACTGACTCACTCACTCACTCACAGGATGTGAACGTTTGATGTTTCATCCCAGAGGGAGGACACATACACAGACCGACTGTATCGTCGTCAATAGAGAACTGATCCGCTCCGATCAGACACTTCAGATTGTTTCACTCAGTTTGATCCTGAGGAGAAAAAAGACTTTTCAACCTCAGCCAATCAGAGGAAGTGACAGGAAGTGTGTGTTTGCTCCACAGCTGCCCTGCGGTTTGTCGTGCTCGCAGACTGGGGGGGTCTTCCCGTCCCCCCGTACTACACCCCTCATGAGGAAGCTGTTGCTGCAGAGGTGGACCTGCTGGCCCAGACCGAGGGTCTGGACTTTGTCCTGAGTCTGGGGGATCACTTCTACTACAACGGAGTCAAGAATGTGGAGGACCCCCGCTTTAAGGTCAGCTCACACAATATCACTCAGGGAGGGGGGCACATGTCTGACTGTCCCCCAGCTCCGTCACAGTGATTATTAATCTTTCACGGTAGGAAATGATTTCAATAAATTTGTAATTAAATTTAAGGTGGAAATAAAAGTTTGAAGAAACATCTGGATCAGAGCCACAGAATGAAGCTGTTACATGTTATTAATACAGTTTATTCACAGTGAATAATAACAACAACAATAAAAAAATAACAATAATAATAATATACCAATAATAATACCAATAATACCAATAATAATAATAATAATATCAACAACAATAATAATAATAACAATAATAATAATAATAACAATAATAATACCAACAATAATAATAATACCGACAATAATAATGAGTGGTTTCTGATCCACAGTTCACATTTGAGCGAGTCTTCTCTCAGCCATCGCTGCTGCACATCCCCTGGTACCTGATTGGAGGAAACCACGACCACAGAGGAAACATCTCTGCCCAGATGTTTTACTCCAACACGTCACACCGATGGTGAACAGACAGATTCATGGTTTAAACAGAAACCTCCAATACACAGCTGTTTGATTATTGATCCACATCAGAGACTCAGTGACTGTCACCTGTTACCTGTGTGTGTGTGTGTGTGTGTGTGTGTGTGTGTGTGTGTGTGTGTGTGTGTGTGTGTGTGTGTGTGTGCAGGAATTACCCAGGTCTGTACTACGAGCTCAGATTTGACGTCCCTTTCTCCAACGTGTCGGTGAGCATCCTGATGCTCGACACCGTGGTGTTGTGTGGGAACACCTACGATCAGACCCCGCCCTCAGGACCAGAGAACCCCAGAGCCGCAGAGCGTCAGTGGGACTGGATCAGGTCCAGACTGGCCAGCAGCAGGTGAGCCGCCATGTTTCACACATACAGTCAGACATTTTTATTAGTTACACTGCACTGTAAAAAACACAGTAATACTCAACAAACATACTGTGGAATAACAGGCAACAACTACAGTCATTAAATTAAGTCGTTAGCTTCTGAGATCTTTTGTTCTGATGAAGGATGTTACACATGTAAAGACAATGAAATGAAATGACCTGTGAATGTGATCAAACAATGCTGTAACACAAATACTGAGTGCTGTTAGAAGGATTTTTTTAAATGATTTTTGTAAAACATATTTAACCCTCCTGTTATGTTCGTTTCTCAGGAACAGCAATGATGTTCCTGGGTCAATTTGACCCGGGGCATGTTTAATTATCCAGAAGTGTCAGAAACCAAAAAATCCCAATAAACATTGTTTATATCTCATTATTAACTCCATTACTAACCATTTCAATCAATATTTAGTGTAATGGTGTTCTTTACCTCTCACAGATCATGGTTCAATGAGGATAATTCACTCGTTTTTCATTCAAAAATGCATGTTAAAACTTTTTTTAATGTACTTTGGAAAGACCTACATATAAAATACAAGTGTTTTACATTACATTATTTTTTATTTTTTATTTTTTTTACATTTTTTTATTTTTTTATGGAGTGATGTTGATAAATTAACACGAGACACCTCTTCTGTTCATCCAGTGTGACATTAGGGCCTGGGTTATAGAGTAGTGGAAGTTGCTCTGCCCACTTGTCCTACACTGTCCTGATAGCTGCCAGCTTGTCTCTTGTCTCTTGTCTCTCTCCCGTCTGACAGCCCTCGTCTCTCGATTATCAAATCGGATTACTCTGGAGAAAATATGAAAAGTCTCCAGAGACATTGTGGCATGAAATATAGCCCTGCCTGTCTCTGCATCCCACAGACTGGCTGTTAATTCACCCTTTGACTTATAGACCCCAGCCAGGATGAGGACCCCCAGATATGCATGTAAATGCATTTTATCCTGCTCCTTCCACTTTCATTTCGAGAACGATTTTCTGTATTGAGTTGGGCATGACCAGCTCAAAAGCTGACTTGATGTCTGTCACACGAGTCACTGTCATCCTAGTGGGTCCTGGCCCTGTCTTTATTATGTTTTCTGCAGACAGTTTTGCCTGAAGTATATTTGGGGATGAAGACCGTCTTGCTTGAAGGAATATGAATAGCAGTTTCCTCATTTGGTTCATAATCAGAATCATCAGACTCAGAATTGAGCTCAAGATGGTCTTCATCTTCAGACACATCCTCCTCTATTTCACTGTCATGATCAAAGATGAGTTCCAGAGCCTCCAGGGTCACCTGTTTACTTCTGCTGCTCATTTTGTAAAGCTCTGACAGAAAGTATTCACACCCCTTCACTTTCCCCACATTTTGTTATGTTACAGCCTTATTCCAAAATGGATTAAATTCCTTTTTTTCTCATCAATCTACACACAATTAACCCATAATGACAAAGAGAAAAAGGTTTTTTAGAAATTATTGCAAATTTATTAAAAATAAAAAACTGAAATATCGCATGTACATAAGTATTCACACCCTTTACTCAGTACTTTGTTGAGGCACCTTTGGCAGCGATTACAGCCTCAAGTCTTCTTGGATATGAAGCTACAAGCTTGGCACATCTGTATTTGGGGTATTTCTCCCATTCTCCTCTGCAGATCCTCTCAAGCTCTGTCAGGTTGGATGTGGAGCGTCGCTGCACAGCTATTTTCAGGTCTTTCCAGAGATGTTCAATCGGTCTCAAGTCTGGGCTCTGGCCGGGCCACTGAAGGACATTCACAGACTTGTCCCGAAGCCACTCCTTCGTTGTCTTGGCTGAGTGCTTAGGGTGGTTGTCCTGTTGGAAGGTAAACCTTCGCCCCAGTCTGAGGTCCTGAGCGCTCTGGAGCAGGTTTTCATCAAGGATCTCTCTGTACTTTGCTCTGTTCATCTTTCCCCCGATCCTGACTAGTCTCCCAGTTCCTGCCGCTGAAAAACATCCCTGCAGCATGATGCTGCCACCACCATGCTTCACCGTAGAGATGGTATTAGCCAGGTGATGAGAGGTGCCTGGTTTCCTGCAGATGTGACGCTTGGCATTCAGGCCAAAGAGTTCAATCTTGGTTTCATCAGACCAGAGAATCTTGTTTCTCATGGTCTGAGAGTCCTTTAGGTGCCTTCTGGTAAACTCCAAGCGGGGTGTCATGTGCCTTTTACTGAATAGAAGCTTCAGTCTGGCCACTCGACCATAAAGGCTTGATTGGTGGAGTGCTGCAGAGACGGTTTTCCTTCTGGAAGTTTCTCACATCTCCACAGAGGAACGCTGGAGCTCTGTCAGAGTGACCATCTGGTTCTTGGTCACCTCCCTGACCAAAGTCCTTCTCCCCTGATTACTCAGTTTGGCTGGGCGGCCAGCTGTAGGAAGAGTCCAGGTGGTTCCAAACGTCTTCCATTTACGAATGATGGAGACCACTGTGTTCTTCAGGACCATCAATGCTGCAGAAATGTTTTTGTACCCTTCCCCAGATCTGTGCCTCGATACAATCCTGTCTCTGAGGTCTACAGACAATTCCTTTGACTTCATGGCTTGGTTCCTGCTCTGACAGGCACTGTCAACAGTGGGACCTTATATAGACAGGTGTGTGTTTCCAAATCATGTCCAATCAGTTGAATTTACTACAGGTAGACTCCAATCAAGTTGTAGAAACATCTCAAAGATGATCAGTGGAAACGGGATACACCTGAGCTCACTTTTGAGTGTCATAGCAAAGGGTGTGAATACTTATGTACATGCAATATTTCAGTTTTTCATTTTTAATAAATTTGCAAGAATTTCTAAAAAACCTTTTTCTCTTTGTCATTATGGGTTAATTGTGTGTAGATTGATGAGAAAAAAAGGAATTTAATCCATTTTGGAATAAGGCTGTAACATAACAAAATGTGGGGAAAGTGAAGGGGTGTGAATACTTTCTGGATGCACTGTATATGTGTGTGTGTGTGTGTGTGTGTGTGTGTGTGTGTGTGTGTGTGTGTGTGTGTGTGTGTGTGTGTGTGTGTAACAATTTGAAAACGCAGCAGTATTTTCTTGTGTCATCAGTCATTTGACAGATTAGATCGTTCTCTGAGTTTCACCTCTCTGAGCCGTGACTGTGTGTTATTAGAGTCACAGGTTGGAAACCTTTCTCAGTCAGTACATGTGTCGTGGTCCCTGTGGATCACACTGACTTGTTGTGTGACTGGTTGTGTGACTGGTCCCAGGTCAGACTACGTGGTGGTGGGCGGTCACTATCCTGTGTGGTCCATTGGCCACCATGGACCCACTTCCTGTCTGGTCAACAGACTGAGGCCTCTGCTGAAGAAGTACAGAGTCTCTGTTTACCTGAGTGGCCACGACCACAACCTGCAGGTACGTTCAGGCATAAAGTCATGTGACATAGATCCAGGCAGGAAGTCAATGTCTGTCCATCTGTCCATCATTCACACTGTAGTCCAACTCCAGCTGTTCTAGTTACTGAGACATTTATTAAAGGTCCAGTCAGGTCACATGGCAACATTTTTTATATTTGAACAGTTTATGTTCTTCATCTCTCAGACTTCAGCTGCTTCTTCACACCAACTGAAACACAGTTTATCTTCAGCTCATTCAGAAACAGGTGAACTGACTGACTAACTGGTCACATGACGTCAAGAACCACATGAATGTTCCCAGGTGTTTGTTCCTCTACAGTTATATATATATACGTACATATGTACATTAATGTGCTGCATGGTTCTGTTCAGACTGATTCACACACACTGAGCAGCAGAGACTCGACAGTCAACACACAGTCAAACTATCATCAGATCAATGATCAAAGATCAGAGAAGAAGAGTTTCTGTTACTGAAGAAACTCTAATTATTTATGTACAAAGTCAGTTAAAATGCATGTTAGAGGAAGTGATAATGTTTTATGATGATAATAATATATGATCAGACTATTTCAAGTATCTTAAAGGCTGTTGGCACCAGGTTACTGTGTGTGTTTATGTGTGTGTATACATTGGTTGTTAATGTATACACACTGTCCCCAGGTGAGACCTGCACTGTGCTCACAGCAGAGATCTATAGACTTTATGAAGCTGCATGAATCAAACAGTAGAATTAAACAGGTGGAGATGAATTAACATCAACTCCACGGAGGTTAAAGGCTACGTTTCTAGGCAACACAGTGGGTTACAACAGTCAGTCAATTGTTGCTCACGACGTTCAGACAGGTGAGTCTGAACGTGTCTCACCTGTCTGACTCTGACATCTTTATTCTGCCTGTTCCCTCTCACAGTTCATCAGAGAGGATGATGGGAGCTCGTATGTGGTCAGCGGCAGCGGGACAGTCAGCGACCCGGCCTCCACCCACAGGGACCGTGTCCCTCAGTCCTGGCAGCTCTACTCCAGTCCTGTCAATCACACGGCAGGAGGCGTGGCTTACTTCAAGGTGACTGAGTGTCACATGACAGTGAGCTTCCTGCAGACTGATGGGAAATGTGTTTACCAGGCTGAGCTGCCGAGACGCTCAGTCAGCAGAGACGCTGTGTGACGCTGCAGTCACAGGTAGAACAGGTGGAGAGAGGAGCTCACCTGTGGAGAATATAACCTGCTACAGGCTGAACATCACTCAGGTGATTCTCTAATCAGCTGATCGGACTCTTGAGTTCAGATCACATCTGAAAACTAAGAGCTGTGTAGAAGAACAAGTTTATTTTCTATAGAATTAAACTAGAATCTCGTCTTCCACTCAGACGAGTGCATTGTCACTTCCTGTTTGTCCAGAGTCAGAGAAAATATTAAATATTAAACATCTGTGTGAAACTTTGTCACAATTACTGTGAAGTCTTGAGTAATGGGTGTTTTTCTGAGGTCAAACTGACCTTGACCTTTGACCTTTGGGTCCAGGTGAACATTTCTACCAGATTGGAAGAAATTCCCTCAAGGTGTTACAGAAATATTGCGTTCACAAGGTCAAAACTGCGTTTTGTGTGGTCACCGTGACCTTTGACCTTTGATCTTTGACCCCCAAAATCTATTCAGTTCATCCTTTAGTCCAAGTGAACGTCTGTGCCAGATGAAGTTCCATCAAGGTGTTCCTGAGACATCGTGTCCACGAGAATGAGACAGACGGACAACCTGAAAACAAAATGGCTGCCGCTCTGACGCTATCTGCCTCGTCTTTGGTCTTTAGTGACTTTTTTTCCCGTGTCTGTCCAATCCTTGACACCAGAGGACAGAGACACGATGACCTCAGAGACACAGGACATGTTGAAGGTGAACCTGAACCACTGCTGCTTCAGACTGACTCCACTCTGACACATCTGATCCTGAACAGGCCTCTCATTTTCTCTACCATGAAGAAATGTTCACTGAACAGTGACATGAGAAATCATTAATCATCAGTCATCAATCATTCAGTCTTTGGTCAAAGACACAAGGTGTTCACAGACCTTTAACCAGAACCAGAACCTGATCCAGCAGGAGTCTGGATCTGGACTCTGGGTCCTGGTGCCACAGAACCACTGAAGACCTCGTCCTGCGGAGGTTTCTAATACCTTGTATAATATAAATTGATTAATTAACATGTAAATGTGATTGATAGGGTCGTATATAAATACTAGAGAACTGTAGTAACTCCTGTGTTTAATGACTTTAATGTTGCTGCTGCCACATCTCTGTTTCTCCTCCACTGTAAACTCTTAAGTAGCTGTTTTCCTCATGCTAACTGCTCACCAGTGCTCAGTGCTCCACCTGTCCTCCGCCCTCTCACCTGTCAACCCTCCAGCCTGCATTCAAGCTTCATCTCCAGCTGGACTCCTCCATTAACATCCACCGCCCCTCAGTCAGTCTCCCTCAGTCTCCTAACACTAAGGCTACGTCCTCACGACTCCACCACTTTTCAGCCTCTAAAACAGAGACTTTCAGAAACGCTGCTAGGCCTGTTTTATTCTGAAAACTCCTGGGTTTTATTTTGAAAACTCTGTGGTTGTGTTGTATCTTGACGGACAGAAACTGAGACCTTTGTAAACGATGAGGTCACAGCCACGGCCTCTCCTGATTGGCTCTCATCAGCCTGGACTACCAGTGGTGAATACAACATGATGATGAATGACAGTCCTGTTTACACCGGCTTGTCAGACGTTCTACTTCCTGTTTACACCGGCTTGCACATGTTCAGTGTAGTGGATGGTCATGTGACATGTGTGGATGCAGATGGTTTTTGTTTGAAACGCTGTTTTAAAATGAAAACGTAGTCGTATGGACGCAGCATGAGAAACATTAGCTTCGTACACAGGACCAGCCCCCGACCCTTTGGCCCCCGACCCTTTGGCCCCCGACCCTCCATCCATGTAATGACACATCTGAGGCTGAATATGAAGATGAACAGAACAAATTTGTTTAAAATATTTATTCTTTAAACATATTATAATAATAATTTGTTAACAACAGCCTCATATACAAATATGTTAATTTCAATTAAGCACAATAAATTACACATAAGATACAAAAATAATATTTACAATTTCCCAGTCCCAAAGATCCTAGTGACAGTCACTGAAAGTTAGTGTTCACTACGACTATAAATAAATAAAACCAGCTGGTAGTGTTTGTTACAGCTTCAGCAGTGTT
>NW_019525201.1:254559-262609 GCF_002814215.2 Seriola lalandi dorsalis | reverse complement strand
GATGATGATGATGATGGTGATGATGATGATGATGATGATGATGATGATGATGATGATGATGATGATGATGATGTGTCTGTTGCTGTGCAGATGGCCAGACTGTTCTACCATAAACCTCAGTTTGCCATATTGGATGAGTGCACCAGTGCAGTGAGTGTAGACGTGGAGGATTACATCTACAGCCACTGCAGGACGGTACGATACAACAACAACAACAACAACACAACAAGAGATACAACAACACAAGAGATACAACAACACAACAAGAGATAAAACAACACACAACACAACAAAAGATACAACAACACATCAACAACACAACAGGAGATACAACAACACAAGAGATACAACAACACAAGAGATACAACAACACAAGCTCGTCACCTCCTCTTAGTCAAAGAAGAAATCATGTTGAACAGTATTTTCTCATTAATGAATTGAACTATACAGATTAGCATGTCACGTGTTGCTGTTGGTGTTTGAATGCCTCAGAGAGAGAGAGAGAGTGTGTGTGTGTGTGTGTGTGTGTGTGTGTGTGTGTGTGTGTGTGTGTGTGTGTGTGTTCAGTGTCTCTACAGTCTCTTGTTCTGCAGTTTTCACACATTCAGTTCAGTTTCATAGAAACTAGAGGAAGAGATTCCAGTGTTTGACCTCAAAGCAGTCAGCTGTACCACAGTGATCAGTGTGTGTGTGTGTGTGTGTGTGTGTGTGTGTGTGTGTGTGTGTGTGTGTCGGTGTGTCTGTCTCTATACATCCCGCAGTGGCAACCCCTCCTTCCCTGTGGTCCGAGCATTCCTGCGGCATCTGCAGCAGATGACGGTGACAGCGATGATGATGGCGATCAGCAGCAGGATGAGGAAGATGGCAACAGCGATCACACCCACTGAGTACACTGTAAACAACAACAACACAAGAACAACACAACATTACAGAGCTTGACTTCAGCAAATGATCACAGATTAATGATCAGGATTGATCCGTGCAGGTTCTCACAGGGATCTGTCCCTCTGCACAGAGCTGCTGAACTCTGCCTGCAGGGGGCGCTGTGGGGTTTCTGTACACTCTCAGACTGAGGGGAGGGGGAGGAGTCTTGATCCTCTGACCTGTTACATCACATGACATCAGCTGCTCTGACCTCTGCTACTCCCTGCTGTCACTCACACTGAGGTATTGATCACTGATCATCAGCAGCTCTGTGATTAATGAACCTGAGACTCTGAGTCCATGTGCCGGATCACCTGATCACCTGAACACCGGATCACAGAGGGGGGTAGACAGACAGCCTGAGTGTGACAGGGGACAGTCAATGATCACTGAATCATATGTGACATATGATCTGTGCTGTTTGTCCTGTTACTGTGAGTCCACAGCATCTGTACAGATGTTGTATCAGTATAAACGGAGTGATATTGATCAGCTCAGCCTCACTGATCAGCTGTTAGAGAGTCTGTGATCTCTCCTGTCTCTAACAGGTAGGTCTCTAACAACCTGAGTCTGACTTCATCAGCTGATTTATAATTAATACAACAAATGATCTAACACCGGTATATACTGATCAATACACTGATCAATATACTGAACAGGGTCATGTGACAGACTCCCAGAGTCTGGGAGGAGACCTGTTCTCCATATCACAGACCAACACAACAAACCAGCTGACCATTTTATTTACGCAGCGACGGTACTTCACACTAACACACACACACACACACACACACACACACACACCTCAGTGTTGTCTGTGTTCAGCAGCAGTAGAAACCCTAACCCTGGACCTGGTCCTGGTCTCTGTGGACTCACCATCTGAGATGGACGGGTCCTCGACCTCGGAGCACTGGGTGTGGCTCAGCTCGCCCAGTTGCTTCTTGAAGCTGCGGCTGGGGATGAAGGCCTGGACGTTGAAGCAGTAGCTCTCCCCCCGGTCCAGACCGCTCATCTCGATGATGTTGGTCTTGAAGTCGGCAGATTTCTGCGGACGACACAGAGGAACAGTCAGGTGATGACATCCCCTTCAGGAGTGTTAGGTTCTCACACCTGGACGGAGGCGGGGCTCACCTTGCCGGTGCTCTTGTTCCTGCGGTAGGTGACTCTGTAGTGCAGCTGCTCTGAGAACACGTCCCGTATGCTCAGCTGGCGGCCATCTTTGAAGAGGGCGGTGAGCGGGTCGGTCACGTACAGCGTGGTTTTCTTTTTGTCCTCACTCACCTCCAGCTTGAAGTCAGGTCTGCCTATATCAGCTGTGGGGGAGGGGCACACACACACACACACACACACGCAGTTAATGTGGAAGTGTAGAGACCTCTGACCATGCGACCATGTGACCATGTGACATCACTGCAACAAAGTCAACCAACAGCGTGTCCAGAATATCTAAGATAGAGCTGCTGCTATTAGCTGATTAATCACATTATTAATTAGTTGATTAACAGAAATTCAATAGTTTAAGTTTCTCAGTGTGAAACTTTGCTGCTTCTGCTTCCTGAACGGTTTTTAATCTGATGACAATTATCTGCAGATTTATCAATTATGAACTGAATGATAAATCAATATGAAGTGATGCATCATCTGACAGCTGGAGAACAGTCTGACACCGTGAACCTGTCGGCGGTCAGACTGTTGCTCCATCATGAGGCTGTTGTTTATTAGAGTCACTGCACACCTGATCGACCTCCGTCATAACGTCCAACAGGTAAATACTGAGGCTGGTTCTCCGCAGGAGGAGCTGGGCCCAGCTGCACAAAAAGACCTTCACCTAAAACTTTCCTTAAAGTCTGAGTTAAGGTTTAAGATTTCCTCCTTATCTTAGTCTTATACTTAAGGAATCACTTAACCTTAGTTAAACTGTAACTCTAAGACCTTAGAGAACTGAAAGTACGGATGGAGCTGGACTAGAAACAGCTCTCTGTAGCAGAGGGACCTACTGTCTTTGTAGGGGCAGAATCGGGGGGAGGTGGTGTAGGGGAACTCGATGAGGTCGGAGGTCACCCCCAGTGGCGGCTCAGACAGGATGTCAGCTGTGTAGTTGGCGTTGAGGTCGGTCAGAGAGCTGGACAGATCACACACCGTGGCTGAGGAGCGGACACAGTGATGGTTCCTCTGTCTGTCCCGTCCAACCCTGAAACAGTTTGACAATGTCCACATGACTGATGGAGACAAAGACTGAAGAGACAAAGACTGAAGAGACAGAGACTGAGAAGAGACAATGACTGTGGAGACAAAGACTGAGAAGACAGAGACTGTGGAGACAAAGACTGAGGAGACAGAGAGTGAGGAGACAAAGACTGAGGAGACAGAGAGTGAGGAGACAAAGACTGAGGAGACAGAGACTGAGGAGAGAATCAAAAAACAGACCGGACAGTGAGACAGTGAGACTGTGGGACAGTGAGACAGTGAGACTGTGGGACAGTGAGACTGTGGGACAGTATTTTACTTCATCAGTACAAATCTTGCTGCTGGCCTTTCTAAACTGTGTTTGTTGGATGCTTCATGTCCCTGTCTCTGTTTGTCTCTTGTTGTCTCACTGAGCTCACTTTTCCTTTTACTGGATCAATACTGGCGTCTTATCACGCCCTGCGCCATTCACCCTTCCTCCAACCACCTGACTGTCTGAGACGAATGCGCAGGTGAGGGTCTGACACAGGTGAGGGTCTGACACAGGTGAGGGTCTGACACAGGTGAGGTCTGCAGGTACTTACACAGAGAACTCCACGGTGTAGGAGTAGTCAGCTGACGGTTTGGGCTCCCAGGACAGAACGGTTTTGAAGTTGGTGGATTTCCAGGTGACATGCTGAGCTTGAGGGAAGGAGCCTTCAAAATAAAATACATCATGTAAAACACTGTGATTAGAGACATAATTAAAACTTAACTAAACTAAAGGAAAGACTTTCATGTGATTAACCCTTCATGTCGGACTGTTAGAAACAGACGTTCAGACGCATCTTCATCAGCCTCCTGAGCTCACAGCGTCTCGTGACCTGAGACTCGTCGCTCTTATCACAGGTCATTAAAATCCTGGCTCATAGATTTTATGGACTGATTGTTCAGTCAAACTGAACAGAGAACAGCTGACTGACTCTGAGGCTCAAACCTCAGTCACTTCTTCTGCAGATTTAAACTGTTGTTGGCGCTGAGAGCAGATCATTATCACGGTGTAGGTTACATAATCTCCAACAGTTCCCATGAGACCAAACAGAAATGGACATTAAACAGCAGGACGACTGAACATGAGAGATAACGGCAGACACACTTTCAAGTTCAGGCTGAGAGAGAGAATTTAAAGTGATTCAGCTCGTCCGATTTCAAATGCTACGAACTCACAGAGGACACAGTCAGACATTTACCCCCTACACACAGTCTGCACTAAATTCAGAGGATTACATTTGTACAGTGAGATCAGCCTCTTCTTACAAACAGACTTTAATGTGTTTGATCTGCAGACTGAAGCACGTTCACCTCACCACACCTTCAAACTCTGTAAAGCTCTTTATAAAACTATTTCTTCACTTCAGCCTTTAACTCACTCTCAAACTTTTCACTTTGCTCCACATTTCTGCTCAGCACTTCTTTTACATGTCTTCTCATTTAATGGTTTATTTTATTGATTATTTTATCTAATTTTACATTGATTTTAATGTTTTTCATTTTAGATCAATGCTTTTCATGTGAAGCCCCTGGTGCAGCTCATTTCTTTGTTGTAAAGCACTTTCTTGTATGAGATTATTATCATTTTATTATCATTATTATTATTATTATTATTATTGTTATTATTATAAAGCAAAAATAATAAACACATATTTCATCTAAATACAAACTGACTGTACAGAAAACTGTTTTACTGCACTAATAACTTTACATTTAAACCGTTTTCTATATATTATTTAATCCTGCGTGTTAAAAGTATTTTCTTTCATTTTCATACATGTCTGATTGTGTATATTAAAGAGCACGAGACCCGGTGTTCACAGTGAGACTCACCTAAGACAGTGGACAGCAGGAGGAGGACACAGACGGCAGCAGGTCTCATGGTCTCCATGTCTCTGATATAATCCAGCTTCAGATCGGTTCTCCGGGTTCTTGGTTTAACGGGTCTTTCTCCGTGTGTTCGCGCTCAATCCTTTCGTTTCTCTTCTCTCCCAACCTCAGCTCTCAGCATATAAACGCGTCGGGCGTAGCCAAATAAGGAGCGTCCGGTCTGACGTCACCGGACAGCGGTAGCCACTTTTAAAATACAGCACAAGTTCATCCCGAGTTCAGCTCATACAGACTATCCATCCAATAATCGACTTATTATTAGTAGTATTAATATTAGTATTATTATTATTATTATTATTATTGTTGTTGTTGTTGTTGTTGTTGTTGTTATCAGACCTATTATTATTATTATTATTAGCATCAAACGGTTATTTTAAGCAACTGATGATGATGATGTGTTGATCATTTAGTCATAATGTCACAGTCAAAAGATTCAGATTTTTTCCTTTTTTACAAAACATCCTAAACAGATGAAACCTGAGAGAAACTTCTAATCAATCAAATGATTAATTACTTATCAAAACTGTCATCTGAGGATTCTTTAAAACCATCGTCTCATGATTACAGATCATTAAAAGTAACAGATTTTAAATTTGCAAGTAGGAAAATTTTTGCTTTTCTTTATTACAAATTGTGTTTTTCCCCTGAACTTGTCACGTGAATGAGTCAGAACACAAGAACCACACACACGGTGTTCTACAGTGTGAGACCAGATCTACACATTCACACACAGATTTGTCCAATCAAGAGCAGGAACCGAATCCACACCTGATCTAAAGGCTCTGCACCCTGCAGTCTGAGGTTCTGACAGTCCAACTGTATGGACCTGATGGGGGGTTTCATCAGGTTCTGACTGAACCCTTTGAGTCTGGGTTCTCTGCAGGAACTGATCAACGTTCTTCATGTTACAGTTCCTGCTGCAGACTGAAGGTTTCATCTCCTCCACACATCAACAGGCCAGAGACACAGGTTCTCTGTAGCTGCGCAGGTGAGACAAGGTTACACAACAGTTCACCTGAGCCTCAGTGCTTCTCATGTCTTCATCAGACACTGAAACAACCCGTGACCTGTGGATTTCTTTACACCCACAGCTCGGCTCGATGAAGAACTGACCTCAGTCGGCTCCAGAGACGAGAAGCAGAGCTGCAGCCACGATAAGTCATTTTATTTTTACTATTTATATTTTTATTTTCAAGACACACTGAAAAGCATGATATATTGTCCGTCATGTGCACGTGTAACAGATCCACCATGTAAAGGTTGATTCACAAATTGTGAATGATGTATTTAGTTTATGTTTTTTAGTGATGCTTGTTTAATGCTCACACACTGTCTGTGATGAGGAGCACAGTGTTTCTATAGTTACAATAATCCATCACTAATATTTGTTTTATATATGTTCAGCTCTATGTCAATGTGTTCTACACAGAATCACAAAACTCAACATTAATAAACAGATCTAACCATCATCAGGAGGTGAAGGTGTTTATGATTTATAAACAGTTGTGATGAATTTATGAATCATGAACAGTTGTTAACATGAAGCAGACACAAGCAGCAGTGTGTAGCAGTGTGTAGTAGTGTGTAGCAGTGTGTAGTAGTGTGTAGCAGTGTGTAGTAGTGTGTAGCAGTCTGTAGTAGTGTGTAGTAGTGTGTAGTAGTGTGTAGCAGTGTGTAGCAGTGTGTAACAGTGTGTAGCAGTGTGTAGACAGTGTGTAGTAGTGTGTAGTAGTGTGTAGCTAGTGTGTAGCAGTGTGTAGCAGTGTGTAGCAGTGTGTAGCAGTCTATAGTAGTCTGTAGCAGTGTGTAGCAGTGTGTAGCAGTGTGTAGCAGTGTGTAGTAGTCTGTAGCAGTGTGTAGCAGTGTGTAGCAGTGTGTAGCAGTGTGTAGCAGTCTGTAGCAGTGTGTAGCAGTGTGTAGCAGTGTGTAGCAGTGTGTAGTAGTGTGTAGCAGTGTGTAGTAGTGTGTAGCAGTCTATAGTAGTGTGTAGCAGTGTGTAGCAGTGTGTAGCAGTGTGCAGCAGTGTGTAGTAGTCTGTAGCAGTCTGTAGCAGTGTGCAGCAGTGTGCAGCAGTGTGTAGCAGTGTGTAGCAGTCTGTAGTAGTCTGTAGCAGTGTGTAGCAGTGTGTAGCAGTGTGTAGCAGTGTGTAGTAGTCTGTAGCAGTGTGTAGCAGTGTGTAGCAGTCTATAGTAGTCTGTAGCAGTGTGTAGCAGTGTGCAGCAGTGTGTAGCAGTGTGTAGCAGTCTATAGTAGTCTGTAGCAGTGTGTAGCAGTGTGTAGCAGTGTGTAGCAGTCTATAGTAGTCTGTAGCAGTGTGTAGCAGTGTGTAGCAGTGTGTAGCAGTGTGTAGCAGTGTGTAGCAGTGTGTAGCAGTGTGTAGCAGTCTATAGTAGTCTGTAGCAGTCTATAGTAGTGTGTAGCAGTGTGTAGCAGTGTGTAGCAGTGTGCAGCAGTGTGTAGCAGTGTGTGGTGTCGTCATGGTTTAAAGAATGGATGACTGGCTCCTCAGCGGTATGCTGACCACACAGACACTTACTACAGGAGGCTGGATGGAGCTGACTACAGTGACAACATAATGTGTGACAGATGCTGCAGCTCGGTGAGTCAGGACGTCCGTTCCTCACACAGCTCCAGTCTATTTATACAGCAGATTCCTCAGAGCTGGAGCTGAATGTCAGTCTTTATCATAATGACCAGTTAACAATAGCACTGAAAATAGCATCTTCAGTTCAGACTGACAGAGGTGTTGTTGTAGGACAGTCTTTACACAGCAGACCGGGTTCATCAGTGCCACGGAAGCACACTCATTTTCGTATATATGAATCATATATATGATATGAATTGCGTATATGAAGTAAACTGGACAGACTTCTAGTGAACATCAAGTAAAAACACTGGAGGTTTCATGAGGGACAGTCCTTTTCATGTGGGTCTTGTTTTTCTCTTGGCTGGGAATATCCATGTGGCACCGTGCCAGAGCTGGTCCCCCTGCCCCCATTATCCCTCACCCACCTCCCCC
>NW_019525201.1:228865-254526 GCF_002814215.2 Seriola lalandi dorsalis | reverse complement strand
CTCTGTACCACAGTCGACTGTGGCTTTGAATACCAAGGCACCTCTGACTGGAAGGACTGAAAGCAAATGCATGAGTTCCCCAAATTCTTTCCAGTGCAGTGGCATAAGCCTCCAGAACACACACACACACACATACACACACACACACACACACACACACACACACACACACACACACACACACACACACAGAATGGAGTGATACTCACCTGAAAGTTATGTAAATTATGAAGGATTTCTATGGAAAACCCGAACACAGTTTTTCCCTCACAAATCTACTGAGGACAGAAACAGTTTCCTGTGACTCCACTAAACTCAACTACTGGAAACCAGTGTCTGGTTCCCGGCACACTGATGACTCTGGAAATGGTATATTATATTTATCCCCTTCATCGTAACTGGAGGGTTTCAGTAGTGAAAGTGGCCTGTAGCCATACGCTGCCTTCATTGGCTGCTTTACATAGAAATATACAAAGACATGAGGTCATCAGCTTCTCTGTCTATTGTAGCAGAGCGAGGAGGGAGGATCATCGACTCGGCCTTAATTACATTCCCAGGCTCGTTCCTGCAGGAGGAATAGCAGCAGCTCACTCTTCACTGTATGTGTGTGACATGAAGCTGGAGTTCAGACAACAGGCCTCTGTGTTCGTCCTGGTTCCATCACGTCCAGCAGAGTTTGATTTCCTGTTAATTCCATGAGCAGCTCAGGCTCGTCACAGCACATGGTTCAAAGATGTCTGCCTCCACCTCTACACAGCAGCATCTCTGTAAATCCTCACAGTCCCTGTTACTATGACCACAGGCCTCAGTGTAGCTACAACCACCTTCTACCAAAATAAAAGTCTCTGTGAAAACAGAGGTGTGTGGAGAAACAACAACACTGTTTCAGGAATTTAAAAGTTACTATCATTAAATCTGAGTTACACATTGGAATAATTCACTCAATCATTGAGGTCAAACAAACTCAGCCTGTTGTCACTCCTCTCTCCTCCGTTTTTATTTTGCTTCCTTCACAGATCTGCTTACTTTTAGTTTTGTTTTTCGTCCTACTTCCTGCTCATTGTTGTCAGGAGGCTCAGTTCAGATGAAGTCATGTTTCATATCATGTTCATCATAAGAATAAATATGAATCCTTGATTTGTTGATATTGAAATGTAGTAAGATACTTGGTCACAGTAAAGAAATCATAAATAAATACATTTTGTGTATTAGTGTAACAGGAGTGTGGTCCATAGAGACTCACACTGAAGTCAACAGGTTAATTCCTGTCTGCAGATTGTTTGTCAGAAAACATGATGTCATTATATCACTAAATATTATTACCACTGATATAATGTCAGGAGCCAGAACTGATGGTGTTTGTGAGGATCAGCTGGTCTCTGTTCTCAGGAGCCAGACTTTTGTACCATCTTCACTTGTTTGCTTAAAGTTCTGAGGAAAAGGAAATTTCTTAATCAATTCTTGGGGGGAAATGTCTTAAAGACAAAGGCCTGAGACTGAGGCGGGGCGTCATCCCCCACTTCCTGTTTTGCATCTTGTTAGTTATGGTTTATTTACTAAGAGTCGGAGCCAGCATCCTCTACCAGAGAGTGTAGACACGTTAATGCTGCAGGGTGAGGGATTCCTCAGTCACTGGTTGTGACTGTTAGTTTGAGCCAAGCACCAGCATGTTAAACCTGTATAAATCATCTCAAGTGATCAATGTGCAGAGCTTATTGAGAAACAGTAACAACGTGGGGAGTCATGTAGAAATATTTACAGCAGAATCTCCTGTGTTTAACCGGTCAGAGACTCAGCTCTGCACCTTCACAGGTCCTCTGGAGGGAGCTGGACCAGATTCTGTTTAGGAGACAGGACCTGTGGTCCAGACGGTCCAGACGGTCCAGACGGTCCAGGTGGTCAAGGCGGTCCAGACCAGTCCAGACCGGTCCAGACCGGTCCAGACAGAGGTGTGGTGCTGTTTCTTTAAGTAGCGGAGCGCACAAGTGTGAACAGGCTCAGTTAAGATGTGGCTTGTTTTGCAGGTTGTGTAACAACTATTCCTATGTTAACAAGTTTACATAGATCAGTGAACTATGATCACATGATCAGATGTTAGACTGACTGTATGAACAGATTCATCATGTTGAGAATGTGACAAACAACATATCGTCTAATAGGACTTAGCTACATGTTGGACTGACTGCAGAGTCATATTATATCATGAAGCAAATGAACACAAGTAGTTTGTGTTTGGAATTATTTCATTACTCACTTTTACTGTGTTAGAAACATCTATTTGGAGAAAAGCTGCAGTGCATGCAAAGGTCAAGCTAAGCTAATAGGCTAAACTATGAAAACATAGCTAAGCTAGCTTTCATTTCCTGCAGCACAGCTGGTATAACAGGCTAGATTTATAATGTTTCTTTACAGATGAAATGATGATTTCTGCCCTTTCATATTTACTAATTAATACAGCAGGTAGGAAAAAATATATTTGAATTCACTGAGCAGCTCAGAAGCGACCAGCAGCTACCAGCAACTTTTCTTGCATGATTCTGAATTAGCGTTGCCAGAGGTTTCCAAGATTCTTCTTTTATTTTGTCCCATAAACTTTTTTCCCAGGACACAAATTGTTTTCGTGAAGATGCACTTATAATTTAGAATTTCATAGTTTCAAATAAAACCATTTGTTTCCTTATACTGCTTTCTGTCTTCTTCCTGGGTATATTCAGTATGATTGGGTGTACGAGCAACGGGCGGAGACGCCCTGAGCAGCGAGTTCCCGGTCTGACTCCTGGCTGGCCAGACTCTTTGCTGCATATCAGTCCCGTTCTTTGTCCCTGCATTTTCTGGCAATCTCTACTGTCCTACTGTTTGATTGGCTCTATGCTTTACTGATGATTGGATCTTCAAGTGCTGAAAACAATGTATGAATTTCAACATGGAGCGGGTCTCTGGTTCCTTTTGAGACGGACTGTAACATTCAGCTCTGAATGGTTGAACTATGTGCTGCTTTTATTGATCATGTTCTAAAATATCTTTTCAAACATGAAACAAGTCATAATATGAATCAGCTGTCTGGATGGCGATGGTGTGTAAAACGGAGGGAGACCGTGTGTGAGCTGAGGCATGCTGGGAGTCAATCAGCAGCAACAAAGGGTGTCTGCAGTCAACCTGCTTATCAGCTCAGATGACTGATAAGAGCTTGACACTGGGTTTACATTCCTGTGTTGGAGGAGAGGCGGGGCAGCCGCTCATTATTCAGTCACACTTATTAAACTTATTATGGTCATTGTCAGCACCTATGGCTTCTTGCTAATCCAACCTAATCTACATAAGATCATACATGGTATTCTTTTGTCCCTGTCTGAAAATGTCATATTTGATAATAATAACTAGGATAAACTTTATACAAGAACTATGAAAACAACTGCTTATCTTTTACATCTTGTCAAAAACGCTTCTGTGAAGCTTCAGGTCTCTGGGTCTAATATTATCAGAGCTGAGGACTTCATAGTTTATTTTTTCACGGGCGTCCATGAACCTCTCTAAAAGGAAAACTGGACAAATGTACCTTAACTCTTTAATGTGAAACAATAGAAAACATATTGAAGAAACGTTTTTTTATGTATACAGTCTATGTTTGAAACCATTCATATATATTTTTATATACAGTCTCTGATGCAGACCAGAGCTGACCCTCGTCTCATACACTTAATGCCTGTTGGCCTTAGCTCAGAAGTGCCCCACCCCCCTTGTCTGCTCTCATTAGACAGGGCAGACGCTTGTCTTCAAGCTAGAACGAGTCACACAGGCGGTAACCAATAGCAGTGCTTTGTTGCACTCTGACATGTTCGCTGTCTCCCGGGCTGTGATCGGATGTTTACAGAGAGCCCTCCATATTGTAGCTAAGAAGCTAACGAACACGATGTACCTGCTGACGCAGGCACAGATGTTGCAGGAAGAGAGAAGTGAACTGAGAGAGCAACATGAACTGAATATTTGAATTCTGGAGACTCTAACCGATCTAAGGAGGTACAGTCTGTCTATTTTGACTAAGGTTTAAGCATTTAATCTGTCAGGACAGTTTGGACCGTGGCCGGGCCGCTGGGCCACTGGGATGTATGAGGTGAAACGTGGGGAATCAGAGGAGTAAAACAACTGCACAGTGACTGATGTCTCTGGGGTTTACAGGTTGATCTGGTTTTGTATGAACATAGACTGTAAATAAAGATGGATGTTACCTCTGTGACGTCACCCACATGTTTCTGGAGAGGTTGTGAAGTTCATAGTGGGATGTTCCACGCCATCTTGGCAGTGTCTTACTCCCCCTAACCCCCAGCTAATATAAAAATGGCCAAAGAGGAGGGGCATGATTAGAGCTGAGACTTCTTTGCATGTTGGTTTGTTGCAAGCATAAGCTCACCCACCTGTCAGTCAAAGAAGCCACACCCTCAATCCTCCATAAGTTTAGTCCTTAATCAAATGTAAACAGGTGAGTTATATAAACAGGTGAGTTATATAAACAGGTGTCATGAAAGAGGAAATTAGCTCTAGAGACCAAAGCAGTTTTTGTACCAGGCTGTAAACATGGTGTCATGAAAGAGGAAATTAGCTCTAGATCATATTAGCTCATATTCCACACCGATAGTGAGCAGCATACACCCCTCCCCCTGTAAAGTCAGACTGGAACAGATCCTGGTGGACCTTCATAAACTCTCTGTGTACCTGTCAATCAGGGTGTAAATGAAAGCATGTTGCAGGACTCAGTTCACTGTCCAGTCACAGCCAGGTTTTAACCCTCCCCCTCACACTGAGCTAATGTTAGCTTGAATATATCTAACCTCAGTGTAAAGCAGTTGTTGACATGTTGTTATTTATTATTTCTGTAGCTGTATGTTTCCTGGTCCACATACTGCTCCATAGTGAATGAGCAACAAAAGTTGGGTGGAGCTTATAAAGAGCAGATGATCTGACATATTTACTAAAGAACTGAACTGGTGAGCAGACATCTGAAGAGTCTAGTCTAATGTCTGTCCCTTGTCAGAGTCGTTAACGTCTTTCTGATGTTACGTTAGTTTCCGGAGCTTCTAGGCTGCATGCTCTCAGATGCTCTCTCTGCAGGGCACTCAGGGCAATGACTGAATATTGATCATGTATTTAATGTGAATTTGGAGCTTGAGGGAGAGAGAGTGAATGGTGTCGGTCTGAAGCAATGTTTGTCCTACTACTTCTAATCCATGAAGCTACACAGAGCAGAGGGACGTGGTGGAGCAGCAGTGAGCTCTGACCCACAGGGAGGTGTGGTGTGTATGGGGGGGGGGGCAGTGAGCTCTGACCCACAGGGAGCGGCTCCAGACTAAACCCAGCCTTGTTCCCATGGAGCTGAAGTGCTGAGGTGTCAGATTCTCCACAGACAGATAAAGGCTGAATGAAGCAGCTACTGTTGTTCACCAGGAGAGAGTGGGAGGCCTAATGTTCACTCACTCACCCCCCCACACTGGAATTAATTAGTGGGAGTTGTGATGGGATAGTGGGAGTTTAGAGGAGGTTCAGCCCTGGTTTCTGTCAGTACTTATACATTTTCTTTCTGTTCTTTGAGAGCAGAGTCAGCTCAGTGTCTCGGTCTGTGTGTAGTTCTATCTACCTTATTATACAGTATATAAACAGTGTGTCACCACCTTTACAGTCTGAAGCACTTCAGTACATCACTCATGGATTTGACCTTTGAAAGACCTCTGGCCTCAGTACAGTCCAGTCTATCTCTAACAGCAGACAGGTGAAGGGACCTCTCAGACTGTGTCACAGAAACTGAAATGTCTTTATCAAAGATTATAAAGGATATTATTTGTTTTTCTCCACTGCAGTGCTGGGAGGTTTATACAGGGTGTGACCTCAGAGTGCATCAACAGGCCACCAGAGTAACTTTGGTGCTGTGGTAATACAATATGTGTACTTTACAGTAACTAAACAAAGCTCTACCCTGTTGTGTGTACTTGTATGTTGTATCATGACAGTAGTAGACATAAGAGCACTAACAGGTTCCAAAGGTTGTGTAGCACCAAACTGCAGCAGTGAGTCTGCAGGCAGCATGAACCAGGAGTGATATCCACTGGCCAGCAACATTGAGTCTGTTATCTGATGGTGTGTGAAGGAATCTGTTCCTGATCACTCTTTGTTCTTCATTGAACAGGAAGTGCTGTAGAAGCAGAGTAGGTGGGAGAAGGTAAGAGCTTTGTCAGCATGTGGCAGAGAGTTTCAGTGTGACCCTGGTTCATAAAGACACCAGCAGAGAAGGTCAGTTTAGTTTGATCTTGATTGTCCACTGGAGCTTTCAGTATATGAACAAGACAGAGTGGAGCTCTTCAGTTTGTGTCTGGCTTGGCCGCTCTGTGTTTACATGCAACACTTCCTCTCTGTCATTTCCCCTCCAGCACCTAAACACAGGAAGAAAGTGACCATGACCAAAGGACCAGGACCTGAACCCATCACAGAGTCTAACTAAAACAAATGAACAACAGCACATCTTCATGATGTAAAGAGCTTCATGCTGATGTTGCCTCAGAACTAGATTCATGTTTTAACCTGAGAAAAACCCTGCTGCTTGTTCTAGTTCTACCTCTGTGTTAACTTGCTGTTGTGTTCTAGTTCTACCTCTGTACTAACCTGC
Organism: Seriola lalandi dorsalis; assembly: GCF_002814215.2. Lineage (NCBI taxonomy): Eukaryota > Metazoa > Chordata > Actinopteri > Carangiformes > Carangidae > Seriola > Seriola lalandi. The sequence continues at coordinate 247,874 of NW_019525201.1, read as the reverse complement.
TGCTGGTTCTAGTTCTACCTCTGTGTTAACTTGCTGTTGTGTTCTAGTTCTACCTCTGTACTAACCTGCTGCTGGTTCTAGTTCTACCTCTGTACTAACCTGCTGCTGGTTCTAGTTCTACCTCTGTGTTAACTTGCTGTTGTGTTCTAGTTCTACCTGTGTACTAACCTGCTGCTGGTTCTAGTTCTACCTCTGTATTAACCTGCTGCTGGTTCTAGTTCTACCTCTGTGTTAACTTGCTGCTGGTTCTAGTTCTACCTCTGTACTAACCTGCTGCTGGTTCTAGTTCTACCTCTGTGTTAACTTGCTGCTGGTTCTAGTTCTACCTGTGTACTAACCTGCTGCTGGTTCTAGTTCTACCTGTGTACTAACTTGCTGCTGGTTCTAGTTCTGCCTGTGTTAACCTGCTGCTGGTTCTAGTTCTACCTGTGTACTAACCTGCTGCACTAACCTGCTGCTGGTTCTAGTTCTGCCTGTGTTAACCTGCTGCTGGTTCTAGTTCTACCTGTGTACTAACCTGCTGCTGGTTCTAGTTCTACCTGTGTACTAACTTGCTGCTGGTTCTAGTTCTACCTCTGTGTTAACTTGCTGCTGGTTCTAGTTCTACCTCTGTACTAACCTGCTGCTGGTCTAGTTCTATTTCTGTACTAACCTGCTGCTGGTTCTAGTTCTACCTCTGTACTAACCAGCTGCTGGTTCTAGTTCTGCCTCTGTGTTAACCTGCTGCTGGTCTAGTTCTACCTGTGTACTAACCTGCTGCTGGTCTAGTTCTATTTCTGTACTAACCTGCTGCTGGTCTAGTTCTATTTCTGTACTAACCTGCTGCTGGTCTAGTTCTACCTGTGTACTAACCTGCTGCTGGTCTAGTTCTATTTCTGTACTAACCTGCTGCTGGTCTAGTTCTACCTCTGTACTAACCAGCTGCTGGTCTAGTTCTACCTGTGTACTAACCTGCTGCTGGTCTAGTTCTACCTCTGTACTAACCAGCTGCTGGTTCTAGTTCTACCTCTGTGTTCTGCAGACTCTCAGTAGTTAGAGTGGCATTAATCCAGCAGCAGTAATGAGCTTTATGCAGCCAGCCTTTCCTGTAATAACACGTCAGACTGAAAACATACTGTTCTGCTCTCCTGCCAGGACAATGAGCCAGAAACTGTTACCAACCAGTTTTTGGAAGGGCTTTGTATGTGGTGCACGTATTATCCGTGGTATCTTCAGTACGTTAACGTGCTGACGCCTCAGTGTGGAACATGTCTATTCTTTTACCATTTCAGTCAAGGTTTGGACTCGTGCTTAAGGAAACACTAACTCAGTTTGAGTGAACAGGGCTCAGGTTGAACAGCCTGGAGCTGGAGTGTGTAAACAGTGAGTTTCCACTCTCACAGATGGGGCTGGGCCTCGACGCCTCAGCTTGCCCAGGAATGTGCAGAGGGATGTTTGGTGTGTTGGTATGCAGGTTGTTGGTAGAGAACAAGTGGGATACTCACCTGTCGGAACACGACTGTCTGCACATGAAACCAGGGATGAAAGAACAAGTGGTATCAGATCAGCAGATAGGTGTGTTTGTGTGTGTGTTAGCGTGTTAGTGCTTGGCTTCAGACTCTGGTTCCTTTGGAGGGATAAGAGGATGATGGTGGTGAGACGTGTACGGGAACTCACAATGAGTTTCTGTGGAGATAAGATCACCCTGAACCTTTCTGATGCAGTCTGAGATGACCTGAGCAGATTAACAGGAATCTCGTTTCAGTGAGCGAAGACGAAGAGCTGATGATGACAGAGGGTTTGTTAACGATGTAGCCCTCAGCCAGTCAAAGTGAAGAGGAGCAACAGGGTATAATCTACAGTGAAATGAGTTCATGTCAGTCTGCTCAGTAACAACGCTCCAGTGTATTACAACGTGTGTTCTCACAAGGTTAATGATCAGGATCAGAATACTTTATTGATCCACAGGGGGAAATCAGGTTGCTCCCCTAGCAAAGAATAGAGAATAGGAAGTGAGATTATAAAGATAAAATGTAAAAATATGTCTTTATCCTATGACATATAAATAAAAAATAGAACTATGTAAAGAAATATAAGCCACTACTATTGAAAGGTGACAGTTAAAATATACAACATAAATGCAATTACACAGATTAAAGTTGCACTGGTTTCAGTTCAGCAGGCTGTGGAGGTCGACCTGCAGAGAATACATCGATGAGCTGAGTTATATCTACTTGCTCTCTTAGGGGCCGACTCAATGATTTGGGCCCCTATGCAAAGACACACACATCCCCCGGTGGGCCCCTTGGGCCCCTGTTTGGACATGGATCTGCCCCCGCCTCCTCTGAGCCCGACACAGTCATCAAGGTTGGGAGTCTCCCAGTAACGGTGTCACTAACATTTGCCAAAACATGCTCAGCACACTGATGGGAACTGGCTGCAACCCACACAACATGAATCACCGATCATCATCATGTTGTTGTCAATCCTCCCAGATCTGTGTTGTGTCTCAGAAAGTGATGGAGAGGATAATACAGGTGACCTTTGGCCCGTTTACATTGGCGTGGAGGTCGTTTCCAGACTGTGGTTGAGGTGTGTCGGCCTCTGTCAGGTCTTATCACCGTGATGTCTGTCTGAGTGATGTCTGAACCAGATGCACATCGCACCTGCAGCTGTGTGCAGTGGGTGTGTCTTGTTTGAATCTGTTATCTTTATTGAACATTACTGTTGGAAACATTATGAGTTGGTGTGAAAACACTTCTGCTCGGACCAACTGTGACCTCAGCACGCAGCGGATGTGACTCAGGAAGTGTTGGAGTGTGGAAATGAACACAGAGGGATCAGAGTGGCAGCGACTCTCCAAAAATAACCTTCTGTTGAAATGATATAACATACTGAGTCTTTTATTATACTTTTATTATTTCCTCAGAGTTATACATTTTTAAGGAAGTAACCACCGAGCTTTAGAAGAGCTTGAACCAGCTGTAGAAGTAAATAGTGCTTACTCTTTATTCACCATTCCCGAGTGTCTGTGTGAAATTGTATGTATCTGTGAAAGTACTCACACTCCACAGAGGAGCTACTGATAGGAAACAGTCAGTGGTTCATAAAGCTTCATGTCTCCACAGTGACGTACAGTAACAGACTGTGAATATTTCCTCTGAAATCCTCCTTCACCCTCCGACTGTATATATATATGTATATTTATATACATATATATATACATATATACATATATACATATACAGGTACACACTGTGTCACACTGTGTGTACACACAGGTACACACAGTCACACACAGGTTCCTGCTGATGACCCACAGGTATGTTTCTCCGTTCATGTTATTGTGCGTGTGCGCTGTCACATCGGGCTGATGTCGGACACAGTGAGTTTATATGAACTAGACTCCAGCAAGGAGTCATGTGGCTCAGAGGCTGCAGGTAAAGGTGCTGCTGACTGTGATAACAGGACATGTTACGGTCCCCTCACTGCAAACATAAAACATGCATATTAAACTAAAACTGAGGCAGTAAAAGACGGTTGAGTTATGATGAGCTACCAGAGATCTCTCTGTCGTCTGGGAGAAGAAGAATGCTGTCAGAGGTTAAATTGAGTTGTGTTTGTTGTCTCTAGCTCCTGGAGGACGGCAGAGACCTCCTCTGGTCCCCTGCTCCCCCGCTCTATTAATAACCAGGTCCAGACATAAAAACAAGAAGTCTGTCATGAACATGAAGCAGTCTGACCTCTGTGTGGCAGACAGTGTAAAAACAGTCACATCTGTATATCCTGCACTTTCCCTCTCACCCTGATGATTCACATGTTACAGCTCTGAGTCTCTGCAGGTCGTCACTTCAGTGTGAACAACACACAGCAACAACAGTCTCTATAAAGCATCTATACCACTGTGTTCTTATGGTTGTACACAGCTGCTGTACAACGCAGCAGGAGGACCACATCAGGAAAACAACATGAAAGGAATGAAGTCAGAATACTAAGAGAAGAAAGTTGTAATTTTAGGTTGTGTGTTTTCGAGGGGAAATATCAGAAGCTTTAAATGAGAAACGTGGAGCATCCTGTGATGTTCTACTTTAGCTTCCACAAATAAGGAGATTGGCTCATCATCATCATCATCATCATCATCAAGAAACTGAGTCTATTCTATTGTTAGACAGACAAACATCAGCTGCCACTGACTGTCTTTCCACCTGTTTGATTGGTTGATGTAATATTAATAAACATGTTTTTTTTCTCCTAAAAATTTAACATTTTTAATTCTTATAAAATTACGACTTTATTCTGGAAATTTCAGATTTCTTCTTCTCCTGAGGCCTGACACTCTGTCATACTGTTGAACTGTAACAGGCAGAATGTTTTATCATACTTGAATCAAATCATTAATACAACAGGTGTCAATTATCATGTGAATATTTAATTTCTCTGAATTGTTCTGTTTCAATAGAGTCATTATGGGACATGTACATGCTGCAGTACTGTGGTTGAATATCAGATGAGTCAGTTTAACCTGAAGATGTTTTTTGACGGTGACACTGGCTCTGACTGTATTTCACACAGTTCTGTCTGTTTCCCGTTAAAGCTGTATCAGTGTTGCGCTCAGCCTGGTGTCTGCCTGATGATCAGTCAGTCTACACTTCAGTAATCTTATCAGTCACAACAGTTCCTGATCCTGACATGTGACCCTTTTCTGGGCAGAGACCAGCGTCACCAGCCTGAACGAGCAGAGGTCAATTCCCTATGGAAATGAATCACAAGTGTTTTGTTTCCAGCTGTTGTTCAGTTTAACTCTGTCTTTCATGAAGCTCATGAATCTCTGCTGTGTCTTTGCCGTTCCTCGTTCGAGTAGACAACCTACTTCCGGTTTATACCATGTCCAGTTTTCCTGAGCGGTCATGTGGTCTGTGTGTTCAGGTGTGTTAGTGTGGACGGAGCTAAAATGTCCATCATCAGCTCCTGTTCAGGTTTCCATGGTGACGGTACCTCGTCCCTGATCGTGACTAGAAACATTGATTCACATCTACCCATCACTTATTTTGAATGAAAATCGGCCGATCAATCAGAACATCCCTATTGAAAACTCAACCACTGTTCAAAAATAATGTTGGAGCTGAAATCAGTTTAACACATATGATGATGCTTAGTTTGGTTTAGTTTATTTCTTTATTGATTTTACAGGGACGATGTCATTCACAGTTTCAGGACAGAGCGTGAAGCTAACGTGTTGCACAGAGTTTCTAGCTGCTGCTGATTCTCCAGTCAGACTTTTACATGTTTAATGTCATTAAAACTGTCACTAACAAAAACAACACAACTGATTATATCCTACAATTATCTACAAATATACAGATAACCCTAACCCAGTCTGAAAAGAGACGGCAACAACAACAACAAGCTACAGGCAGTCAAACAAAGACAATTAACAATGGATACAATTAGCCAAAGATGAGAACAGCTCTGGTTTGATTTTAGCCATGATGATGATGATGGTGATGATGGTGATGATGATGATGATGATGACTGATTGACTGATGTTTGTGGAGGATGATTTCTCCAATCAGCTGATTTCTTGTAAAAATACTGAAACTGATACTGATGATTTTTAAATATGACATCACACACACACACACACACACACACACGTTGGAGGAAGTGAAGCTGTATGTTACCACATAACTTGGGGTTTTCCTGTTCACTGTAACAGTTCAGTTGAAGCGAGGGAGGTGCAGCTCTGCAGTCATGACCTAAATATAGTTTAACATTTACTTTTACCTATGTCCTCTGAGTTGACCTGAAGTGTTAATGGAGGTGTGTGTCTGTGGGACGTTTCATGGCTCTGAAAGGACTGATGTTCTTCGCCTCTGTGACTCCACAGACCACCTCTGGTCACAATCTCTGAACCCTCTGAAATATGTGCAAACAGTGTAATCAGCTTGTCAGCAGGCCCCGCCCCTTCCCTCAGAGAGCATTTCCTGTCATTTGGCATAGTTGTCATAGCAGGGTCTGTTGTTACAGATGTGTGATTACTAACTGAGCTGCTGTGGGGCTGCAGGGGTCTGAGACCAGAGTCCAGATCTTGTCTGGACTGGTCACTCTTCATTAGTATAGTTGTGTGACTGTTTGAGAGGAACCAGATGCAAAAACCTTCTAGATGTTCAGATCTTCTCCGTTCTCATGCTTTTATCTCAGACATCTAAACGCCTCAGTGAAATAATCTGGGTCTGTCTGTGTCTGGACCTGGTTTTATGTCGGTTCGGACCAAGTCCCGAGAGCTTTCTTTTCTTTGGCCCAGCTCCTCCTTGCCCACCCTTCAGGAAGTTAACAAAGGAGGAGGAGGAGGAGGCCAAGGTCGCTTTTCAGTGAACACACAGTAAAGATAAGAGTTCTGATTTCAGTGTGAATGTTCGTTTTTTATTTTCACTGAACAAAATATAAAATGATGATGTGATTTTTGTTGTTCTTGTACCAAACAATCATGTTCCTCTACCTCTGGTGAACATGATCTGTAGGTCGGGGCGTCTCTGTAGCACCACAACACTGATGGTGCTAACAATGCTAATGCTAACAACAGACAACAATGAGACACATTTTACCTTCCTCAAAGAAACTGCAGCTGCTGTGATGTGGATGTTGCACTCAGCCACGTTGTGATTCCACTTATATATTTAGATTAATTGTGCAACTCTAAATTAATCTCTTTCTTGTCTTGACCTTTGTCCTTCGCTACATAAGGAATGAAACTTCTTACTTACATGCAGTGTCCACACTCTGAGTGCATGTGGTGTTTGGTTGATGATGTGGTGACCACACCTGCAGCCACACAGTAGATGTTGGTAACTCATGTTTACAGACACACACACACACACACTGTGACGTGACCGTTCACATACAGATCTTATACTGTAGAGGAGCTCTGTCTGCAGAGCTCATGTTAGTGAGTTGCTGATTAGAAAGAAGGAACCTGTTTGTTCCTCTTTAATCTCCAACTGTAGAGAAAGGTTCAGGGTTTTGTCCTCTGGAAGAATGAAGCAGTGACCTGATCATTCAGATCACTGTCAGCTTCTTCTTCATGTCTACGCTGAGACATTTGTAATGAACAGTACAGTCTGTTATTTTTCTATCATCTCTAAACTTCCCTGCTCAGTGTTTTATCCTCACCTGTGTCCTCCAGCTCTACCTGAACGTCCTCATAAAGACATGCAGGACCTGGACATGTTGGTTCGTTGTTGTTTCTGTTGTCAGGATTAGTTCACAGTAGTAAGATGGTGGTTACCATTGTCTTACCTACATTGTTGTCTCCCTCCATGTTGTGTTCAGACAATAATAATATGATAATAACTTTATTTATACAGCACTTTTCTTAACAAAGTTACAAAGTGCTTTACAAGGAAAAACTAAAACCAAGTAAAAGAAAAATCCAAAGAACCTCAGCAGAATAAAAAGAGTAGAACAGTATAAATGAATAAAAATCAAATCAACATTCTGCAAGAAGATCTGACAGGAAGTGAAAAGAGGCAATAAAATATGTTAAAACAATAAAAAGATAATAAAACAATAGAAGTGAAACATGTATGAGACATTATCAAAGAGTAGAAGTTAAAGAGTCACAGCGTCTGAGGTTTCATCTCAGTGACACCTCAGACAACCTGAAACTTGTATTAGTATCACCTGTTGTGCAGAGTCCAAATGTAGTTCAGGTGAGAAGTTAAGCCCCGCCCCCTTGGCTGACAGCAGTGGTAGGACCGGTTCATGTTTCCTCGGGGGGTAATATTTACCCTCCCCACCTTGAGAAGGTGCAGTCAGTTCACAAAGGCACTGTTGTTTGTGAGGTGTTGTTTAATGACGGGGAGCAGTCGTTACAACAGACGTGTGCACTTCACTGTCACTCTGGAATTTAGACACTTTCCTGATCTTTCAGAGTCACGTCTAAACACAGTGACTGATCTGAGGTTTCAGGGCATCACATGACTCAGTCTGACCTGACAATAACAGTAAATTGTGTCCATACTCTGAGTGCATGTGGTGTTTGGTTAATGATGTGGTGACCACACCTGCAGCCACGTAGTAGATGTTGGTAACTCCCATGCACTGACACCGGGTTTTTTTTGGGCATTTATACACACACACAGTTCTTTATTTCATACAACATACATATTTCTTTGAAATGCATTAGTTCTATTTGTAGCACATTCAACATTTACATTTAGTCATGTAAATGTATCTAATCCTCCCAGCGCTGAGGTTTCCTCACCTCTGCTGCAGGGGTCATCTGGTCAGGACTGGGTAAAGGAAGCGGGGTCGTAAATAGAGGAAGTGCACATTAAGACTGTACCAAGTGGCTTCCACATCACGGGGGGGTTGGGGTTATTTAGTTTGGATTATTGTGTAATTGTTTAGACTGAGGTTTGGTGTTAGGATATTTCTTTTGGCAGAATCAATAGGATCTTTGTTTCAGTCAACAGACTCACTTCCTGTGTTGTTTGTTTGTTAAGCTGTTTTCATGTGGGTCAATAAATATGTAAAATTGTATGTAAATAATGGGTAAATAAAACCCTCATTTTAAAAATATACATCATAGTCAGTCAGTCAGTCACTCATTCATCAGTATTCAGTCAGGTAGTCAGTCATTCATCAGTCAGTCCGTCATCAGTCAGTCAGTCAGTCAGATAGTCAGATAGTTAGTCAGTCATTCATCAGTCAGTCAGATAGTCAGTCATCAGTCAGATAGTCGCCAGTCATCAGTCAGTCAGTCATCAGTCAGTCAGTCAGACAGATAGTCAGATAGTTAGTCAGTCATTCATCAGTCAGTCAGATAGTCAGTCATCAGTCAGATAGTCGCCAGTCAGTCAGTCAGTCAGTCAGTCAGATAGTCAGTCAGTCAGTCAGTCAGATAGTCAGCCAGTCAGTCAGTCAGTCAGTCAGTCAGTCAGTCAGTCAGTCAGTCAGAGGCTTTGATCTGAGCTGCGTTCACAGACGTTAGCTCTGCCTGGAACAACGTTGTTCATTCATCCGTCCATACCATGATTAACCTGCTCCAACTGTTACTGCTCCACACTGTGACATCATCATCTGGCACACCGCTGCTCCAACCAATCACACACAGGCTGCAGGCCTCCATCGTCCAACTGGTCATCCTGGATATTTCCCACATAAAAATGTAATATATGACATTTTTGTCACCTATGTTATTATCACATATACACATCCTCTGGATAAATTAAGATAAAGGTTTATAACTTATATGAAATACCTACAGTAAAATTTGTATTCTTTTACATGATATAACATATTTCTTAAATATATGTATATCTCTATAGATATATATGACCAGTCCCAGCACAGACCCTGAAGGCCTCGTGTGGGGGCGTGAAGAGACAGACTCTAAGATCTTTGTGGTTGTTGTTGTTGTGATGACTCTGACACTGACCTGACCCGCCTCATGAACATGGAGCACATGCAGCAGTCGGCCTCTTCGCTGTGTCACGGCTCAGAGGATCCCAGGACTCTGGCCTGTGCTGAGTCAACAGCAGGAGTTCAAGTGTTTGATCCGAGCTGCTCCTCAGTGTGGGAACGCCCCTCCCCCCTCCATCACTGTGCTGCCACCTCCTTTCATGGTCATGTGAACGTACAGAGAGACGTGAGAGACGAGGCCTCCTCTCAGTCATACAGTACATACAGATGTTCAGAGAGCAGACTCTACCTGTCTCAACACTGTTAGGATGTTCATGCTGCTCCTCAGACTGACTGGTTTCCATTCATTAAATATATGGCAGTCTGAAGTCTGAGGTATGTCAGTATGTTCAGTCCGTCTGAACTCACAGAAACAGGGAAACTTCAGCTGCTGAATCAGAGGTAAAGCTGTGTGCTGTGTCCTGTCTAGAAATAGAAATGAGACAGGAGGAGAATTATGCGAAGAATGTTGTAAATGTCAGAGCTGAGTGTCTTTGAGCTTTATGGACAGCTCCTGGTTTAATGGCATGGTCTGTTGTCATGGTTTGGTTCAGTTCACTCAGTACAACTATAAATATTATCTTAATTAAGAGTTTAGTCTACAGAATGTAACAAGATCATCTCAAGTTCCCAGATGTTAGACACATGTTTCTCCTTATCTGTGATCTTCAGTGAGACACTCACACTGACCTGAAACATCCCCTCAGAGAAAAACATCATTTAAAGGAGCTGTTTGTAAGTGTTGCTTTTGCTACATAGCTAATGTTAGCATTAGCAGCTGTTCACTGACCAGTCTACAAGAAACGTTGTGAAACTTCATTCCTTTACTAACCAACAGCTGTCTCCAGATGTGGAAACAAACATCAGTGTTAACTCTATCCCGTCTTCCCTTCTCATGAAGCTAGCATGCTAACCAGCTAGCCCCACGACTCTGTAGTGTTTATGTGAAAGCTCTGATTCAAGACTGTGTTTAGAGAAGAGAAAATCATTATTATTATTAAATCTTGAATGACTCAGTGTGTGTGAACATCAGCATACATCAGATATAATGATCCCTGTCAGAGTGCCACATGATTCTCTGTGTTATTGAACAGGATTATTATTGGACTGATGATGAATTAATGTGTTAGCACAACATTAGTGTTGTAGCTGTAGCATGTCTGATCTCTAACTTAATGAAATAGTCTTATTTGAGTCATTGAACTCAACAGGTTTTAATTGATCACCTGACACCAGCCTTTAGCCAAGACACAGACATATAGGAGTTTTATCTAATTCTCAGTTTTATTATGTCAAAGTCTCAAAATATTCATGTTTGTATCAGCTCCATGTTGTTTCAGAATCTACATCGTTTTCATAATTCAGTGATTTCTGTTCCCAGAGAGGTCACATAACATCAACCTGTTCATATACTGTATATATATATATATATATATATATATATGAACATGTGTGTGTGTGTGTGTGTGTGTGTGTGTATGTACAGTGTATACATATATTATCACCATAGTAAATGCAGTGAACTGTTTTCGAACCCCTGATTATATTATATTATATTTATTATATTATGACCATTAACAGCTTCACAGCTGGAAATCACTGCATACATGTCTTAAGGAAGACGTCCTGAGTTGTGGTCACATTACAAACATTTACAGACAGATGACACGTATAGTTGCGGACAGGATGAGGCTCATTACTGTTGATCTCATGGAAAATCAATCAATCAATAACAGGATCAACTATAAAGGAACCAGTGGTTCTGTGAATTCTATATTTGGATATTTCTCACAACCTACGTCAGTGTGGTTTGAATTATTTCAGCTCCTTTCATGTTTGCATGAAGAGACAGACATATACTCCACACACACACACACACACACACACACACACACACACACACACACACACACACACACACACAAGTATGTTTACTTCTCACTTTGGGGAAATTACATGATTTATGTTCACTTCCTGGAGACTTAATCTGACTTTTTCTCAACTGGAGACACTTTTGTCCCTGATTGACCAATGGTCCATAATTAACTGGACCTAGTGTGACACACACCCACACACACACACACACACACACACACACACACACACACACACACACAGATGACAATAATGACCCTGTGGCTCTAAAGACTAGTTCCTGTTCAGTTTGTGAATCCTGAATGATGTAATTATGAAATTATGTAATGATGAAATGATGAAATGATGAAATGATGGTCTGACTCAGGGATTTTCTTTTTCATTCTTTCTTCTTCTTTACTGGAATGATAACCATGTGATGAATGGTAACCATGTGTAGGAAACTTCCTGAGAAGTAAACTCTGTAGTTTAAACTGAAATAGTTTGAAATAAGTGGAAACCAGAGCCTGAAGAGTCACTGCAGAGTGAATATGTACCAGGCTTTATGACCTGCATCAGCTGCAGTTAGTGGACGAGTCAGTCAAAAGGAGGAGGATGAAGATTTGTCTCCTCATCCTCAGAGAAATCATTCATTTGAACATTGAAATGTCAGAGGACTCTGTATCCGTCATCAGGTGCTACTGTAAGTGAATATTTATCTGAGAACTGATCAATAAAACCCGACAGATCCTTGATGTATGAAGTCATTATCTCTGTTATTCAATCACTCGTCTCCTTGTACTTGAACAGACATCTGTTGCTTCCTGTTTTCCAGTAAGAAGCAGTAAATTGTTTGTTTTAGTAAATGAGAGGAAAATGTCCCTGATCCACATATTTTCTCAGCCCGTCTGAACCAGCCTGAGGCTGTAAACATGTCTGCTGGCTGAGATGGGACGGTTCTGTGAAGAACAGACGCTCAGGTTTCAGCTTCTGCTCGAGACTCAGACTGACCAGTAGACACACGTATGACAGTGATCATCCAGAGGAAACCTCCTGACCTCTGACCTCTGTGATCTGAGCCAGGGAACAGTGATGGAGGGATCACTGTGATTGGTTGATTCAGGCATCAGATTGAAATGGTTGTTATAAACCCGGACATACTGACATGATGAGTTCATATTATCTTCATGTTCTCTGAAACAGGAAGTTGTTGCTGCAGTTAATGAGGAGCGAATCAGAGGCGACCTGATGATTAACTGTTGATTTATATATTAATATAGTGTATTGATTAGCTCATAAGCAGCTGAGAATTAAAGACCATTTTCCTGATAAGTCATTAACTCAAAACAGCAGCAGAAACTAATAACAATTAACATATTAATGAATTCATCTTTAATTAGTCTTCTCATTCCCTCTAAGCAAAGAGACTTTCTGAGCAGTTCCTCATTACGTCATAATTATCTGATCAGCATGTAGTTTCTCTAAAGTTAAATAAAGCATGAAAATCACACAACACACTTTTTTTCACTTATGAATTAATAGTTTCTTAATAATCAACAGAGACAACAGGACGCTCAGATTAAGTTTTTTATTAATAAGTAACATGAGTATTGTAATATTACTGATTATGATTGGTTTATCTCCATCAGTCGGCTCGTTTGAGATTAGCTGCACTTTAACTGTAAAACAGACAAGGAGCATGTTTCATGTTTATGCTTCGTGTTTCATGTTTCATGTTTCATGCTTCGTGTTTCATGTTTCATGTTTCATGTTTCATGTTTCATGCTTCATGTTTCATGTTTATGCTTCGTGTTTCATGTTTCATGCTTCATGTTTCATGCTTCATGCTTCATGCTTCATGTTTCATGCTTCATGTTTCATGCTTCATGCTTCATGCTTCATGCTTCATGTTTCATGTTTATGCTTCGTGTTTCATGTTTCATGCTTCATGTTTCATGCTTCATGCTTCATGCTTCATGTTTCATGCTTCATGTTTCATGCTTCATGCTTCATGCTTCATGCTTCATGCTTCATGTTTCATGCTTCATGTTTCATGCTTCATGCTTCATGTTTCATGTTTCATGCTTCATGTTTCATGCTTCATGCTTCATGCTTCATGTTTCATGCTTCATGTTTCATGCTTCATGTTTCATGTTTATGCTTCGTGTTTCATGTTTCATGTTTCATGCTTCATGCTTCATGTTTCATGTTTCATGCTTCATGCTTCATGTTTCATGTTTCATGCTTCATGTTTCATGCTTCATGTTTCATATTTCATGTTTCATGCTTCATGTTTCATGTTGCATGTTTCATGTTTCATGTTTCATGCTTCATGTTTCATGTTTCATGTTTCATGTTTCATGTTTCATGCTTCATGTTTCATGCTTCATGCTTCATGCTTCATGTTTCATGCTTCATGTTTCATGTTTCATGTTTCATGCTTCATGTTTCATGCTTCATGTTTCATGTTTCATGTTTCATGTTGCATGTTTCATGTTTCATGCTTCATGTTTCATGTTTCATGCTTCATGTTTCATGCTTCATGTTTCATGTTTCATGTATGTTAGCTGGAGGTTTCAGGTTCAGGACTTTCAGGACCACATCTCTAGGACTCTAGGTTTTTGTTGACACTGCCCCCGAACCAGAAATCCAGTTTGCTAACCCGATCTCTAACACTGTGTAATTCACCAGGTGATGCTGTATCAAAAACCTCTGGTCCCAGTAATGTGGTCTTAGGACTGTGGTCTTGAACGTCTGAACCTGCAGCCTCTAGTTCTGCAGAAACATGTTAGTGACAGATGTCATGACCCAGCTCGTGGGCCATGACAAAAAAGTGGAGATACACAGAAACGTCAAAACTTAAGGAATTTATTTATAACAAAACAAGATAAATAATAACAACCAAGTAAAATAACTAAGAATTAGGCCGAAGCCAACCAAGTCAAAGACGGGGCGCCGTCAGGATGGACCGAGAGAGTTCCCGGGAGAGCTGACAGCCAGATCTTAAATAGGCCACCCACTGGGAGACTGGCCAGGTGCTCCCAGGTGGCCTAACTAGGCTCCGCCTACCAGCCAGGTACCTGAAAGAAAAACAAAGAGAACACACCAAACAGGCGCTGCGAGGCAGGGACCGTCACACAGAGGACAGGGACACAAACCTACTGAAGTCTCAGAAACCCTCCAGTCACATTGGATAAATGTAATCAGGCCAGTCTTCAGCTGCATTTGGGCCTGATCAAGTTGGACAGAAATCTACCCAGCATGCATTGTGTTCTGCTCCGACAAGCCTGAACTCCTTAATGTTACATGGAGGCAGCAGATGCACACTTTTAGTTCAGAGCTTTTAGTAGGCAGTTAGCATTTTTACAAACATGCTAACACTAACCTACATGAGGATCTGCTAACGTAGCTTCATACTGTCTGTCAGTGAGTCTTGGTCAGGAAGTGACGTCTGCTCGTTTCACCTGAACTCCTCTGATTTATTTTAGATGAGAGGAGAAGATGTTAGCATTGTTAACATCCAGCTAACAACTGATGGACCTAAAAGCCTTCTTCTCCTCTGCTGTGGTTGAACTGTACAACTGAGTCGTCTCGCACATTGTTACAGGAACTCGTCATTAACCACTCGATCACTGAAGAATCACAAACATGGAAAAAGGGTCAGATAATGATGACGTAATGAGGAACTAGTCAGCGAGTGTTCACGTTGATGTGTCACTTTCCAGGGGGGTGAGGATTGAGGTGTGTGTGTGGGGGGGGCTTCACAAAAAGACTAATAACTTATGATTGTAATTAGTAATCAATGAATCACTGCTGGTATGTTCTCTGAGGCTGATTCAGAGTTAATCAGGAACAAAGTGTTCGTTACTCTGTTTTACTGATGCTCCTGAACTCATCATTACTTCACTCCTGACTGACACTAATGTCACAGCTAACCTCCCAGTCTCATCATTATCTCAAAAATCACCCATAATTCATAGTTAATCAGGAACGACTCGTTAACCTTTATTATTGGGTTCATTTCTCAGTAATTAGTCATTTTCATTTGTTCTGTGTGATTTCCAGTGTGACTGTGGTTCAGTGTGAAGATGAATCCTACAGTTCGGCTGAAGCTTGAACAGTTGGACTGTAGATCTGAGTTCGTCCTCAGAGGGACGAACCCTGACTGAGAACTCACAGTGGAGCTTGAACATGTTTATGACTTTAAATAACTGGATTTGTGTGACTCAGTTTCAGATATTTCCACTCTCATCAAAGTCTCCCTCCTCCACATAATCAGAAGTGACAGAGTGGTCACTGCGGACTCATCTGAGGAACGGGCGCTTCAGTGCAGCCGACGGCGCAGTGTCTGAGGTCTGTTCAGAGGATTTCCCGCTCTCTCTCTTTGTATTTGGTGATTGTCTCTGCAGCGTCCAGGCTGACAGATAAGGACCCTCCTGGTCTTTGCTGTGTCCTTTGCTCTCCTCTCTATCCATTTTCATTTCTGACAACTGCTCATGTCAAACAAGCTAACAACATCCACAGAGACCAACAAAGAGCCGTTCCTGTGATGTCATCATTTGGCTTGTTCAAAGATGGCGGCGCCTTGGTGACAAAAAAATTAAAGTACTGTTTATTTTTACAGCAAAACGATTTGACTTTCAGGTTTAATCACTGAACCACATCTAACCTGAAGTAAAACCAACAACAGTGTTATTGTTCAGAGCTTCATCTGGAGTCAGGCAGGACTGAGGACCAGCGTCCATCCTCTCTGAACATGTGTCTGTAAACCAGCTGTTTCTGCTGCAGTGAAAGATTCACAGAGAATCATGTCATCATCATCATTATATATTGTTTTGGACTTTACATTAACAGGATGTGTGTTATAGAGGGCTGGAACTCATAGAAATATTCACACTGTACAGAATAAATACTCAAAGGAATAGAAAAGTGCTTTGCTGAGTAGCTAATTATGAACAGTGAATATTAAAGTTCGGAGTTGTGATGGTCCAGGAGAAGAACCTGTTCTTCAGTCAGTCTGTCTTTTGATGGTCCTGTAGCGCCCACCAGAGGACAGGAGGGTGAACAGGTGGCGTCCAGGATAAAAGGGGTCCTCCACAGTCCTGTAGTGTGGTCTCAGACTCAGCTGTCAGTCTACGGTCCTCAGGTCTAAAGTTTATACACAGACACGTGTGTGTGTGCGTGTGTGTGTGTGTGTGTGTGTGTGTGTGTGTGTGTGTATGTATGTGTGTCATGGGAAAGCCGTCCATTTTGTCTTCCTGAAGTCAGACTGTAGTTGATGAGAGAGTCCAGCAGAGGTCAGTATCATCAGACTCATTGAACATGCCTTCCTCCCTCTGATCACCAGGTGCCCTCACTTCACTTCTATTCTTCTTTGATCTAACATGGTGACTGCAGCTGTGATGTTCTTCACAGCAGGTCTGTGATGTCATCATCCAGCTGTTCATCATCTGCTCTGTCCAGATGTGTCAGTGAAGTTAAACTGTGCTGAAAATAATTCACTTATACTTTCATCTATTAAAAGAATAAACAATAACAGTTACTGTCAGTCTCTAGATACTTACAGGCACTCTCCTAGTGACAGTTGCCTTAGCAACCAAGGTCATGCCACAGACTCTATGTATTTAGTGGAGGATCTGATGAGTAAACAGTCGCTGCTCCAGTCTTCTTTTCTTTCATCATCACAAAAAAGGAAAGGAAAAAACAAGTAAAACAAAGAACAGTAACATTAGGGGAGTTTCATTCTTTCCATTTTCAAGTCCTCATTTCCTGAGTCATCATGTCCATTTTTCGTTTGTGTTTTTAAATTGTGTCCATTTGTCCCATTTTTGCTCTCCCTGCTCCTCCTGCAGTCTCATGCAAAAAGTCATCCTCTCCATCACGTAGATTTCTTCCACTATTTCCAACCATTGGTCGTTGGTTCCAACCATTGGGGGATGTGGTTTACTCCACTTTCTGGTGATCAGTAAAATCTTTACCAGATATCTATCACTTACATGCACATTTCCCTCGTTGAAATTACACATGTATAAAGTTTTACAGTCCATAGGAATATTATATCCTAGTATCTTTTGCAGAGTATTATGCACCATTTCCCAAAACACTGACAACAAGACATGAGCATGGTCCGCATCTAACTCAGCACATTCTCGCCAGCATATATTAGTATTTGAATATTTATTCTTAATCTTAGGTGTGATAAAGTAGCGTGTTAAGTTCTTCCAGGAGAACCCCCTCCATACATCCACATATCTTGCCATTCTATGTCTGTGATTTCTATACCAAATTCTGCTTCCCATTTCTCCTTAATATAGTTGGTTGAGTTCTTATTTGCTATTAATGCTTGATATAGTGCAGATATAAGTCTGATTGGGTTTCCTTTGTAAGACTTGATTATGATTTGGGTCACACCACTCGCTTCTATGGAAGAATCTCTTTTCATTTCTTTCTCATAATAATCCCTTAACTGTAAATATCTGTACACGTCATGTTTCTCCAGGTTGTACTTGTCCTTCATATTTTGAAAACTCTCCAGCTCTCCTTTCTCTTCTACGGTACGCCAGTCTTCTTGATTAAACTTGTACAGGATCACGTGAGGGTCAAAGAGGTTGTGATGTTGTAAAGTGATGTTCACTGATTCTTCCACAGTTTGTATAAACCTGAGAAATAAATCCTCAGGACTGGTTGTGTTTTATGCCTGTTTTCTTCTCAGGGCCTCTGTGGTTGCCGCGGTTACGTTTGGTCTCTCTCTATAACTCTGTCTGTGTGGACAGGAGCTGTGGTGCATTGGATCTGCTCGTCATTATTATCATTATCTCTATTGATTAATTACCTGATCAGTCTGAAAACAGTGAGAGAAACTCTGTATGACCGTGTGTGGGATTTATGGAGTTGATGAGATGTTGATAATCATATTTTCATTGTGTTGTCATTACGTCAGATTGATCCTTCATGTCTGCACAGGGAGCAGGTCGTCATGTTTCTACAGGAGCCCAGAGAGGACAAACCCAGCTCTGGCTCCAGAGAGGAGCTCTGTGTTTCACTGTTACCTGAAGGCCACAGTAGATTCTCCTACATGCTGCTATCAGGAGTGATGACAGCTCCGGGACAGATGTGCTGTATTCTTCTCATGCAGATGTAAAGTAAACAGCACTGTCACTGCTGATCTGAGCTGGGCGGCCATTTTGTGTCACAGTTTTGCCTCCACTGAGTTTGACATAGAAACTGAGCTGAAGCTCCGCCCACACCTCCGTCAGCTGTGGGTGATCAGCTGCAGGAAATCAAACGTTCACCTCCGCCCTCTCACCGTCCCAGTCCTCCATGTGTCTGCCAGGAGACTGCACACCTCCTCCTCTTCCTCCTGCTCCTCCACACTGTGCAGAGGAGCAGAGTCTCTGAGTGTTTCCACAGACACTGACTGTCTCACTGATCAGGTCCCAGCTGGGACAACATGGAGACGTGGAGGCGAGGGCTGATCCCAGCATCATGAAGAGGAGAACAGATCAGCTGTGAGACAGTGTGTGAACACTGTCAGTACCAGACACACACCTGATGTGTGTCAGTGTAGGTGGTTTTACCTGAGCAGGTGAAACTCTCAGTCTCTGCAGCTGAACAGTGAAAATGATCATTTATACAGTATCTGACTCTGACTCTCAGATGTTGCTGGCCTCTAGCAGCGTGTGTGTGTGTGTGTGTGTGTGTGTGTGTGTGTGTG
>NW_019525201.1:221974-228684 GCF_002814215.2 Seriola lalandi dorsalis | reverse complement strand
GCCGGGGTGGGGAGGGGCTCTAAATGAATGCCACTACATTCTCACGAAGCTGATTGGCTGCTCGCTCGGCGTTGTAAACTTGGTGAAGTCCAGACTGAAGCCATGGAGCAGACACTCAGCCTCCGCTCATTTAACCTGAGTCACTGACACGACCTCAGCTCGTTACATGGACCATTAATGAGACAGTAAATAGGTTCTACAGCGTATAAACAAACACCACAGAAGAAGAACTCTGACGCTTCTTCAAGTCACTTCACTTAAACTAACACAGCCCTGTGTCAGTGATTACATGTGTGGAGTTTGGCGTCGCTTTATCAGACTACAGGTTTTATAAATGTTTTATAATCAGGGTAATAATGAGGTTGTTAACACTTTATAAATCATAAATAAACGTTATGAACAAGTTTTAACAGCTTTCATACATAATCTGACTGATGACTTACTACCATGTGTAACTGGAACAGGAGCCTCACAGTAACTCATTAACAAGTGATGATGTGTTTTACACTTTACTATAAGGCTGCTGTTACTAATTGGTAGGAACGCATAAGTGAAATTAATGATAATATAATTGTTTACTAATGATTTATAAAGTGTGAACAACTGAATTAATAACCTAATTATAAAACATTTATAATCTTTAGACTGATTATAAAGTGGTACAAAAAGGTTTGATGCTGTTGGCTGTTGTAGGATATCAAGTTGCATTATGGGAAACGTAGGATCCAGTATTTTTTAGCTTGACCCATATTAGGAACCAGTAGGACATGTTGGTCTGTGTTCTTTCTCTGTCTCTTGTTTTGTTTTGACCTAATGATCGACTGGAACAGCTGTTTTTATGATGAAGCTGCAAAAGAAATCATACTGAGATTATTTTGGCAGATGTTTTGATATAAGTCACGTTTTTTCATTTTTTCATTTTCACTGAAAAAAATCTAAAATGATGATGAACAATGAACAACAATGAGACACAGTTTACCTTCCTGAGATTTGGTTTGAACATATTGAGCTTTAGATCATATTTCGATGAATTGTAAGAGTGAACTCACAACAGCCTGCACAGCTGCATCACCATGGTCGTTTCTCAGCTGACTGAGGGATGAGCAGCTACCAGAGGACTGGTTGAGTTTACAGATGTGGTGAGGAAATCAGTGTGTCTGTCTTTCAACGACAGAATGTCTGAGTCCAGATCCAGTTCACCAGAGAACCAGAATCTGCTCTCTGACTGACTGTTTCACACAGAGACAGAGTTTATATAGACACATCAGAGTAACTGCAGTTTAAACCACCTGTATATAACACAGATGCTCCGCTATGATTCTGTCTCTGTGTGTTGGTGAAGAATGAATCTAACTGGAGACTCACACTGTGTTTCTGAGGGTTTCCATCATGTTGTAGTTGTAAACAGTGTCTCCGCTGTGAGTCGCTATGTTGTCCACATGTTGATAGAGTCACAGCTTCCTGGAAAACTCTGCTCTGAAACCCGACCTGAGGAAGGCTCCGGGTCTTTCCACAGTTCTTCCTGATGGAAATTCAGAGTCTGATTTTCCGACGTGTCTGGAACGCATCGTGTGTGTGAGTGACCTTTAATCAGAGCAGCTGCCTTCACCTCAGTGTAGATGGAGCATTTTACAGTTTCTCTCTAACTTACTCTCAGAGTGTGATCAGCTGACGTCCTGCCGTGATGTTTATTTCATTCTTCGTCACAGAGCTTCTCCAGGTTCAAACTGTTTCCAAAACTGATCTTCAAGGGAAAACTTCAAATATAAGGTTCAGTTTTTCATCCACACACAAGCGTTTTGCTTTAGACAGAAGTGTTGTCACAGTAAATGCAGTCTTAAAAAAGTCTTTAAAGGTGCAGGTAGAGGTGAGTTTCATATCAGTCAGCTCAGTGGACGGAGACGTTTTACTCTTCAGAGGAACAACACATGCAGAGTTCGTCCTCTAATGTTCTCCAGATGTTCTCTTGATCACTTTCTGATCAGTTTGACCAGTTTCTTGTGCACAAACACAAACTTCAGTCTGACTCTATAATAAACTACAGTGTGTTGACTGTAGTGAAGAACATCAGTGCAGCTGCACTTTACACACCCTCTTCATACCCACGAGTATTCAGGTACACAGGTGTCATTAGTATTATCACACTTTTCTATTCTACCAGTAATCAAAGATTTTATAACACACCTTTACCTGTGGGTAAATATATTCAGTCTACAGTCAGTTATATTTTAATATACAGTAGAGCCCGACCGGTATTGGATTTTTGGGGCTGATGCCGATAGTAGTAAAAAAAATCGATTTATTGGGCAATATATATATTATATATACTGTATATGTATATATAAACACTTGTGAAAAAGATATGTAATGAAAGCAGAATATTTTAGTTTCACAATAAACTTTATTGTCCAAAATGACATCAGCGCATTGAAACGGTAAATTTCACTGGGAATTAAATAACTATGAATAAAAAACATAAGAACAAAAAGGTGTGTATATATATATACAGTATTTATATTATATTTAACTTGAATGAAAACAAAAGATCAAATATACATAAAATGCTGCCTATATAACTTGACTTGACCCGAGCATTTCCACTGCATTATTGCTTCTTAAATAAAAGTCTTCATATCAGCCCACATCGGAGAATATATGCGTCGATACTGATATATCTGTGATAGACTGAAATATCGATCGGGCTCTAATATACAGTATCTCCTCAACCTGCATGATGAACACAGTGTGTTACTGAGCAGAACCACTGTACAGATTATGGCTATTCAGTCTTATTATTATTTTTATTTTTTAATTATTTATTTTTTTATTACTATTATTTTCTATTTGTGTTTTTCTTTAAATCAGATCTTTTATTATGTTTCTATCCATTAGTTTCTGTTTCCTCTGGCTGCTGAAACATTGGATTTTTATGGACTTAATAATGTGCTCATATCTATTAATATGAGTATATACACATTTATCTATAGATATTTTTATATATGGAATAATGGAATAAGATATGAAATTTTAGACAGCCAATTTTTGTTAGCAGGATGTATTCATTATTGCTTTGACTCTTATGTCTTACTCGTGATAAACAAAACTACCCTTTAAAACTGAGTCAGCCATGATATGAATATCTATATTTTTATGAATATCTATATTATATTTATATGTATATCTATTAGGGCTGGGACGATTATCCGACATAATCGACGTTGTGGATTATAAAAATTATTCGACGTGGAATTTTCGTGTCGACGCGTCGTGTAAAACCACACAGGGTCAATGTTCATAGAACAGAACCGGAACTTTCTAATGGGACCGTTTATATCCATCGTCTTTGGTTTACCCGGATACAAGCGCAGGGCACGGACTGGGACAACGCGGTGACGTAATTGAAGTCATTGACTACGTGAATAATTTGCGTCTGTGTAATCTACTTGAACAACATGGCGGCGTCTACCAGCAGCACGACGGAGCGTGTGGAGCAACACGCGGCAAAAAGGCTCGTTCACGGTCCTCCAGAGTTTGGGAATACTTTAATCTTGACACCAACAGTGCGGTAGTAAGTGCATCCGGCATATCACTCTAGCACGACAGTCATGCACGAGCACATACGAGCACACCACCCTGGTGCAGCGAGTCAAGATGGCAGCAAAACTTAACTGCAATAAAATTACTGTTAGGTTAATAAAAAAAAAAAATCGTTAGATTAGTCGAATAATCGAAAAAATAATCGTTAGATTAATCGTTTAAAGAATAATCGTTTGGGACAGCCCTAATATCTATATTTATATCTACATTTATATTTATATCTACATGTATATTTACATTCCACCTTGTCTGAATTGAGTCGGATACATATGATCTAGAGAGTGTTGCTGCTAATTAACCAGAGGCTTGTTTCCTCCTCCATGTTGTCAGTGTGATGTTGTCAGATGTTAACACTGTGGAGACAGTGAAGGCAGCACCTCCTCTGACTGAGTCTGAAACATTTGGAACAACAGTTTTCAGCCAGAACTGAAGGATTTAATGTTTTATTTATAACATACCATTTTCTTTATGAACCATATAACAGTTTGTAACAAGAGTCATCCCAATAAATACAGTTTGGGAATGATATGAAGACAGGTCATGTGATGACAGGTGGAGGGGGACAGGTCATGTGATGACAGGTGGAGGGGGACAGACGGAGCTTCAGGATTCATCATTATAAACTCTACAGAGTAAATGTGGTGAAACATGAGGAGTCAGTGGCTGGTGTGTGAATACAAACGGGGGGGGGGGGGGGGCAGCCTATTGATGAGGACATCACATGATCAGTGACGTCTCAGTCCATGAATAAAAACAGAGGAAGGCAACAGCTTCACCTGAACACAGTAATCACTACGTCAGTGCTCCATCAGTGAGACAGCTGTAAGAACTACACTACTGTAACTCCTCCCACCCGCCGCCGCTTGGGTCAAAGAAGGAGACGCTTTATTTATGCTTCAGGAGAGTAAAGACTAGTGAGGGAGGCAAAAGACTTGCTCTGTTGTGTAGAATACACGTTAATACTTCTCTGGAGGCGGACCTCGCCGCTAATAGTCAATGCCCTGCTCGGTGTAGTGGGAGCTGTAGTTGTCATGGTAACCGCCGTGGTACTCGTCCTCCTGGAACTCGGCCTGATAGTCACTGTCGCTGATCTCGGACCCGTTGGTGCCAGTGCCCTGGCTGCCGTTGGTGTGGATGACCGGCTCCGTCGGGGGGGCGCAGTACTTGGGGTCGTACACCTGTCGGCCCAGACCGTACACACTCATGCCCCTCTGGGACGCCACCTTGTTGGTGCCCATCTGCAGGGAGATGGTGGAGTTGTCCAGCGGCTGCAGCGCCACCTTCTGGTCAAAGATGTCTCTGCGGGTACCAGGAGCTGACATGCCGGCCTGCAGGAGACCAAGACCAGACCAAGACCAGCAGAGTTTACAACAGATGCTAAGCTGGTGCTGGATGAGATGATCTGATTGGACCAATTCTTGTACATGGTTCATAACATCATTCACATGGATCAGGGTCTGACCTGACTGGCTCCTTTGTTGGTTCCCATCTGCAAGCTGATGGTGGTCTGGTCATACGGTTTGTCCGTCTGGGTCTTTGGATCATACAGATGTCTCCTGGTTCCATATGCTGTCATCCCAGCCTGACTCGCACACTTGTTGGTCCCCATCTGAGGACAGAGGGACAAAGACAGGACAACGATAGGACAATGATAGGACAACAACAAGACAATGATAGGACAACGATAGGACATTGACAGGACAATTACAGGACAATGATAGGACAACAATAGGACATTGACAAGACAATTACAGGACAACGATAGGACAACAACAAGACAATGATAGGACAACGATAGGACAATGAAAGGACAATTACAGGACAACAATAGGACAATGATAGGACAACAATAGGACAATGATAGGACAACAACAAGACAATGACAGGACAACAATAGGACAATGACAGGACAATGATAGGATAACGATAAGACAGTGACAGGACAACAATAGGACAATGACAGGACAATGACAGGACAAAAACAAGACAATAATAGGACAATGACAGGACAACAATAGGACAATGATAGGACGACGATAGGACAATAACAGGACAACGACAAGACAATGATAGGACAACGATAGGACAATGACAGGACAATGATAGGACAACAATAGGACATTGACAAGACAATTACAGGACAATGATAGGACAAAAATAGGACAACAATGGGACAACAATGGGACAACAATAGGACAATGATAGGACAATGATAGGACGACAATAGGACAACAATAGGAGAACAATGGGACAACAATAGGACAATGATAGGACAACAATAGGACAATTACAGGACAACAATAGGACAATAATAGGACAATGATAGGACAACAATAGGACAATTACAGGACAACAATAGGACAATGATAGGACAACAATAGGACAATTACAGGACAACAATAGGACAATGATAGGACAACAATAGGACAATTACAGGACAACAATAGGACAATGATAGGACAATGATAGGACTGTCATCAGCGCCAACACAACTTCTTTAAACTAAAACAGCTGACATTTTAGTTTCAGGTGTTTCCACCACAGTAACTTTAGCCCACCCCCAAAAAACTCCCTGGAAGAAGGGCTCTGAGAGTTCAGGAACAGTGCTCATCACTGATTGGTCCAGTATACTAGCCTTTACAGCTGCACTGTTATACACCTGGAACCGTTTGTGCTGGACTCTAAACCTGATTCTGTCACGGAAAAGACTGGGTCCTGCTTCACAGAGCCAAGTATTCACAGAGCCAAGTATTAGCCTAGCCTAGCCTAGCCTAGCCTAGCCTAGCCTGTAATGGAGAGTCCCATGAGTGTTTCACTGCAGGAGAAATAAACTCTCTGAGGAAAATACCTGAACAACCAGGTCTCGGTTACCTGCAGGACCAGGTCTTAGTTATCTGCAGGACCAGGTCTTGCAGGACCAGGTCTTGCTTATCTGCAGGACCAGGTCTTGCAGGACCAGGTCTTGGTTACCTGCAGTCCAATGACACACTGCCCAGCCTTGATCTTCTCGTCGTCAAAGTGTCGCGCCTGTTTGTCTGCGTACTTCACCCCGATGTCGATCTTGGTGTCCATCCCTTTGGTCTTGGCCTGACAGAGACCACATAGTTCATGTC
>NW_019525201.1:220441-221905 GCF_002814215.2 Seriola lalandi dorsalis | reverse complement strand
ACACACACACACACACACACACTGAGAGATACACTTATACACACACTCAGACTGAGACAGACACACACACAGACACACACACTTACTCGCAAAGGATGACTCCGTCCTTCAGACCTTTCTGGAAGTTCTCTCCTATCGACATGCCTGTGACCTCCTCGATCCAGAAGCGAAGCTCCTCCTCCTTTTGAGGGTCGTACTTCTGCGCAATCTGACACATACAGCATCATCATTAAATATCAATATCAAATATCAAATATCAGTGATCAGTACAAGCTGTGCAGCTGTTACTTTTCTCATCAGGAAATCAGTTGATCCATCAAAACTGCTCCAGTTCACTTTCAGTTGATACTCATCTAATTAACTGATGATGGCCAGAGGGACGGAACCAGAGACTAGACCAGAGACCTGAGACCAGACCAGAGACTAGACTAGAGACCTGAGACCTGAGACCAGAGACCTGAGACCAGATCAGAGATCGGAGACCAGAGACTGGAGACCGGAGACCAGAGACCTGAGACCAGACACCAGAGACCTGAGACCAGAGACCTGATACCAGACCAGAGACTAGACTAGAGACCTGAGACCTGAGACCAGAGACCTGAGACCAGATCAGAGATCGGAGACCAGAGACTGGAGACCGGAGACCAGAGACCTGAGACCAGACACCTGAGACCAGAGACCTGAGACCAGAGACCGGAGACCAGAGACCAGACACTTGAGACCAGACCAGAGACCAGAGACTAGACCAGAGACCAGAGACCAGACCAGTGACCAGAGACCAGAAACCAGAGACCTGAGACCAGACACCTGAGACCAGAGACCAGAGATCAGACCAGAGACCAGACAACAGACACCAGAGACTAGACTAGAGACCTGAGACCAGAGATCAGACCAGAGACCAGAGATCAGACACCTGAGACCTGAGACCAGACCAGAAACCAGACACCTGAGACCAGACCAGAGACCAGAAACCAGACACCTGAGAACAGATCAGAGACCGGAAACCAGAGACCAGAGCCATTAGACTAGACTAGAGACCAGAGCCATTAGACTAGACCAGAGACCAGATCAGGGACCAGAGACCAGAATCCAGAGACCAGAAACCAAGGACCAGAGGCCAGAGACCTGAGACCAGATCAGAGACCAGAGACTAGACTAGAGACCTGAGACCAGAGACCAGATCAGAGATCGGAGACCAGAGACTGGAGACCGGAGACCAGAGACCTGAGACCAGAGACCAGACACTTGAGACCAGATCAGAGACCAGACCAGAGACCAGACCAGAGACCAGAAACCAGAGACCTGAGACCAGACACCTGAGACCGGAGACCAGAGATCAGACCAGACACCAGAGACTAGACCTGAGACCAGAGACCTGAGATCAGACCAGAGACCGGAGACCAGAGACCAGAGATCAGACACCTGAGACCAGACCAGAAACCAGACACCTGAGACCAGACCAGA
>NW_019525201.1:219830-220421 GCF_002814215.2 Seriola lalandi dorsalis | reverse complement strand
AACCTGGAAAGGGTTATTTGGTTATGTGTGGCTTTCTGGAAAACAATAAATCTTTACGTTTAGGCACCCCTGCGATCGTCACACTTTTTCTGTTACAAACTGAACCCGGCCCCCCATCAGAGAAGGGAAAAGTTATGTGGCCCTCACAGGAAAAAGTTTGGGGACCCCTGATCTAGAGAGTGTTGCTGCTAATTAACCAGAGGCATGTTTCCTCCTCCATGTTGTCAGTGTGATGTTGTCAGATGTTAACACTGTGGAGACAGTGAAGGCAGCACCTCCTCTGACTGAGTCTGAAACATTTGGAACAACAGTTTTCAGCCAGAACTGAAGGATTTAATGTTTTATTTATAACATACCATTTTCTTTATGAACCATATAACAGTTTGTAACAAGAGTCATCCCAATAAATACAGTTTGGGAATGATATGAAGACAGGTCATGTGATGACAGGTGGAGGGGGACAGGTCATGTGATGACAGGTGGAGGGGGACAGACGGAGCTTCAGGATTCATCATTATAAACTCTACAGAGTAAATGTGGTGAAACATGAGGAGTCAGTGGCTGGTGTGTGAATACAAACGGGGGGGGGGG
>NW_019525201.1:218507-219810 GCF_002814215.2 Seriola lalandi dorsalis | reverse complement strand
GACCAGACCAAGACCAGCAGAGTTTACAACAGATGCTAAGCTGGTGCTGGATGAGATGATCTGATTGGACCAATTCTTGTACATGGTTCATAACATCATTCACATGGATCAGGGTCTGACCTGACTGGCTCCTTTGTTGGTTCCCATCTGCAAGCTGATGGTGGTCTGGTCATACGGTTTGTCCGTCTGGGTCTTTGGATCATACAGATGTCTCCTGGTTCCATATGCTGTCATCCCAGCCTGACTCGCACACTTGTTGGTCCCCATCTGAGGACAGAGGGACAAAGACAGGACAACGATAGGACAATGATAGGACAACAACAAGACAATGATAGGACAACGATAGGACAATGATAGGACAACAACAAGACAATGATAGGACAACGATAGGACATTGACAGGACAATTACAGGACAATGATAGGACAACAATAGGACATTGACAAGACAATTACAGGACAACGATAGGACAACAACAAGACAATGATAGGACAACGATAGGACAACGATAGGACAATGAAAGGACAATTACAGGACAACAATAGGACAATGATAGGACAACAACAAGACAATGACAGGACAACAATAGGACAATGACAGGACAATGATAGGATAACGATAAGACAGTGACAGGACAACAATAGGACAATGACAGGACAATTACAGGACAAAAACAAGACAATAATAGGACAATGACAGGACAACAATAGGACAATGATAGGACGACGATAGGACAATAACAGGACAACGACAAGACAATGATAGGACAACGATAGGACAATGACAGGACAATGATAGGACAACAATAGGACATTGACAAGACAATTACAGGACAATGATAGGACAACAATAGGACAACAATGGGACAACAATAGGACAATGACAGGACAATAGGACAATGATAGGACGACAAAAGGACGACAATAGGACAACAATGGGACAACAATAGGACAATGATAGGACAACAATAGGACAATGATAGGACGACAATAGGACAACAATAGGAGAACAATGGGACAACAATAGGACAATGATAGGACAACAATAGGACAATTACAGGACAACAATAGGACAATAATAGGACAATGATAGGACAACAATAGGACAATTACAGGACAACAATAGGACAATAATAGGACAACAATAGGACAATTACAGGACAACAATAGGACAATAATAGGACAATGATAGGACAACAATAGGACAATTACAGGACAACAATAGGACAATGATAGGACAACAATAGGACAATTACAGGACAACAATAGGACAATGATAGGACAATGATAGGACAACAATAGGAC
>NW_019525201.1:217921-218487 GCF_002814215.2 Seriola lalandi dorsalis | reverse complement strand
TGTGTGTGTGTGTGTGTGTGTGTGTGAGCTTACAGAGCCTGGATGATTAGAGGGAAGACATTTTTCTCTCCTTTGCAACAGCTCTGCCAAGAACTGAGCCACTGAAACAGGATCTACTTCTCTTGATGGAGCCATTAAACTGAGCTCGGAGGGAAATCTGGAAGGTTACCATTGGAAACCAGACAACCCCCCCAACCCCACCCCCCCACTTCATCTCTGTACCCAGAGGCATTTCCTGATGACAGCACAAAACTGCACACATTTGGAAAATAGGTTAGTGGAGTTAGTGCTACTGCCCAGCACAGTGAACAACCAGGGGTAGTTTCAGTCAGGCGTAGATTCTGTCAGGGGTTGATTCTGTCGGGTAGATTCTGTCAGGGGTTGATTCTGTCAGGGGTTGATTCTGTCGGGTAGATTCTGTCAGGGGTAGTTTCAGTCAGGGGTAGATTCTGTCAGGGGTTGATTCTGTCAGGCGTAGATTCTGTCAGGGGTTGATTCTGTCAGGGGTAGTTTCAGTCAGGGGTAGATTCTGTCAGGGGTAGATTCTGTCAGGGGTAGATTCTGTC
>NW_019525201.1:197442-217901 GCF_002814215.2 Seriola lalandi dorsalis | reverse complement strand
TAGCCTAGCCTAGCCTAGCCTAGCCTAGCCTAGCCTGTAATGGAGAGTCCCATGAGTGTTTCACTGCAGGAGAAATAAACTCTCTGAGGAAAATACCTGAACAACCAGGTCTCGGTTACCTGCAGGACCAGGTCTTAGTTATCTGCAGGACCAGGTCTTGCAGGACCAGGTCTTGCTTATCTGCAGGACCAGGTCTTGCAGGACCAGGTCTTGCTTATCTGCAGGACCAGGTCTTGCAGGACCAGGTCTTGGTTACCTGCAGTCCAATGACACACTGCCCAGCCTTGATCTTCTCGTCGTCAAAGTGTCGCGCCTGTTTGTCTGCGTACTTCACCCCGATGTCGATCTTGGTGTCCATCCCTTTGGTCTTGGCCTGACAGAGACCACATAGTTCATGTCAGCAGGGGGTATGAGTCTGACCTGAAGCAAGTTTGGACCCTCTGTGCTGCGTTCACTTACCATGCTGGCCAGAGCGAGCAGCGTGGTCTGGACCTGGGTCATGTTCCCGTTCTCAAACAGGTCGTTGGCCTCGAAGATGTCGTTGGGCTTCAGGCCATAGGTTAGGATCGCTTTGATGAAGTTCCCCAGGTTTTCTAACTGCAGAGACACAAAGGGGGGGAGTCAGGTCCAGTTCATCAGGGTCTGACCTCTGACCTCTAGTGACAGGTGATGTCTTACCTTGTGCCAGTTCAACTGTGACAGGTTGATTTTCTTCACTGAACCAGGCTGAAGCTTATTGATCAGTCTGAGAAGAGGGACACAACCAGGGTTAGAGACACTCACACAGACTGAGACAGACACAGAGAGAGAGACACAAACACACACACACTCAGACTGAGACACACACACACACACACACACACTGAGAGATACACTTATACACACACTCAGACTGAGACAGACACACACACAGACACACACACTTACTCGCAAAGGATGACTCCGTCCTTCAGACCTTTCTGGAAGTTCTCTCCTATCGACATGCCTGTGACCTCCTCGATCCAGAAGCGAAGCTCCTCCTCCTTTTGAGGGTCGTACTTCTGCGCAATCTGACACATACAGCATCATCATTAAATATCAATATCAAATATCAAATATCAGTGATCAGTACAAGCTGTGCAGCTGTTACTTTTCTCATCAGGAAATCAGTTGATCCATCAAAACTGCTCCAGTTCACTTTCAGTTGATACTCATCTAATTAACTGATGATGGCCAGAGGGACGGAACCAGAGACTAGACCAGAGACCTGAGACCAGATCAGAGACCAGAGACTAGACTAGAGACCTGAGACCAGAGACCAGAGACCAGATCAGAGATCGGAGACCAGAGACTGGAGACCTGAGACCAGAGACCAGATCAGAGATCGGAGACCAGAGACTGGAGACCGGAGACCAGAGACCAGAGACCTGAGACCAGAGACCTGATACCAGAGACCAGACACTTGAGACTAGAGACCTGAGACCAGAGACCTCAGATCAGACCAGAGACCTGAGACTAGACCAGAGACCAGAGACCTGAGACCAGAGACCTCAGATCAGACCAGAGACCAGACCAGTGACCAGAGACTGGAGACCAGAGACCAGACACTTGAGACCAGATCAGAGACCAGAGACTAGACCAGAGACCAGAGACCAGACCAGATACCAGAGACCAGACACTTGAGACTAGACCAGACACCTGAGACCAGAGACCAGAGATCAGACCAGAGACCAGACAACAGACACCAGAGACTAGACTAGAGACCTGAGACCAGAGATCAGACCAGAGACCAGAGATCAGACACCTGAGACCTGAGACCAGACCAGAAACCAGACACCTGAGACCAGACCAGAGACCAGAAACCAGACACCTGAGAACAGATCAGAGACCGGAAACCAGAGACCAGAGCCATTAGACTAGACCAGAGACCAGAGCCATTAGACTAGACCAGAGACCAGATCAGGGACCAGAGACCAGAATCCAGAGACCAGAGACCAGAAACCAAGGACCAGAGGCCAGAGACCTGAGACCAGATCAGAGACCAGAGACTAGACTAGAGACCTGAGACCAGAGACCAGATCAGAGATCGGAGACCAGAGACTGGAGACCGGAGACCAGAGACCTGAGACCAGAGACCAGACACTTGAGACCAGATCAGAGACCAGACCAGAGACCAGACCAGAGACCAGAAACCAGAGACCTGAGACCAGACACCTGAGACCGGAGACCAGAGATCAGACCAGACACCAGAGACTAGACCTGAGACCAGAGACCTGAGATCAGACCAGAGACCGGAGACCAGAGACCAGAGATCAGACACCTGAGACCAGACCAGAAACCAGACACCTGAGACCAGACCAGAAACCAGATACCTGAGACCAGACCAGAGACCAGAAACCAGGCACCTGAGAACAGATCAGAGACCAGAAACCAGAGACCTGAGACCTGAGACTAGACCAGAGACCAGACCAGACACCTGAGACCTGCGACCTGAGACAAGAGACCTGAGACCAGACACCTGAGACCAGACACCTGAGACCAGACACCTGAGACCAGAGACAAGACCAGAGACCAGAAACCAGAGACCAGACCAGAGGCCAGAGACCTGAGACAAGAGACCAGAGACCTGAGACCAGAGACCAGACCAGAGACTAGACCTGAGACCAGAGACCAGACCAGAGACCTGGGACCAGAGACCAGAGATCAGACCAGAGACCAGACACCTGAGACCAGATCAGAGACCTGAGACCAGATCAGAGACCTGAGACCAGACCAGAGACCAGACCAGAGACCAGACCTGAGACCAGAGACCTGACACCTGACACCTGAGACCAGAAACCAGAGACCAGACCAGAGACGAGACCAGACCAGAGACTAGACCAGAGACCAGACCAGAGACCAGAGACCTGAAACCAGAGACCTGAGACCTGAGACCAAAGACCAGAGACCTGAGACCAGACACCTGAGACCAAAGACCAGAGGCCAGAGACCAGACACCTGAGACCTAAGACCAGAGACCTGAGACCTAAGACCAGAGACCTGAGACCAGACACCTGAGACCAGAGACCTGAGACCAGAGCAGAGACCAAATCAGAGACCAGAAACCAGAGACTAGAGACCAGACCAGAGACCTGAGACCAGACCAAAGACCTGAGACCAGACCAGAGACCAGAGACTAGACTAGAGACCTGAGACCTGAGACCTAACTACATTGCTGTAGTAGCATACAGCTGCAATTGCAGTTACAAATGTCAAATCCACCGAGTACCGAGAAAATAAGTAGGTCTTCTTGAATTTTGTCGGGAGGCGGCCACCCCCCGATTTTCTATGCAGGAAAAACCCTGATCTCTGAGTGAGATCTGCTGTAAGTTAGAGACAGAACATTGTTACAGGAGTAGAGGGGCGTACAATTTCTCTCTGGGCATCGTGACCAGGGGGAGGGGGTCACAGCGGTGGCTGTGAAATTCCTCCCCTGGTTGTTAGTAAGTCTTTGTTATTAGAACGTATTAGTGTGACAGTGACGCTAACACTAGCATCAGATGTGTAAACCAGCTGCTGGACCAGCACCTGGATTTGTTACCATGACAACAGCAGATCACTGCACCACAGTCTGTCCATGCAGCTAAACTGTGACTCTAACAGACTGAACATCTTCAAACAACATGTGTCAGAGCACACACACATACACACACACACACACACACACACACACACACACACACACACACACACACACACATTGCCCCACAATGTGTGTGTGTGTGTGTGTGCAGCCCACGTATGAAACTATAAAATCCAAAGTGTTTGTGGTAACAGAGAGAATAGAAAGTCCTTTCAAACAGAAACAAGCAGCACTGACAGATCCCAGGGTTCCTGAAGTGAACACATGATGAGGTTTAAGATGAATAGAAAAACATGTCAGTGTATTTCACATGGAGGAAGAACATTGCTCTGCACGGATGCATTTTACCAGATCACACTTTTACTGTGGTTAACACCTTTTGGATCAAAACTAGCTCTACAAACAACAATTATTTAATTTATTATTAGTGTTGTGATTACTGTCTCAGTTAATCACTTAGACTGTGATAAAATGTCCAAAAACCAAACACATTTAGTTTCCTTTGGTATTTTTACTTGCAAAATGACTCGATTCATTAATTATCTTTTTTTATTTTGGTGATTGATCATCTGATTTACTGACTCAGCTCTAATCAACTAAACTATATCTAACTAACCCTAACCCTAAACTATAACTAACTAACCCATATCTAACTTAACTATAACAAACTAAATGATGACTAACTAAATTATAGCTAACTAATCCATAACTAACCCATGTCAAACTAAACTATAAATAACTACTAACTACCTCCTCCATGACCCCCCCTCCTCCTCCTCACACCCCCCTGTTAAAGAGGATGTTGTGTCTGTGTGTGTGTGTGTGTGTGTGAGTGTCTGTCTGTCTGTGTGTGTGTGTGTGTGTGTGTGTGAGCTTACAGAGCCTGGATGATTAGAGGGAAGACATTTTTCTCTCCTTTGCAACAGCTCTGCCAAGAACTGAGCCACTGAAACAGGATCTACTTCTCTTGATGGAGCCATTAAACTGAGCTCGGAGGGAAATCTGGAAGGTTACCATTGGAAACCAGACAACCCCCCCAACCCCACCCCCCCACTTCATCTCTGTACCCAGAGGCATTTCCTGATGACAGCACAAAACTGCACACATTTGGAAAATAGGTTAGTGGAGTTAGTGCTACTGCCCAGCACAGTGAACAACCAGGGGTAGTTTCAGTCAGGTGTAGATTCTGTCAGGGGTTGATTCTGTCAGGGGTAGTTTCAGTCAGGCGTAGATTCTGTCAGGGGTTGATTCTGTCAGGGGTAGTTTCAGTCAGGGGTTGATTCTGTCAGGGGTAGTTTCAGTCAGGGGTAGATTCTGTCAGGGGTTGATTCTGTCAGGCGTAGATTCTGTCAGGGGTTGATTCTGTCAGGGGTAGTTTCAGTCAGGGGTAGATTCTGTCAGGGGTAGTTTCAGTCAGGGTTTGATTCTGTCGGGTAGATTCTGTCAGGGGTTGATTCTGTCAGGGGTAGATTCTGTCAGGGGTAGATTCTGTCGGGTAGATTCTGTCAGGGGTAGTTTCAGTCAGGGGTTGATTCTGTCAGGGGTTGATTCTGTCAGGCGTAGATTCTGTCAGGGGTTGATTCTGTCAGGGGTAGTTTCAGTCAGGGGTAGATTCTGTCAGGGGTAGATTCTGTCAGGGGTAGTTTCAGAGGAGTTGGTGAAGCTGATTGGCTCGTGTCACACACACACTGAACCAAGGTGAGCAAACAGACAGGCTTCATTAATCTATAACCACTCAACACACACACACTGTGGAGAGAAACGACGACAACAACCAACCTTTCAGGATAGAAGAAGAGATTTACAGCTGGACCTAATCCACTGACTGTAACTGTACTGATACATCATCCAGACAGAATGAAAATAATGATGTGTTAGTAACTCAGTAACTGTCTGCCACTGGTAAGAAATCGCATCAGCTAGCTTTGTGGCTAACTAATTTAGCACCAGATGAACTGCAGGCATGTGTTTCATAGCAGCTGTCAGCGCTATGACGACAAGAGACGGCAATTGTTCATTTACTCACTACAACTGACTGTTTGGTTTGTTAACAAGATACAATTTCCAGGTGTCCCCTGAATGTCTCACAGGCAATCAGTCTCCTCAGGGGGTGGAGCAGTGAACTGTGTCGAGTATTTATGGAGGTTTAAGGCAGTTTAGAGTTGTCAGTGCAAAATGTGTCAATAAGAGGGGCCTTCAGGAGCCATCAGGAGTACCAGGAGCCATCAGGGGCCTTCAGGAGCCATCAGGAGTACCAGGAGCCATCAGGGGCCTTCAGGAGCCACCA
This sequence comes from Seriola lalandi dorsalis, assembly GCF_002814215.2. Lineage (NCBI taxonomy): Eukaryota > Metazoa > Chordata > Actinopteri > Carangiformes > Carangidae > Seriola > Seriola lalandi. Next base: position 212,013 of record NW_019525201.1, on the reverse strand, counting down.
GGGGCCTTCAGGAGCATCAGGAGTACCAGGAGCCATCAGGGGTCTTCAAGAGCCTTCAGGAGTACCAGGAGCCATCAGGGGCCTTCAGGAGCCTTCAGGAGCCATCAGGGGCCTTCAGGAGCCACCAGGGGCCTTCAGGAGCATCAGGAGTACCAGGAGCCATCAGGGGTCTTCAAGAGCCTTCAGGAGCATAAGGAGCCATCAGGGGCCTTCAGGAGCCTTCAGGAGCATCAGGAGCATCAGGAGCCATCGGGAGCCTTCAGAAGCATAAGGAGCCATCAGGGGCCTTCAGGAGCCTTCAGGAGCATCAGGAGCATCAGGAGCATCAGGAGCCATCGGGAGCCTTCAGAAGCATAAGGAGCCATCGGGGGCCTGACACACGCTCATACTGTCACTGACTGAGACACACTTATCAAGTTCATAAGGCAGAAATTATGTTTCATGAGGTCACTGTGACCTCAACGTTTTACCTTGGATCACCAAAATCTAATCAGTTCATCCTTGAGTCCAAGTGAATGTTTGTGCCAAATTTGAAGAAGTTCAGTTGAGGTGTTACGGAGATATATTGTCCACGAGAATGAAACAGACGACCTGAAAGCAAAATGGCTGCTCTGACTGACGCCAACGTGGAGGAATAAAAATGTTTGACAGAGAAGCATCAACTTTTCTTTCCCTTCTCCATGTCACATTCTCAGACTGTCTGCTGCTACAGAGAGCAGTTGATAAACCTCCTGGTGGTTCAAACAGAACGACTTCAGCTCCTGTCAGATATCACAACAGCACCCTGTGAGGTGACATCACCATGGACCACCAGAGGAGCACGCCACCTGCAGGTGAAGCATGGAGGCTAAAGGCTAAAGGCTAACCAGCACAGAACATCTCCACCAAGCATCTTCCTGGTTAAGGTTCAGTCTCACAATTCACATCCTGTTTCACTGAAGCATGACGTAACAACAGCGTCTCAGCCTGACTGAGCTGGATGGGCTACATACCTCCAGAGCAGAGGGAGAGCCATGTTCCTCTACACAAACACACCTGTACACTGGGGTTGTGTTTTATTTTGAAAACTCTGGGGTTGTGTTTTATTTTGAAAACTCTGGGGATGTGTCATCATCTGGACAGAAACTAAGAGCTTTGTGAACGATGAGGTCACAGCCACGGCCTCTCCTGATTGGCTGTCATCAGCCTGGACTACCAGTGGTGAATACAACATGATGATGAATGACAGTGTCACTGACCTTGTTGTCTTTGCAGCTGTTGTTCACTTACATTCTCTGTTTGAATGCTACAACTGCAGAGGAGACAATCTACTTCCTGTTTACAACCGGCTTGCACATGCTCAGTGTAGTGAATGGTCATGTGATGTGTGTTTTCAGGTGTGTTAACGTGGATGGAGATCATATCTGACGTTTTAAAACCAGTGTGGACGCAGCCTGACACTGGAGTGTTGGAGTTTCCTGATTGGTTCTTGCTCTCTCAGACAGACTTGGCGGGAGCAGTGCAGCCATCTTGGCCCCTCGGTCACCTGATTTACTGATTTTTCAGATTCTGTTTACACAGCGCCTGGTGTCAAACCTCAGTGAGTCTCCAGTGTTGGATTTCCCTCCACAGACTCACCTCTCTGTTCTGACTGAGCCTCTGACTCTCTCTCTGATTGTGTTACAGTGAATCCAGCTGAGATCTCAGCTCAGTCTTTAACTGATATGATTTTATAAAACCAGGATCTTAGTGGTCCAGACGTAGACCTGGTTCTGACCTGGTCTTGTTACTATGAAGCTGGAGCTGCAGCTGACACACGTGTGTTATCAGCCTGAGAGACGCTGTGATGCTCCCTGAGCACAGTGAGCTTCAGAGCTGGTCCTCGTCGGGGGCTTGGAGCTGAAGAATGTGAGGAATGTGGAGTCTGTAGCTCAGAGAGGAGCTGGACTACTGATCACACATTATGCAATGGAGCACAGATGGGCCCCTGCCTGTCCTCCTTTTGTTCAGAGCTGCAGTTACTGAACTGAGCTCAGACTGAGGAGGGGGCAGGACTCTGCACATTCACATTATTGTTGAACCTGAAAACTCAAAGTGAATCTCAGAGGATTCTGTTGAAGGTCTGAGCATCTGTGGTTCTGTGTATGGAGGGGTTACCAGAGGTCTACAGTGGACACACAGGACCGGTCCAGTACAATTTGGTCCTCACACTTCACTGTGGACACATCACAGGACAAAGGACAAAACTCAACCAGCTAGAGGACTCTGAGAGTGACAGACGACAGGAGACATCACTGAACACACTGAGGCTGATCTGAGATCAGTTTCACACCTCAAACCGTCCAATCAGAGACACTGCCCAGTTCTCTCATCAACACACTGAGCTTCAGTCTCATCTGTGGAAACCACAGAAAACAGATTTAAACAAACTGGAGCTTTCTATCACATCACATGAACTTCACCAGGAGTGTTTATCAATCATCATGAAACGTAATCATAGTAATGAATGTAAAGATGTAGATGTTCCAGTTTAGTTACATGGAGTAACAGTTACTTAACGAGTTACAGAATGCGAACCTCGTTAACGTCACAGTCTTTAGTACATAATTAAAATCCTAATGAGCAGTTTCACCTTCATCTGCTGTGGTGCAGAGACGATGTTCTGAGATTCAGTGTCTCCTCTCCAATACAATTGAACGTTAGAGGAGGAGTTATCACTGGACTGTGTTCCTAATAAACTGACCACTGAGTGTTCACAGTAAAACCTACAGCAGCAGAAGCTGAACATCGGATTTTACACAAGCTGCTTGATCTGAGTGCTGAGGGTCTGTTTCAATACTACCAATATAATCATCTTAGATTATTGATTTGATATTGATAAACTGGGTGACTCCTGAACCTGATGTGATCAGTTAATCACCTCAGTCCTCTCTGATTGGACAGAGGAATGGAGCCTCTTTGGTCGAGTGCAGACTGCCGAACCTGACGACACGTTTCATTCAGATCACAGATGTTACTGTTAATGATAATCATAATAATAATGTTGATGATAATGTTACGCAGTGACATGCTGTATTGCAGAGCCCCGCCCCCACAGCTGACAGCTGCTTAGCAACAGCAGCAGGCTTAGTGGACAAACACAGCAGAGTAAAGAAAGGATCAATGTAGGGTGGGGTATCGTTTGAATTTATCAATTCTGACTCTGATTATTGATTCAGGTTCTTATTGATACTCTATTTCTTTTCCAAAATGGTTAAAGAGATCAGATGTTTAAAAAACTAAAATCCTTTTAAACGTTAATCAAACATTCACAAAGTAAAGAGTATTTACAATAAAACATTTACAGACGTGCATTAAAATATAGAACATACAGATCAGTGTAGAGCAGTTCATTTCATTAACTGCTGTCTTACTTTAGTGTCTGGTGACAAACACATGCATCTTTGTTTGTCCTGTATTTTACTAGTGAGGGACGTCACACACTGTGAACACACACACCTGGTCCACAGGTGATTTTCTGTCACGACAAGCAAATGTAAAGAGATTAAACTGTTGAATTGAGGCATTTTAAGAAGAAAATAACAGCACAGGTCCCGGCAGATATGTACGTCCCTGTAGATGTGTAGGAGACGATAAGCAGAACCAAAATTAAATCGTTTTTTCAGGTACTTGGTTCTTGGCGTCTTGGATCTGGGTTTCGATCCTCACACTTCTGACATGTGATCAGGTTGATTTCAGCTGAAACTGATCCGACTGATACTGATCCTCAGTGACTTTGACAGACAGTGTTTGGAAGCTGATTGGTTAAATAAACCACCTGTTTACAAAGAAAGAGTTGTAGGAATTATAGCAGAGACTGTAAAATGAGATAAAGCCAAGGAAACTCCACTGTGAGGAAGCAGTGGTTTGTACCAAATATGTCTCAATATAACTGACACCAGCGTCACAGCACAACATGAACCTTGATCCTGTGGACAGAGACGTCCAGGCTCAGGACAGTGGCCTCACTATCTACACCAAACAAAGACAACGTCCTCTGATCTGTGTTCACATAGCAAAGAGTCAACCTCTCAAAATGGCAGCTCCACTCCTCAAAGTTCAGATGAGTCACTTCCTGTTGGGGGAATATTTTCCACAGTGACCTTACACATGCTTCAGATTTTAATGGGTCAACCACAAACTCATGTGTGTCTGCTCCAGTCTGAGTCTCTGGTCCAGTCCTGATGTTAAATATCAGAGAGCTGCGAGCTGATGTGCTATGACCATGTGTTTAACCACACTGACTCTCTACAATCACACATATTATCCCTGACAGTCACTGTGTGGGACCTGAGCTCAGCAGAGCTAACAGCTAACAGCTAACAGCTCCACCACTAGAGGCGCTAGTGTGTGTCGGTGGGTGTGTTACTGTTGTGTTAGTGTGTACTGTATGACACAGGTGTCGGCGTGCTCGTGTGTTTACTACTAATGATGAAGAATTCATCTTCTTCATGTACAATATTGTTTGTCTGACGATAGTTATCAGGCTGGCTAATGCTAACACTAACACTGGAGCTACAGTCAGACACTAGCACAGCAGCTGCTACCGTAGAAACATACCTCTGAGCCATGTCTATGACGTCATGGGTGGGAGGGGCCAGAGAAATCGGCTTCACTGAACTTCAGCAGATGAAGGGAACACAGTTCACACACAGTGTTGAGACGCTCTGATACCTGAACCTGTATCAGCTGATACTAATCCAATACCAATACATCAAATAAAATAAACAGCTGTGAACTACTGACCCTGTGTGGATGTGATGTGATGATGTCATTGTTGCATGACTCAGGAAACACCACAGAATCTTTAATCATCTGATCTGACTTTGATTCATAAATAATAAATCTATGAATAAATAATCTGTAATCCCAGCTCCTGACACAGAGCCCCCCCCCCCCCCCCCCCCCATATCAAAGCCTGACATACTGCACATGATGACTTTACTGGTGGGACACTGTGACATGTAACGTCTTCTTCTCTGCTCAAAAACTGTAACTGCCAGTGGCTGCACAGTAATTCGGGTGTAGGCTACTGTTTTAGATCAGAGAAGAAGAAGTGATTTGAAAACTGCTGCTTTATCATAGAGGGAAACTAAAAACTTTATTAATAAATAACATGGAGTCAGATCAGAGCGCTCGCTTATTGGCTGATACCTGATCCAGTACATGAGTCAGTATCAGAGGTATTTCTGATACTAGTGTCAGTACTGGATCGACTCTACAGTGTGAAACAGAATCAGCTGTTTTAATGTTATAAAACAGTGAACGTCAGTGATTAATGACTGACAGCATGTAAAACTGTTATGGTCTTCTTCAGTTCCCTTCACATGAACCTCATCACTTTAATGTCCTGTGTAGTCTAATGTGGTGAATGCTAACTAACATCATAGATCTAATAGGATGATCAGCTTTCTCCATGAAGACAGTGAACACATCACCAACTGAAATCACCTTCACTCAGATATAAATTTGTTTACATCAAAGGTTCAGTGATGAAATCAATCCAGAGCTCTTCTCATTTCCAGCTAATTTTCTTTGTTTGACTGCCTGTAGCTTGTTGTTGTTGTTGTTGTTGTTGTTGTTGTTGTTGTTGTTGTTGTTGTCGTCTCTTTTCAGACTGGGTTAGGGTTATCTGTATATTTGTAGATAATTGTAGGATATAATCAGTTGTGTTGTTTTTGTTAGTGACAGTTTTAATGACATTAAACATGTAAAAGTCTGACTGGAGAATCAGCAGCAGCTAGAAACTCTGCAACACGTTAGCTTCACGCTCTGTCCTGAAACTGTGAATGACATCGTCCACGTTCAGAGGATCACAGAGACGAACCGACTGTTCTTTATGACTGAAGCATCAAAGTTTCACCTTATAATCTTCACTTCATATCTCTTCATAGACCAGACGACATGTAGCTGATGTGAACCTGATGGAGGCTTTGCCTGCACAGCGATGATGTCATCCTTCAGACATGTAGCAGTCCAACACTTCTGTCCCCCTCACTGTCTCTCACTCATTACACCGACTGTCCCTGAGCAGCTGGAACACTGAGCTCCTGTCATCAAACTGCTACGTGGCAAGACAGACACAGAGAGACACTGAGACACAGAGACACACTGACAGAGACAGACAGAGACACAGAGAGACACTGACAGAGAAACTGAGAGAAAGACAGAGACAGACAGAGAGAGACAGAGAGGCACTGGCAAAGACACTGAGATACAGAGAGACACTGACAGAGACAGACAGAGACACAGAGAGACACTGACAGAGAAACTGAGACACAGAGACACTGACTGACACTGAGAGACGGAGAGAGAGAGAGAGAGAGAGACAGAGAAACACTGACAGAGACACTGAGAGAGAGACAGACAGAGACACAGAGACACTGACAGAGACACAAAGAGACACTGACAGCGATAGAGAAAGACGGACTGAGACGCAGAGAGACACTCAGACAGAGACAAAGAGACAGACAGACAGATACACTGAGACACAGAGGGAGACACTAAGACACTGAGACACATAGAGACACTGACACGCAGAGAGACACTGACACGCAGAGAGAGACACAGAGAGACACTGACAGACACAGTGAGGCTCTGACAGAGAGACACTGAGACACTGACAGATACAGAGACACTGAGAGACACTGACAGAAACAGAGAGGCACTGACAGATACAGAGACACTGACAGAGACAGACAGACACAGAGACAGACACAGAGGCACTGACAGACACTGAGAGACACTGACAGAGACAGACAGACACAGAGAGACACTGACAGAGACACAGAGACACTGACAGAGAAACTGAGACACAGAGACACTGACTGACACAGAGACACTGAGAGACACTGACAGAGAAACTGAGACACAGAGACACTGACTGACACAGAGACACTGAGAGACACTGAGAGACAGACAGAGAGAGACACAGAGTCACTGACAGACAGACACTGACAGACACTCGGGGAGACAAGGAGACACTGACAGAGACACAGAGAGACAGACAGAGACACAGAGAGACACTGACAGACACTCGGGGAGACAAGGAGACACTGAGACGCAGAGAGAAACTCAGACAGAGATAAAGAGACAGACAGACAGAGACACTGAGACACAGAGAGAGATACTAAGACACTGAGAAACACTGACATGCAGAGAGACACTGAGACGCAGAGAGTGACACAGAGACACAGAGGCACTGACAGAAACAGAGAGGCACTGACAGATACAGAGAGACACAGAAATAGACATAGAGACACTGAGACACTGACAGACAGACATAGAGACACTGACAGACAAAGAGACACTGAGACACTGACAGAGACAGACAGACATAGAGACACAGAGAGACACCGACAGACAAAGAGACACAGAAACAGACTGAGACACTGTGACAGACACAGAGACAGACAGGGACACTGAGACAGACACAAAGAGGCACTGACAGAGAGACAGATAGAGACACAGAGAGGCACTGACAGAGACACTGAGACACAGAAAGACACTGAGACGCAGAGAGACATTGACAGAGACACAGAGAGACACTAGGACGCAGAGAGTCATTGAGACATAGAGACACTGAGACACAGAGAGACACTGAGACAGAGACAGTCAGACAGAGAGACATTGAGACGAGAAGAGACACTGAGACACAGACAGACACTGAGACGCAGAGAGACATTGAGACGCAGAGAGAGACACTGATAAACAGAGAGACACTGACAGACACAGAGACAGACAGGCACAGAGACAGACAGGCACAGAGACAGACAGGCACAGAGACAAACAGGCACAGAGACAAACAGGCACAGAGACAAACAGGCACAGAGACAGACAGGCACAGAGACAGACAGGCACAGAGACAAACAGGCACAGAGACAGACAGGCACAGAGACAGACAAAGCAGCTGTATCAGGTTCAATCAGTGAATTACTCTCGGTCTCTACCAGCTGAACTGCATGTGAAAACACGCAGAGTCTCTGAGGACAGTCTGGGTCCACCTCAGACCCGGGTACTGATCTGCAGAGGGTATGTAGACCTGGTCCTGGACTCTATAGAGTTCTGGTTCTATGTGGTCCTGCGGGCAGGCCTCCATCCAGCGGGAAACCTCGCAGTGTGATGTGGGTCACATTCCTGTCTCCTGCCTTTGTTGGAGTCAAGTTAAAGACACGGAGCCTCGTTCAGGACTCCGGACACCGCCGAGCTCGGGACACCAACTAAACAAGTTCGGAAAACTTCGGAGAGCTCGTGCAGCCCGAGCGCAGACGGTAAAGTTCGTCTGAAGAACGGGAGGTAACGGACTGTGTGTGTGTGTGTGTGTGTGTGTGTGTGTGTGTGTGTGTGTGTGTGTGTGTGTGTGAGAACTCTTTGTTAACTCTTAAGTCACTTACTTTGCTGCGGACTTCAGCTGATAATCCGTACGCGGGTCCTTTATTAAAATGAGTCATGGTCTTGGTTTCGCGCGTAAACACAAACTTAGATCCTCGTAGTCTGGTGGAGAAAAGTCCCGTCGATCGGCAGCTGCTTCGGGTCCCTGAACAGACCCAGACCCGGGGAGATGATCCGAGACCGTTCACAGTGAAGAGCAGCACGGACCCTGCTGGAGACTCAGGCTGCAGAAAAACAGCCCCAGCAGCCAATCAGAGCGACCTCCGTGTCTGTGGCCACGCCCCCTCGATGCTCCTCTCTTCAGGGCGGGTCACACTCCTGGTCAGAGAGGAGTTCAGAGTTAGGTCCTCCTCAGAGATGATGGGGGTTCTGGTGCTGGATCAGAGACTACAGCAACCTTTACTGCCTTTCCTGCAATGTTTACTCCTCTTTACTCTTTACTCCTCTTTACTCTTTACTCCTCTTTACTCCTCTTTACTCTTTACTCCTCTTTACTCTTTACTCCTCTTTACTCTTTACTCCTCTTTACTCTTTACTCCTCTACACTTAGAGACTTTACTCCTCTTTACTCCTCTTTACTCCTCTATTAGACTTTACTCCTCTTTACTCCTCTACACTTAGAGAAAGACTTTACTCCTCTTTACTCCTCTACACTTCCTCTTTACTCCTCTTTACTCCTCTACACTTAGAGACTTTACTCCTCTTTACTCCTCTACACTTAGAGACTTTACTCCTCTTTACTTTAAGACTTTTACTCCTCTACACTTGGAGACTTTTACTTTTAGCAGCCCCAATAGTTGAACTCAGTAAACTCTCAGAACAGCAGCCACTCTTATTATATATCATATATAGTAAATACATGTTACACCTGAGCAGAGGAGCTGTTCTCGGAGGAGGAGCTGTGACTCGGGGATGGAGCTGTGACTCGGAGGAGGAGCTGTTCTCGGAGGAGGAGCTGTTCTCGGAGGAGGAGCTGTGACTCGGGGATGGAGCTGTGACTCGGGGATGGAGCTGTGACTCGGAGGAGGAGCTGTTCTCGGAGGAGGAGCTGTGACTCGGGGATGGAGCTGTGACTCGGGGATGGAGCTGTTCTCGGAGGAGGAGCTGTTCTCGGAGGAGGAGCTGTTACTCGGAGGAGGAGCTGTGACTCGGGGATGGAGCTGTGACTCGGGGATGGAGCTGTTCTCGGAGGAGGAGCTGTGACTCGGGGATGGAGCTGTGACTCGGAGGAGGAGCTGTTCTCGGAGGAGGAGCTGTGACTCGGGGATGGAGCTGTGGACTTTGAGGCTTCAGGTTTTGTAATGTGATGAAACTTGTTGAAGACAGACTCTGTCTCTGGTGAATCAGACTGTGACTGTGGGATGAGACGGTCATAAGGACACACTTATACAACAGTATGGGGAGGGTTCAAACATCATCAGCTCTGTAGCAGCAGCTGTCTGAGCGTCCATCACTCACCTGCCTCCATACAGTCAGTTTAACCTCTGGAGTCCGTCTGTGGCCGCTGGTTTATTCACAGTTACATAACTTTACATGTCAAGACCAGCTGAGGAAATCAGTTCAACGTGCTGATGTGTGACTTTCACACACGATCACACACAGTTTGAATTGTTCATATTTTCCATGATTTCCATTGTTTTATAATTTTAGTGAAAAAGGCCCCAAAATAAAACCCCTTTGATTGTAAATAGACTGTATTATATTTGTCAGAGTTCCAGTGGAGTTTGTGCTGAGAAAAGGAAACAAGGCATGTGGGCAAGGACGGTTCAGCAGCTGCTGCACAAAGACACATTAATGTATAAAGAAATCATCACAATGGACACCAGAGGGTTAAATCTGTGTTGTGTCACAGTCAGTTCAGTGTGACTCCATCACTGATGAAGTGAGGACCAGACTGACACTGAGGTGATGGTCCCTCCTCTGATCATGTGATCAGCTGCAGCTCAGTGAGTCTATAAACAACTCCAGATGTGAGGCTGCTGCTGCTGCTGCTCCTCCTGCCCCCCCTCCTGCCCCTCCTCCTGCCCCTCCTCCTGCTCCTCCTCCTGCTCCTCCTCCTGCCCCTCCTCCTGCTCCTCCTGCTCCTACTGCCCCTCCTCCTGCTCCTCCTCCTGCTCCTCCTCCTCTGGGGTTTGGTTTAACAGCCTGTCTCGGAGCTCTTCCTGTCCACAGCTCTGTCCAGGAACAGGAACCAGGGCACAAAGAAAGACAAACAGCGCTGACAATGGTCCTGACACACCAAACATTTAAGACAAAACATGTTTTTTCAAGCAAAAACTTCAGTAATGAACAATCAGGGCGACACAGATCTGTCTCCATGAGGAAGGAGAGAAAACCCTTATTTATATAGATTATTGTTATATATCATATATACTGTATATGTGTATATATATATATATATATATATATATGTATTATATAATATAAAATGTATACTTGGATTAGTCATTCCACCTTTTCACTAGTTTGTGTCATGTTGCTTTAGGAGATCCTGTAGAATATGATCTATAGTCCAAGGCGTCTTCATCACTGTCTGTTGTTGCAACACATTTGACCTTTGACCTGTGATCTGGATGTTGCTTGCGGCCATGTTGATTGTTGAGCAGTAGTTTTTTTAAAGAGCGAGTCTGTGTGTCACCGTTTAAAGCTTTGGCTCTGAGCAGAGTGAGTCGTGATCCCATTAAAGAAGGAAGGTGAATGTTTTCCTGTGTAGCAGCAGGTGAACTGTCAGACCTCAGAAAGATTCATGCTCAGACAATAAAAATAGATTTATTTATTCACATTCATACAGCAGACTCATGTTTTCATAAGATGTAACCGATGTTTTCACACGATTCTTCCCAGGAAAATGGAGCGGGGGTATTTGTCCCTCAGAGAGGACCACTGCACAAAGAAGTAGTCTGAGACCAGGTACAGGATCCTCCCCGTCAGGGACAGAGTCTGGACCCGGCAGATACTCTCCACATACACAATCAGGACTTTCTTCATTCCCAGAATTCCAAGCAGCAGTCCCGCCACACACAGGGGAACGCAAGTCCCAGGGCCATTACACAGCACCTGAAACACACACACACACACACACACACACACACACACACACACACACACACACACACACACAGAGTCAGTATCTGTTTAATCTCTGTGTGTGTGATGATGATGATGATGATGATGATGATGATGATGATCTATTTTACAGGTAGTCCCTCTGGTTGGGGGGGGGGGAGGGTTGAATATGTGTGTTTCTGTGTGTATATTATAGTTATTATCAAAGTCCTTTAAACTACTTTGAATTTCTCGATCAAAACTAAACTTTGTTTAAAACCATTTCAACACGACCGACCTTCAGGGGACCAACTCTGAACAGGACACATGGACCGTCTGATCACACTCAGCTGTTCTGGGTAGACTGTTATTGATCCATTGGAAAGATTATTGCTCCTATCAATCATTATTATCTTTAATCGTTATCTTCATTTATCAGTTACCTGTCGGAAGCGTTTATATATATTATATTAAACAGCAGCTCTGATTGGCCGGACACTCAGCAGCTGCACTGAGACCAGTTAGATCAGTAACACAGTAGATCAGTAACACACTGACTGTAGATCAGTAACAGTGTAGATCAGTAACACAGTAGATCAGTAACAGTGTAGATCAGTAACACACTGCCTGTAGATCAGTAACACACTGACTGTAGATCAGTAACACACTGACTGTAGATCAGTAACACACTGACTGTAGATCAGTAACACAGTAGATCAGTAACACACTGACTGGAGATCAGTAACACACTGACTGGAGATCAGTAATACAGTATCACGTCTGATCACTTCAATTACACTTTTAATGTGTGAAATGGAGTTTAAAGAAGAAAAGACACTTCCTGTTTCTCTAGAGTGAATGTGTTTGTTCTCACAGCTGTTCTCTTTTTTTAATGAGAAGAGAACATTCATTATCATTAATAATCTGTCTGACATGTCGTCTCTGAGTCTGTCTGTCTGCTCAACACAAACACCTGAGACAGCTGGTGTGTGTGTGTGTGTGTGTGTGTGTGTGTGTGTGTGTGTGTGTGTGTGTGTGTGTGTGTGTCTCCACTGAACCTTAGCTCAGCTCTGTGTACATGTGAACAGACTGGTTTGATTTTCACTGTGAGACACTTTGTGAACATGAAGCTCATGTGGAGCAGGTTCATACAGCGTCAGCACAACACCATAGATATAACAACAACAACAACAACAACAACAACAACAATCATGTAATGTCACTAACACTACAAACATCTAACAGACAAAGAGACTCTCTGATGCTTTTCTCTCTGTTACATGTTCAATATCTTTATCTGAGTTAGTCAGCTCCTGACCTGCAGGTGAACCGTGTGACATCATACACTCAGGTGTGTGTCTTTCCTAACTGTCCAATCAGGTGTGTTTACCACAGGTGAACTCCCATCAAGTTGTAGACTCATCTCAGTTATAATTAAAGGAAACAGGAAGCAGCTGATCTCAGATCAGAGACACTGAAGAGTCTGAGGACAGATTGAGTTAATGAAAGATTTCAGTTTTGACTTTTAATAGATTTACTAAAATTTGCAAAAACATATTTTCTTTCATCATGATGGATTACTGAGAGCAGATTGGTGAGTAAAGGTTTAGGGTTAAATCTATAGAGACAGTGAGGAGGTGGACAGAAACAGCTGTCCAACATGTGTCCACACAGCAGCTCTGTGTGAACCTACAAACTGCAGCTGATGAACACACCTGGTCTTCTCTGGACAAGTTGTCTCCAGACTGTCACTCAGTGTATCTTCCATCTGTCTTCTACATCCAGCTCCAGCAGCCTGACTCCAGGTCTCAGCTGCGACTGGAATAATGACTGTGGTTCTGCACTGATCACATTTCCTGCGTCAGAATGTGTCCATGAATGAGACAGAGGCTTGTAACTCAAAGAGCATGATCTCGTTATGTAACATCGTTATGTTTGTATGAGGAAGTTTTTCTGTTTATATCAGTGGATTATCTGCGTGTGGCTGCAGGAGGGAGGGGCTCTGTAGTACTCTATAGGACTCTGTAGGATTCTGTAGGACTCTGCAAGACTTTGTAGTTCTCTGCAGGACTCTGCAGGACTCTGTAAGACTCTGTAGGACTCTGTAGTACTCTGTAAGACTCTGTAGGACTCTGTAGTACTCTGCAGGACTCTGCAGGACTCTGTAGTTCTCTGCAGGACTCTGTAGTTCTCTGCGAGACTCTGCAGGACTCTGTAGTACTCTGCAGGACTTTGTAGTTCTCTGCAAGACTCTGCAGGACTCTGTAGGACTCTGCAGTATACTGTAGTACACTGTAGTACTCTGTAAGACTCTGCAGGACTCTGTAGGACTCTGCAGTATACTGTAGTACACTGTAGTACTCTGTAAGACTCTGCAGGACTTTGTAGGACTCTGTAGGACTCTGCAGGACTCTGCAGGACTCTGTAGGACTCTGCAGGACTCTGTAGGACTCTGCAGGACTCTGCTGTACTCTGTAAGACTCTGCAGGATTTTGTAGTTCTCTGCAGGACTCTGTAGTACTCTGTAAGACTCTGCAGGATTTTGTAGTTCTCTGCAGGACTCTGTAGTACTCTGTAAGACTCTGCAGGACTTTGTAGTTCTCTGCAGGACTCTGTAGGACTCTGCAGGAATCTGCAGGGCTCTGTAGCACTCTGCAGGACTCTGTAGGACTCTGCAGGACTCTACTGGACTCTGTAGTCTTCTGCAGGACTCTGTAGCACTCTGTAAGACTCTGCAGGACTTTGTAGGTCTCTGCAGGACTCTGCAGGACTCTGCAGGACTGTGACTGTGTCAGTGAGGGTGCAGATCTAACAGCAGACTGGTCTGGTCTCACTCACCATGTCAGGCCTGAGTCTGAAGACCAGGGGGAGGGAGAACCTCAGGGCCTTCAGGGTGCTGACCACAGACGAGGTCCAGGACTGATGGACTTCCCGGCTCCGTGGGATCCGACAGATGGTGAACTGAGGGACAGAGAGGGTCAGTCCAGGATCAGAGACATGTTGTTCCTCCAGTCTCCAGACCCACACAGAGGAAAAGATTCAAACACATCAGGACCAGAACCATCTACAGACCCAGATTCATCCGCAGCAGAAAGTAGTTCTCACACAGATCAAGCA
>NW_019525201.1:171100-196100 GCF_002814215.2 Seriola lalandi dorsalis | reverse complement strand
ATAATAATAATAATTATAAAGATAAAAACGAGTACTCTATGTAAAAATGTGAAATATTTAAAAGATATTCAAAAGTTTTGTGACAGAAACATGTTGTGATTTAAAGAAGAGTGGGTTTGGTCCAGTGGTCTCATCAGACCAGGACTGATGAGACCAGGACTGATGAGACCAGGACTGATGAGACCAGGACTGATGAGACCAGGACTGATGAGACCAGGACTGATGACTGGTCTAAGCTCCATGTCAGAAGATCTGCTTTATCCTCCATGACTCACTGCAAATCACTGTACAAACTTATTCATTTGAAATCTTCTAACTTCTCTTTGAACCTGCTTTAATTCATTTTGTTGATACATTATTTATTAACTGTATTGATATGATATGATTTTCAGGTTTAAATAAAGACGTAATAGTGAACCTGTGTACAGGTGTGTAGCTGTGACGTACCTGTGACTCAGAGTTTGGGTGTGGTCTAGAGTTTTCAAAGGAGCAGATCTTCTCCTCGCTCATCCTGTCAGTGTCAGCGATGACATAGTGTCGAGGTGAGTAAGCTGAAGACAGACTGTCCATCAGCCGCAGGATCTCTGTGGTGTGACCGCCTGGACACACACACACACACACACACACACACACACACACACACACACACACACACACACACCATGGAACAAATGTATTATTCCAATTAACCATCAAGACCATCAAGACAAAGAGAGTGATCACATAAGACATAAGATAATGTTACCCGACGGCATTCACTACTACAGAAAACAGCTGACAGCCCTTTGTTATTGCTATAGATTAAATTATAGATTTCAACAAGACGAACAACAATTCCTTGCTTTTAAAATCTGCAATTGATAATTATTTTGTGCATTAATTTCAGAAACACTGAGACACTGAATGATGTAAAGTTAAATAACAGGAAAGACAGAGGTGTTCTTCAGATTAATAGACCCTTCATATGTTCAGATAGTATTTGAGTTGTTTGTAGTCTGGGCTGCACTCAGTCTGAAGAGGAGGAACTAGACCTGACCCCTGACCCCTGACCCCTGTCCTCAGCCCAGTCCAGCTCATCAGGACAGACCTGGACCAGAACCAAGCCTTCTCGCCAAACCTCAGTCCTGGGCCTCACTAGTTCTCCGGAGGCTGGAGGAGACCAAATCCGCGCAGTCTGGTTCAAAGTCCCCAGAGGTGAGGAGGCTTTTCCCGCGGGAGGTTAATGACCGGAGTGATGACATCACATTAGCAGGTGTCTACGTAATTATGACCATGTAGTTTATCTGTTGTCTTTACTATGATCAGATACTGTTCCTGTCTGGAGAAAACAGTAATGATGACCACCCCCATCCTAACCGATATTTTGGTACAGTCCAGTACGATACTTGTTGTTAGCATGGAAGCTAAGGAAATCGGCTAACGGCAGAACTCGCTTGATCTCCCTTCTGCACTAGAATTTGACGTAATATGTGACACGTCGTGAAGTTCAATAAATGGTTTGTCACTAGAATGTGTTTGAGGTAATAGTTAATCTGTATGACGTCAGAGAGCAGCAGATATGACAGTACGTGGACGTGAGTTTACGTTGTAACGTTACCTGATCCCGCGACGACGAGCACAGAGACCGGACCTCTGGTTCCGGGTTTGAACTGCGATCCAGTCTTCACAACGACAAAAACCCGGATAATAAATAACACACAGAGGAGTAACAGAGCGAGCACGGCTCCCTCCACAACCGACATGGTGGATGTGACCAAGTCAGGTGCTGCGGAGGGTTTACAGCCCCGAGTTCAGCCTGTCAGGCAGCGTCTCCTCTGAAGATGCGTTCAAGTCCCTCCGCCTCCAGCCGAGGGTGGAGGATCTCCACACAATCTGCCCCGTGGTGTGATGCTTTATTAATTTTATCTTTAAAATAAAACTTTATTTTATTATTGATTTTCACAGAAAGGTATAGAGGAAAGCAGGAAGTGAACCACAGACATTAAACACGCAGGAGTTTTTCGTTGCTTTGGGATTTCAGTAGAAAAATCTGAAATCTTTCCTCTGTGCCACAGAAAAATATCTTTTAAATCCTGCCTGGAAAACGTGTTTCAGGGCAAAGACTGAACAATAGCATTTTATTCTTCTCTTATCAAAAGAAGAATCAAACCCTCAGGGAGAGATAACGTGAAAGGCTGGTTAACAAATATTCAGATTGTCTGTGTAGCATCAGTTCTTTTTTCATGCAAAACAAAGATTTTGAAAACTTTGTAATAATATTGTGGCTCTGATCGTTTCTATAGTAGTCAATGTCGTTTTTGTAAATCTTGTTTTATATCTTGTTTTTTACCTTATGCAGACTTTTCATCTATAGACAACCCATCTGAAAAATATATTTACATTAAAAAAGATTAAAAAAAAAAAACTAAAGTTACATTTATTTTGTCTATATTGTTATTGTATTTTATCTCAGTTTATACATTACCTACATGCTATGCTAACACATTATTTTGAGAAGCACCGTATATGCAAATTTGATGTATGTAGATTATTGAATATCGATATATGAAATATATGCACATATCAAATATATCTCAATACAACATATCTTAAATAATAATGGGATAAAAGACCTATTGACGTATATGTCCAGCCAATACAAATATGTATGTTAATGTATGTATGATTTTATTTTAGACATATGTTACATAAATATATATCCATCTAAAGCCTGTAGCTATTATATATAACCTATTATTATTATTATTATTATTATTATTATTATTATATCTAGGATAGACATTAAAAGGCAAGAAAAATATCCATAATCATAGAAATTTTAATTGTATGTTGTTTTTACGCAACACATAACACCATATAAAAATTCATCATACAGATATTTTTTATTATTGTACATACACCAATTTTACTATTGGTATATCATCTATGTTATAAACGTATATGTTTATATATCCAGAGGATGTATATATGTGATAATATAGGTGACATATATGTCATATATTCCATTTCTGTATGGGCCCCTCTTATCTCCGACAGGACGTGAACGCAGCATGTGTTCAGACAGCGGAGGCTGAGCAGCAGCAGCATCAGGATGGACAGTTAGCAACTGGTCAACGTCTCTGCGTGAACACAGCGTCCACGTGAAGGACAGGTGAGTAGCACACCGTCGCTCCGTCCCTCTGTGTGTTCTTCATCTCTGTGAGCGAACGTGTCGTCATGTCGCTGAGTGTGTTGCTCGCTAGCAGCGGCAGCAGCGGCAGCAGCGGCGGCAGCAGCGGCAGCGGCCGCTGCAGCGCTACAGGTGCGGACAGGCTGCAGCTGCCGCTCCGCGTCCTTCACCGGAACAAGGTCTCAGTCAGAGAAGGTCACAGGATCCGGATCCTCCCGGTCCACTGACCTGCTGCAGGAGAAGAGGGGTCAGCAATGTAGAACACACCGGCCTTTATTACCCCCCCACACACACACACACACACACACACACACACACACACACACACACACACACACACACACACACTGGGCCTGTGTTTTGATGCCACTTTCTAATGAGTTTATACGTTGTAATTTAGTTTTATCAATGTTTAATAAATCCTCTAATAATGCCTGATGATCAGTTATAAGTAATTAATAAGAGCAGCTTTTGGTTTGACAGCTATTCTGTAGAAAGTCTCTGGGTTCCACTTTACAATCAGACAACCCTTGTAAAGAATTTATTAATGTTTTATAATCAGGTTATTAATTCAGTTAACACTTTATAAATCATAAATAAACTATTATAAACAAGCTATAACCGTTTTCATACATTGATGCAGGATCACTATTTGGCAAGAGCAAGTTAATTATTATTACTCATTAATCTGTTGACTACCATTTAAAACTGGTAAATGAGCTTTATTATAAAGTGTGAAACACATCATCATTATTAATGAGTTACTATAAAGCTCCTTTCACCAGTTATAATTATTAGATAAAACCTAATTAATAACCTAGTTTGGATATTTATAAATCCTTTATAAGCAGATTCTGATTGTCAATAAGTCATTTATTATTGTTAATAAGTCATTAATAGATAATTGTTATAATAATCCAGAGCAGAACGGACTCTGACTGATGACATCATCTTCATGTGTCCAGTTAGTGGTAACCAGTGACGACCTGCTTTATGATTGGTGCTAATTACAACCACAGGGATCAGCTGATGCAGAGTCAGTCTGATCAGGACGTCAAGAACAAGAGCTGATGAATAATCAATGCTCTGCTTGTCCTTCTCTTCCCTCAGTGAAGTCGTCCTCTCAGTGAACCACAGAGTGAGCAGAAGGATGGACTCCATCTCTATGATGGGCAACAGCCGGAGCCATGTGTTCCTCACTTCCTCCTCCTCCCACTGCCCCTCTCACCACCCCCAGGCCTGCTTCCTGCCCAACGGCACCAAGAACGGCATCAGAGACGCAGGCGCCGCCTGTCAGCCGGCGGTGGCCATCCTGGGCTCCGGTGACTTCGCCAAGTGTCTGACCCTCCGCCTGCTGCGCTCTGGCTTCCATGTGGTGGTAGGCAGCCGCCACCCCAAACTGGCAGCCCAGTCGTTTCCTCATGTGGTGGACGTGACGCACCATGAGGACGCCGTGGGGAAGGCGAGCGTCGTGTTCCTGGCGATCCGCCGTGAGCACTACTCCGTCCTGTGGGACCTCAAACATCTACTGGAAGGTAACAACACAACAACACAACTACACAACTACACAGACACACACTGAGAGCAGGTCACAGGATCCGGATCCTCCCAGTCCACCGAGCTGCTGCAGGAGAGGAGGTTCTTCCCGTCACACTCACTGTACAGTGATTATAGAGGGAGGAGGGAGTGATTTCATCACAGCCTGTGATGAGAGTGAAAACACCTGAACCTGAGCTGCAGGTAAAGTGAGTCTGAGTCACACTGAGGGTCTTCAGTGTTAAAACCTCCGCTGAGCTTCAGATGTGTCTGCTCTCTGACAGTGTAGATCCACTGTGACAGGATGTATAGATATATCAGTATACACAGTGTGTAGGAGAGGACACATGAGGACCAGTGGGGACAGAGTCTGTCAGTGTGGACTCATTAGTTTTCTCTCTGGTTCTTTCTGTGTCTCAGACATTGATGCTAACAGCTGCAGCTCAAACATTTTGTATGAGGTTTAGATTGTATATGTTAATGAATACTGCACTAATGATGCAGTCATCATATAGACAGAGCAACATGAAAGTGATGGTGTAGTTCTGAGTGGTGGCCGTACTGAAGCAGGTCATACATGTGTGATGACGAGCTTTCATTTAAATACACTGACTGTTCATGCAGCAGCAGAGACTCCCTCAGACTCAGAGGTCTAATGTACAGCTGCACTTTAATGTATATTCAATATATTAATCTACAGACTCGTATGTTTCCTACAGGAAAGATCCTGGTGGACGTGAGTAACAACAGGAGGGTGAACCAGTACCCAGAATCCAACGCTGAGTACCTGTCCTCCCTGCTGCCAGACTCCACCGTGGTCAAAGGCTTCAACGTCATCTCTGCCTGGGCCATGCAGCAGAGCTGCCCCAAGGACGCCAGCACACAGGTACACCCACACCTATCACACATACCTGACAACAACAACAACACAAAACAGTAACAACAACAACAACAACAGTAACAGCAACAGTAACAACAACAGTACCAACAACAACAACAACAACAGTAACAACAACAACAACAGTAACAACAACAACAACAACAACAGTAAAAACAAAAACAGTAACAACAACAACAGTAGTTGCAACAACAACAACAACAGTAACACCAGTAACAGTAACAACAACAGTACCAACAACAACAACAACAGTAACAACAACAACAACAGTAACAACAACAGACAACAGTAACAGTAACAACAACAGTACCAACAACAACAACAACAACAGTAACACCAGTAACACCAGTAACAATAACAACAACAGTAACAACAACAACAGTAACAACAACAACAACAGTAACAACAACAACAGTAAAAACAGTAACAGTAACAACAACAGTACCAGCAACTACAACAATAACAGTATCAGCAACAACAACAGTAAAAACAACAGTAACAACAACAACATTAACAGCAACAACAGTAACAACAACAACAACAGTAACAGCAGCAACAGTAACAGCAACAACACTAACAACAACAACAACAACAACAACAGTAACAGCAACAACAACAGTAACTACAACAACAACAACTGTGAAGTTATCCCACCTTCTGTTGTAAATTCATAGCGACCTCTTGTGGTAGTAATCCCCCCTATAGGTTATTAAGTTAAGAGATGTATACAATTTGATTACCTGGCGAACAGCACGGTTACTGTTTAGGTGCTAGTTAGCATAGCATGTGTGATTTTGGAATGCTTATGCAAAAATAAACACGTGGAAGACAGTAAACGGATGTCCGAGCTTGAGTGTGACACTGTTTCATCAGTTCAAAATACCCTCTACAGCGGGAGTTATTAGATTAATGTAGTTATTTTAATAAAACCGTACAGTAATCAACACTAAGCCAGCCCTGTGACGGAGAAGTGGAGGTCGGACAGTGTCGACAACAACAAACTACAGCAGACTAGCGTGCGGAAGAGACCTGGCAGAGCGTCCCTGCCGATCGACGATGCCTCGGACTCACATCAAGCCCTCAGCAAAAGTTATCGCTTGGCCTGTGACTGTGCTTGAGTGACTTTCATTGTGACTGTTTAGCGAGATCCTTGCAGTATGTGTGGCGAAGAGGGGCATACTGGACGTTTATACCGCGGTTAGAAGGCCAACATTCAAGAAGGCCGACCCATCAGAGCAGAGGACTCAAGTAAAGAAGACCAAAGCCTGCCCCAAATGCTTGGATCTACATGGGAGGGACAGTCCGTACAATAAAAACTTTCTGTGTCGTAATGACTAATGTAAAAGAGGGGACGCACCTAACAGCAGCCAACCCACACTCTGTCTTCACTCCAATAAGACTAGTCTGGGACAGCAGCCAGGATTTTTAGGGCCCAGACATCTTGAACCCCATCCGGGCGGTTCTGCTCCGTTTCCGGGAGGGGGAGCACGCGGCGGTTGGAGATGTGTCCAAGATGTACAACTCGGTGTGGTTAGAGGATCAAGAGGTGCATGTCCATCGATTCCTGTGGAGGGACTCTCCAGCGGATGACATCGAAGACTACGCCGTGGTACGGGTGAACATGGGCGATTAGCCGGCTGGTTATATATGGAGACCGCCATCGTCATGTCATCGTAGACAACGCCTACGTGGACAACATTCTGGTGTCCCACAATGACCCCCAGAGGCTGAGCGAGATCCTTCAGGGGGTTGAGGCCATCCTTGCATCGTGTTGCCCAACCAGTTACGTGATGAGGACAACATGGCCCTGGGAGTGGGTTACCACGTTGGGGAGGACAAACTTTTCCTCATGGTGGCTGTTAATTTCTCCGCAAGGAAGAAAAAGATGCGCAACGAGCTCGACCTCACCATGGAGGACATAGAGGAGAAGACACCAGATCCCCTTACCCGTCGTATGTTACTGAGTCAGGTGGCCGGGCTTTATGACCCCCTTGCTCTGGCAACGCCCCTGAAATAGAAGGGCGTCATTCTTGTCAGGAGGGCCTTTCAAGAGGCCGGGACATTGACTAAGGATACGTGGGACAATCCACTGTCTGGTGAGCTGCGCGGGAGGGCGATCGAGCTCTTCAAAGAGTATGCCCAGCTGAGTACCATCACTTTCCCCAGAAATATTACACCTTCCGGCTGGTCTGGGTAAACCCTGCCTGATTCACTACAGACCTGAGAGAAAACTGAGGTCCAGGTCCAGCAGCAGCTGCAGGAGGACCAGCCCAGAGTACATCACCTCCAGATACCACCGAAGAAGAAGCTCACCGAGTGTTTTTAAAAGACAGATAAAACCTCATCTCTTCACCTCAACTTCAACCTGCTCTCACTCTCCTGATACAAGATCTAATTCACACTGATGCACTTCTGTAATAATAATAGTGATAATGATAATAATCTTTGTTTTGATCTTATTTGTATTATTATCAAGTGGGTTTAATTTTCCATTTTATCTTTTATTAATTATGACCATGATGATTATCTGTCCTAGTTTTTATGTTAATTTCACTTTCAGCTGCATTTCTTGTATGAACAAATAAAGTTAAATATTATGATTATTTATTTTTACCTGATGAAGCAGCAGTGTGTTTTCAGAAACGCTCTAGAGACTGACATTCATTTAGGGAGGAAATCAAACTGAACGCTTTAGAGGAGAATTATTTTTGTTGTGTACAGAGGGAGAAAACTGTGACTGTCTGAAGGTTTAAAGGGAAATATTCTATATTTTTATCAAACCTTTCCCCCTGTGTGCAGGTGTTCATCTGCAGTGACTCTGTGGAGGCCCGGCAGCAGATCATGGAGCTGGCCCGTCAGCTCAGCTTCCAGCCCGTGGACATGGGGACTCTGTCTTCTTCGCGGGACATTGAGAACATGCCGCTGCAGTTATTTCCTGGCTGGAAGGGCCCCGTCCTCGCGGCCGTGGCCCTCTCCATCTTCTTTTTTGCTTACTCTTTTGTACGAGACATCATCCACCCATACGTGAAATACAAGCAGAGTGACTTCTACAAGATCCCCATAGAGATGGTGAACCGGACTCTGCCCACTGTTGCCATCACCCTCCTGGCTCTGGTGTACCTGGCGGGGCAGCTGGCCGCCGCCCACCAGCTCTACTACGGCACCAAGTACAGGCACTTCCCTCACTGGCTGGAGGGCTGGCTGCAGAGCCGCAAACAGATGGGTCTGCTCAGCTTCTTCCTGGCTGCGGTGCACGTCCTCTACAGCCTCTGTCTGCCCATGAGGAGGTCTGAGCGGTACCTGCTGCTCAACACAGCCTACCAGCAGGTCAGTGGGGCGGAGGGAACGACATGAGGTCCACACAGACGCTCACACATTTCAACTTCCACCACATGAAGCTGAGGAATATGATCAGTGTCAGTATGTTATCCGTTAGAGAGAGTTCAGGCTTCCTCAGTGTCACTTCCTTTAACTTCAACTTTAACAGTCAAAAGAACCTTTCCTTCAATCCATGTATTTATATAAACTGTTATCACCTAAAGTGTCCCAGTGCAATACGTCCTGCATAGAGTCAAAAGACATAAAAGAAAATATATCATGTCATAAAATAAATCATAAATGATGTGAGTAGATGACAACATGAATATATTTTATGGCAGTTAAACTGTCAGCAGAGGGAGACCTTCCAGTAAGTTCAGGTGGACACAGCTTCTTATCGTCACAGGGATGTTGCCAGGTTTGATATTGTTGTACCTGAATGATACTAAAACAAAACCTGCTCTCACAGACTGGATCTGGCATCCCACACTAAAGCGAGGGATGTTGCACATGAGTATCAGGCAGATGGATCTGCTGTTGTTCCAGCACATAACTCTCCCTAAAACCTCAAATCATCATGTTTCCTCTTCTCTTTGTGCACAGGAAGACAGGTTAGCCTGGTTAGCTCCCATGCTACCTGTCTTTATGCTAAGATAGACTAACTACATACACTCTGCAGTAAACTGACCTCATGAGAGCTTCAAGGTGAGTCCAGCTTTATTTGTGAGGTGATAAAAATGTAGTTTGGAACACCATCAGTGTTTCATGTTCCTGAATGAATGTGTTTAACCAGATCTGAGACAGGTCGTATTGTTCAGGCTCGACAGAGCTGAAGCAGCTCACCTGTGTCCCAGCCTCCTCCTGCAGGTGACAGGTGACAGGTGACAGGTGATGACTGTGGTGTCTCCGGTGTGTCTGCAGGTCCACGCTAATGTGGAGAACGCCTGGAACGAGGAGGAGGTGTGGAGGGTGGAGATGTACGTCTCCTTTGGGATCATGAGTCTGGGGCTGCTGTCCCTCCTGGCCATCACCTCCATCCCCTCCGTCCACAGCACGCTCAACTGGAGGGAGTTCAGCTTCATACAGGTACACACACACACACCAGAGGCTGACACTGTCTCAGTGTGTACTGCAGCTTGAGTTGAGGTGGACTGAACATCTGACTGAGTTATGACTCTGGCAGGAAGGAGGATGTTTTTGATGCCATCAGCTCCACAGGTTTGTTTAAGAACCTGAACCTCCTCTCAGAGCTGTGTTTCTGCCTGGAACTGCTGAGCATGTTGGCCATGGTGTAGGTGAGGAAATAAAATCTCCACAGGTCACATGATCAGGTTGAAAATCATCTACATTTTTTTTTTTTAAGTATAGTTTTTGGGCTTTTATTTGAAAGCAGACAGTAGAGAGACAGGAAATGGGGAGGCAGAGAGAGGGGGAATGACATGCAGTGAAGGGCCGTCCGATGCGGGACTGAAACCGGGGCTGACTGCAGCGAGGACTGTGGCCTCTACACATGGGGCGCCTGCTTAGACCACTACGCCACACGACGCCCCAACATCATCTACATTTTTAAGATCTTAAAGATCTGATCACTAAAGAGTCTGTCATGCAGAGAGCTGATAGAAACTAATGGTCAAAGTTTTCATATTGACCTTTAAGGTGTATTGATTGATTTCCAAATGTCAATCATACACTGAGGAACACACAGGAAAACATTCCACCTTAAAAGGCGGTAGCTGCCGGCAGCCTCTGAGCTGCTCAGATGGTTCATCAGTAAAAACATCTTTTCATTCATCCTTCACTCTCTGACAGTTTCTGTATCTGTGATGCTTTTACACAGAAACATGACAGAGTCGTCTGTTACACCTGGACAGAAAGCTAGCTTAGCCTAGTCTGTTAGCTTAGCTACGTTTTTATAGCCTAGCCTGTTAGCTTAGCTTCTCTTCTGAACAGGTGTTTCCAATGTGGATTAATTTGCTCAACACAAGTCAGTAAATGAAAACGTAATAATATATATATATATATATATATATATATATATATCATACACCTTACACCTTAATATATACCTGCATAGTCTTAATTCATATACATCCTAATGTTCATATAGCTTAGTGAACCTGTTCATACAGTCAGTCTGACATCTGATCATGTGATCACTGTTCAGCAACAGTGGTTACATAACCATAGAAACAAGCCACAACTTAACTGTCCCTGTGCACGCATGCACGCACGTCATAGGTGTGTTCTGGAACAAATGGCACTACACCTCTGGTGTTAGCGAGTGCTCAAATCTGCAATAACTAACCTGTACTTGTTTTTAGAACAGCAGCAGACACCTGTCCCCTACATCTCTCCCTTCACACCCCCCTGTACCTGTCCTGTTTGCCCTTGGGAGGGACACCTCAGAGATATAACAGTAAACAGTGTCTCATGGGAATGCAGCAGTGTAGCTGGAGTTGTGTGTCTGACCTGCTCCCTGTCTTTACTCCAGTCCACTCTGGGCTACATCGCCCTGCTCATCGCCACCCTCCACGGCCTGCTGTTCGGCTGGAAGCGAGCCTTCGAGGAGGAGGCCTACCGTTTCTACCTGCCCCCCAGCTTCGTGGTGGCCCTGGCCCTGCCCGTGTGCGTCATCCTGGGCAAAGTGCTGATGCTTCTCCCCTGTGTCGCCCGCAAGCTCCATCGGATCCGGCGGGGCCAGGACAGCAGTCAGTACCGCTGCCAGCGCCTGGAGCCGGTGGGCTCGGCCGCCCACGTCTCACCTGAGAGAGTCACCATCATGTGATTGTCATGTGATCTGTCTTCACTGGGACGTCCACATACTCAGCCATGAGCCATGCTGTTTATTAAAGCTAATGAAGACTTGTCACTGAAAGGACAAATGACTGTTTGTTCTTGTGAACAGTGTCTGTCTCATGTCACCTGTCCACCTGTCCACCTGTGTATCGACTCCTCACTGTAACTATGACCTGCTGTTATGTCACAGCTGTTTGCCTAGACTGAGTTTGGACACATCATATATCACATACACATGTCAAACTGAATATTATTGTCAATATGCTCCAAATAATTTACCAATAATTCATCAATACTTTGCTCTGACAGACATTACTCTGAGTGTTGCTTATTACTTTACAGAAATCATTTTTTATTCCACTCAGCTTGTATTAACAGGAGGATAACTGTCTGAGAGAATAACTCCTGTGATGTCATAGTGATGTCACAGAGGGTGGAGACTACAGATTTATGTGCAACAGAAAACCTGGGGAATAGACCATATTCACACGGCGGCCATTTTCCTCTGACGTCACACTGAGGGCGGGAAATCTTGAACACTTTAATGTCTTTGAATGAATCCTGTGAGTCGTCGTCGTTTACTTCACCTTCTTTTGACCACATTGATTAATGGACAGATGAGTTCTCCAGGTGCTAAAGTTGAAGACAGGCCCACACTGGAAACACTGGAAGCTAATGCAAGGCTAGCAAACAGGACGTTTACAATTAACATAAATGTCAGAGTTAGCGCTTCTAAAGTTGTCAGATGACACATGAATCCACTGGTTAAACATGAACTAATGTTGTGTGGTTTCATAATCAACCTGCTTCAATGATACAGTCACATGACAGAGGAGCATCACTGCTAACTTCACCAGGTGAAGAGCTAGCAGGGTGGCTAATGCTACATGGCTAGCTTGATTCCATCCAGTGTTTCACTTCCAGACTGAACTAAACGTGTCTGAGCTCTGTGTTGATGTTTCAGAATGAATTCATTTCTCTCGTCTTGTATCACGCAGCTCTGTCAAACAGTAATGCTAGCTAAGAAGTGGTATGCTAATGTTAGCTGTAGCTAATGGTTTATCAAATATGTGGTTTTACCTTGAGATATGAGTCGACGTCTCTTCAGGTTTCTGTTGCTCATCGATCGAACAGAAACAATCAGTCAGAATCTCTGTTGATGTGACGTCAGGTGAACGTGGTCTCGTGATGAAAAGATGCTGCTGAGTAGTTTGTGAGCTGACGTTTTGTCTGTTGATTCTGCAGTTTGACGGTGTTGTTATGTTTTCTGTCATGTGACTGTCCCAGTGAACACTGTATCTGATGGGTGACAGGGAGCGAAGCTGTTGTTAAAAATCAATTAGTTTGTCTCAGTAAACACAGTCACATGACCCGGTCCTCCTCAGTGTGTTAGATGTGTGTGAATCTCCATCAGCTCGGCAGGGTGTAACATCTGGGCTGATGTGAGTCCGTTCAACGTGACCTGTCGTCTTCATTATGTGACAGAGATGCTGCTGTTTCCTGATCAGTGAACATTTAATTCTCTGTAACGAGTTCAGCAGTGAAGCTCTTTGTGTTTCTCTGGTCGTCACCATGTGCAACTGTGACAGGAAATAAAGATGTGTCAGAGCCGCGGCTGTAACACAGCAGCAGATATCTAACAGTGTGTTCACTGCTCTACGTCCTGCTGATTGGTCACGTCACGTGATCCTGGTCTGATGAAATCCAGTCTAGTTCTGACTGCAGGTCAGAGACGGTGAGGAGACGTCAACTTCAAGAGGTCAGCAACAATCATGAAGGTGAGAGACAGAAGTATTATTATTATTATTATTATTATTATTATTATTATTACTAATGAGCTACTGGACACCTGGTAAAGTATCTGTCAATCTATCTATCTATCCATCTATCTATCTATCTATCCATCTATCTATCCATCTATATCTATCCATCCATCTATCCATGTATCCATCAGTCTGCAGACAGGATGCTGGTGCAGTGGAGGTGATGGTGCTGTTGTGTCATCAGGGGAATACCAGATCACAAAACACCTTAATTTAATATTTTCCTTAAAGTCTGAGTTAAAGTTTCCTTAAAATAAAAACAGTTGCACAAAACACCTTAAGTCTCCTGAAGGTTTCCTTAAAATGTTCACTGAAGTATTTCAGGTTTTCCCTTATCTTAGTCTTAAACTTCAGGAATCACTTCAAGTCAGTTAAATTGTTAAACAAAAGACCTTAGTGACTAAAGTTCACCTGGTGAAGTTCCTGTTAAATCAACAGGATGAGATCACAGGTGTCACAAGTGCTAATGGCAGCAAATCGACTGTCTCCATGGAAACAGCAGAATTTTACTGCTGTAAAATGTCTTTTGCTGCTGTAAATACCTTAACTTTTAAGAGATTCTGTGCGACACCCTTAAGTAACTCCCTGAGCTAGGGAGAAATTAAACCTTAAGTGTGAGATTTAAGTAGAAAACTTAAGGTGTTTTGGTCTCCATGTCCATCAAATCTTCTCATGCTCTCATTCTTACAGCAGCAGCGACCTCTGCTGCAGTGTGTGTGTGCGTGTGTGTCTTTATTAGGAACACCGGTACACCTGCTTATTCATGCAATTATCCAATCAACCAATCATGAGGCAGCAGCAGATCCAGGTGAAGAGCTTCAGTTAATGAAGAGTCATGTGACTCAGAGACTTGGAGCTCAGGAGGTTGGTGTGATGATCATGTCCACACAGAGCAGTCTCACCTGGTGGGTCCATGAAGAACTGTCCAGTGTTACTGAGGTGTTCCTAATAAAGTGATCACTGAGTGTCATGTTCCCTCCCTCAGGCACTAAACCAGCCAATAACAGGCCTCCAGACCCTGACGTGTCATGGTGGCCCTCCATGTTCAGACAGGTGTCAGATCAGGTCAGTCAGGTGACCAGCAGGTCGATGCCACAACAAAGATGGAGGACACAAACTCACCAGTAAACATTTAAATCAAGTGTTTACTGGTGAGGTCAAACAAACAAACAAACAAACTGTTGAATATGCATGAAGCCTGTTCTTGCAGACACAATGTGAGGACGAACACGTGTAGTATAAAAATAATTTTAATGAAAACACTTAAATCTCATTTTACAATCATTATGGAAAATAAAACGTTTCACATTTGGAGTTTATAATTTAAGAAACACGAGGTTAAAACAGAGTCAGAGCTTTCACAGTGACACTGTCTCCTACAGGAACGATCCACTCTGTTTCCATGACGGTAAAACTTTAAAGTAAAACTGAGAATAAAGAGGATTTGACCTGAAGCAGTGACGAGACTCAACGACAGACATTTTAAAGACAGTGATAAAACAGCTGCAGAGACTGTCACACACACTGTCACACACACACTGCAACACACACTGTCACACACACTGTCACACACACTGTCACACACACTGCAACACACACTGCAACACACACTGCAACACACACTGTCACACACACTGCCACACACACTGCCACACACACTGCCACACACACTGTCACACACACACTGTCACACACACACTGTCACACACACACTGCCACACACACTGCCACACACACTGCCACACACACTGTCACACACACTGTCACACACACACACTGTCACACACACTGCAACAGGTTTAACAGACTGTTCACTGTGTGAATATAAAACCAAACAGCCCTTAAATGTTCATCCAGTTTCACTCTGCTGAGGCTCATTCTGATCAACATATGGATCAGGGTTATGGACACAACATTTATTTTTTAATCATTCAGAAAAAAAAGGTGAATTGAACTCTGATTAAACTTTAGACTTTTTTTTCCAGAATTATTAAAAATAAATTGAGGTGAGCTGCCCCTGCTCCGTCCTCCTCAGTGTGACCAGGGTAACAGAGCCGGAGACCTCAGTCCTCTGCTCCGTCCTGAGCGGCTGATGTACCGACTAGAAGATGCAACATGTCCGGCTGCCGGTGCGTGTTCCCCGGCTGCACTGATTCAAGTCTCGGCCTCAGCTGCTCCAGTTGAGGCAGCAGCTCCTTGGCGCTGGGTCTGCAGCGGGCCTCTCCGCTCCAGCACCGGCTCAGCAGAGTCCTGCACAGCCGGCCCTGCTCCGACCCGAACCACGGGTGTTCCTGGACCGACGGCCGCAGGTTGTGCGCCACCACGGCGTAAAGCACGTGCTGCCGGTCTCCGGTGTAGGGCTGGTCCCTGGTGATCAGCTGCCACACCGTGATCCCGAAGGAGAAGATGTCCGCTTTAGGAGACACCCCCTCGCCCTTCAGCAGCTCCGGGGCTCGGTGCGTGTACGTGCCGCCGACGTGGCTCAAGTGGGGGCTGATGGCGCTCGACTCAGACCCGCGGTCCAGTTTCACAGAACAACCGAAGTCCACGATCTTGCAGACGTCCTGAGCGGACACGAGCACGTTGGCCGGTTTAATGTCCAGGTGAACGACGCCGTGGGAGTGAAGGAACCGGAGCCCGCGGAGGATGTCGGTGGAGTACCTGAACCACCGGTCCCCCCCCAGCTGCTCCGCGCCGCCGTAGATGATCTGCTGCAGGTCTCGGGTCCCGACGAACTCCATCAGGATCGTCCCGATGCTGCTCTCATCTCCACGGTCCGCGGGCACGCAGGTGGTGGCCGCGATGACGCGCACGATGTTCTGGTGTCGCAGGTGCGCCGCGTTCAGCTCGGCCCAGAAGCTCTGGCGGGAAGCCAGCTGGTTCTTCGTGCACTTCTTCACCCGCTTCAGCGCCACGGTCTCCCCGAGGTACTCTGCCCGGTACACGGAGCCGAACCCGCCGGAGCCCACCGGCTGCACGGACCGCAGCTCCTTCCACAGGATGACGGAGGACCAGAGCCGGCTGCCCACCCTGCCGTGGAGCCGCTGAGCAGGGACCTGCAGGGTGGAGCCGTGCGGGTGTTTGGTCAGCGGGCTGCTGCACGTCCCGATGTCCAGGGAGGGGTAGAGGTCTCTGGGCAGCAGGCGGGTCACAGGGATCGGGGAAGGCATCGTGCATGGTGGAGACTGAACGAAGAGCAGAGCTTTTCAACACACACACACACACACACACACACACACACACACACACACACACACACACACACACACACACACACACACCGCCGCCTGCTGGTGTGGAGGATGAACTGTTCTCTGTTTGGGTTCAGCGGGTTCACCCCGTTGGTTCAACACGGTTTACTCTATCTGCCGCAGGGGACGATGGGTAATCTGAGCCTCTCTCTGCTTTGTGAAGAACAATAATATTTGTGTGTTAAAAAGTAACTCCCGCCCTCAGCCAATCAGCTGCTTCCCGCTCAGTGAGGCAGGTTTAACATGAGGATGAGGAGGAGTCTTTAACAACCAGTTACTCACTGTAACTCTATTCACCTGGCTGAGAAAACTGCACATGGACAGTTATTGATCAGACTTATTGATCAGACAAACTTATTGATCATGTGCTGGTTGGTTCATCGTCTCATCTCTGAGTTATTTGTCCTCTGACACTAACACTAACACCCCCCCCCCCCCCCCCCCAGTCCACCTCAGTAAAGACATTTATCTCTGCTCATGTATCAGTCATGTGTATATTAGAGGAGACCAGGTCAGCTGTAACACCGCCGGTTCCTTCAATCAGGAGTAAGTTAAATCACCTGATGTACCTGCTCAGGTTAGTCCTGAACGCACCTGTGAGAAAGCAGCATCATGTGACAGACTCAAGTTGAGGTAAGAAAGTTTTTTACTGTATTTATTTGTGTGTCAGCTGCTCACACTCTAATCATCTTTACTGTGAGTCTGTACATGTGGTTCATGCTACTTCTCACTGCTAATGTGTTGCTGCTAGGCGGGTTAGATGTAACAACACACACACACACACACACACACTGTTAAAAAGTCAGTGTTGAATAAAATCTTTAAATATCATCTGAATGTCACACGTCACCTCAGTGTGTCACAGCAGGACAATGAGCTGATGTCACGTCTCTCTCCGTGTGTGTGACACTGACGCTCACACGTGTTTTAATAACACACACATGAAACTAGTTTGTATTTGATTTGAACAAACTGGATTCAAACAGAAATGTCAAAGAAGTTACAACCTTCCTGCTCCGCCCTCATGCTGTGATCTTTGATAATGTCACATGTTGTTTTTGAAAATGTTTACCTTTTGAAATATGTTCATCTTTTGAAAAAATGTCAAAATAGTGACAGGATGAAGAAGATGATGATGATGATGATGATGATTGGTCATGTTACCTTGTGCTGAGTGAAGCCTGAGGAGAAACAACAACAAACACTGATTTAACTGTATTGATCTGTTAGGACCTTCAGTTGTACAGTGGCATCTCTAGAGTCTGTTGCTCCTTCAGGCTTCATCAGCTTTATGTAAAGGGGCCTTGGACTCTAGAGTCATAGCAGAACCATAACAAAGAATTAATCTGGAAAAGAAAGATAAATGTGGAAATATAAAGAAATATAAATGAATAAGAAAAATATTTTTGCACCTATTTGCAATGGAATAGATAAAAGCATTTTTCTTATTCTTCTGTATTTACAAATTCTAAATGTACTTATTTATTCCTGGTTATATTTGTAGAGTATATATTGTGAGTGTGTGTCAGTGACGAGGGTGAGGATGTGAATGTAAAGACACGTGACACAGTGTAATGAAGGAGCAGACAGCTGTTGGATCCTTCTCTTATGTTTATTAAACTTTCATTACATTGTGTAAAAACACTGGAGTTGACGACTGCAGCTCTTCTCTCTCATAGCAGCAAAGGTATGTAAATCAGATCAGGTTACTCTGCCAGACAATAAATAATCTGCCTCTTTGGATGATGTCAATGTTTAAAAAACAACGGATAAAAGCTGCAGCATTAATTTTTATTTTACACAACCTATAAACATATACATATATATTTACTTATATATATGTTTATGTGAAATACTTTGCCTATATTTATAAAAATACAACAGTAGTTTGTAAAATAGATTTGAAGTAAAATATTGAGAGTTATCAATGAGTCCATCATTGTCACAGGATGGCATTATTGAAATGCAGCGGATAACAAAACCAACATGGCTGGAATGCAGTTCGTCTCTGAACTTCCTCAGCTCGTTTCCATGGCGATGCACCGAGTCGCGTTCCTCGGCATCAGCACCGATGTCTTCGCCTCTACAGAGAGAGACCTCCCACCACGACTCAGTGTCCACATATCAAAACACACAGGTGGGGGGGGGGGGGCAGTACAGGCAAGTCTGTTAAAAGACTACAAAAGTCACAGTACAATAAAATATATGTAGCTATATAGTACAACCAGGCACACACATGCCAACTGTTCAGCTAAACTGGATGCTTTGTTTGTACAAATGATACATTTCAAAACTAGAAAAGAGGTCTGTAGCACCTTCAGGAGCTTTAGAAGGATGTTAGCAGCTTGATCCAATACCAAAATATATTGCAGTATTGCAGTGTTTCTTACATACACATTCAATAAAGTTCACTGGTACCAATGAAGCTTATAAAAAAGGTTTGACGTGATTTGCTGAAGGTCTGTGCCTCTCACCGAAGAGCTTCTCCTTCCTCTCTGGGACACACTCGGTCTCAGTCCGGGACAGGTTTATAATGATGGACTTGAAGTGACCCCAGACTCTGGATCTGACGGAACAGGGTCGGGGCCACATGTGACAAAAATTATGTTTTTAAAAATCATGACTTTAAACTCAAAATCTTTCTAAGAAAAGTCTGAATTCTAAAAACAAGTGTTTTCACAGTGGCCCTAATCCTCTTCTGTAGAATCTGGATCTACATGTCCAATGTTAAGAGTTTCTTTTTTGATCCACAGTTTGTTGTTTGAACTCTCTGGGTTCTGTCACGGTCCACAGTCGTCATACGTTCAGATGAAACTGACTGTACACTCTGTGTCCATGCAACAGCTCTCAGACAGAAACCACCAAGAAATCAAGTAATATTTTATCATCATGTCACACTGAGGTCAAAGGTCGACTGAAGAGGACACAATCACTGTGGGAGTTAATGAACATGTGTCTGGTTTGTCTTAATAATGGAACAACCCATGACAAGATGTCGTCATTAAGTGCTATAGAACTGTCCATTGAAGCTTCATGTCTGTGCTCTCAGTCTCCTCCTGTAAACATCTGTTTAAACATCTGTTTACAGGTCTGATAACAGGCCCCTCAGTGAGACACACAGAACACTTGTGCAAGTAAAGCAAAAATGACACTTTGATAGGAAAACACTGTCAAAATTGTACCTGTAAAAATAAACATTTATATTGTATTTACATGTTATTGTTCTCTGAAAGAGCTAAATATATAATCTATACTGTAATAAAGGTTTTAAACAAAAGTATTGTAGGAAATGAAGGCATTCAATTTACAAAAAGTGCTATTATTACTATATATATATACATATATATACATACATGTATGTGTCTGCTGTGTCTATATATGTGTGTTTGTGTGTGTGTGTGTGTCCATGTGTTTTTGTTTTGTGTGTGTTTGTGTGTGTGTATGTATGTATATCTATATATATATATATATATATATATATATATGAGAGAGAGAGAGAGACAGAGAGAGAGAGGTTTGCTAAGACAACAAACCTTCACAAGATACAAAGTTCATAAATGCTTTGAAACATTCAACTCTACATTTCACACAAAGACATCGTCTCATCACGTCTCATCACGTCCCGTCGTTCAGGAGACAGACAGGGGAACTGAACACGTGTAGTTGATGGTTATTTTTACATCCCGGAGCACAAGAACAACATGAGTGTGTGAGGTAAATGATAACACTATCAGGTTAAATATGCATCAAACATCTCATGTAACTACGATGCACCGTCTGCTAACTGCTGTGGTGGTTTTTGAAACCTGCGACGTTCACATTTCTAGTGTCTGTGGAACATGTAGATGAAGTGTGAAATCTTTGCTGTGTGGAACGTGAGCTGACACGACCTCTGTGACCTTTCATCCTTCATGTTGTTGTAGAGCTGGGTGTCGACTGAAACGTGTCAATATGATAAAACAATATCTTGTAAACCTAGTTATTCTACTTAAATATTTGTTTTAACTAACTAAAGGTCAGTGGTTCTCAACCTGTGGGCTGTGACCCACTGGTGGGGCAACAAATCATCCGTATCTGGTATTAAGACTCGTCACTGTGATAAACCAATGACAGGAACTGGACCTCATCATGTACTTGTTTACTACCGTAACTAGACTGGAGCATTAAAATGAATAGCTGGTTAACAACAGGAAGACTAACACAGGCTCCACATGCAGCTGCTACGATGGTTAGAAATATTTATATTTTTCCATGTCTGTGTCATATTCAGATTCAGACTGGACATAAGCTGTGTCTCAGTTCAGGGTCTCATCCTTCAGAGGATGTGTCTGAAGACTGGCTGC
Organism: Seriola lalandi dorsalis; assembly: GCF_002814215.2. Taxonomy (NCBI): domain Eukaryota; kingdom Metazoa; phylum Chordata; class Actinopteri; order Carangiformes; family Carangidae; genus Seriola; species Seriola lalandi. The sequence goes on along the minus strand of NW_019525201.1, from coordinate 174,966 downwards.
ATCACAGCGACCAGACTGTCCCATATCAGACTCCTTCAGATGTGTCCTTCTTTTCCTGGACAACCAAGGCTCCAACTGGTGGATCCATCTTGGTCCAACATAACCCAAGATTCACTGCGCACCCGTAATGCAAGCGAACAACACCGACAGAGAGTCTGAGGATCACACTGTTAAATGTCAGTATTGTGTTTCAGATCAGTTCAACAGTTAACGGGACAACCGAACAAGAGACTGAAAACAAAACGGTTTTGTGAAAAAAAGGTACATGTCGAGGTTTAGCAACAGGAGCCGCGCTTTGTGATGCAACGGTAATGGCGGGAACAGCTGGTGACGCAGACCGTAAATCCTCCGTAGGCCGGACCATCTAATTTCAGTTCGGTCCTGTGAAAGCTGCGGCTCCTGAACTGGGACACAGCTACAGAGACTACAGTGAAGGTGAAGCTTTCACCTTCATGTGATGGTGCTGATATGGTGTTTTCTCTGTCTGTTTTTGCTGGGAAACACGTTATACGTGAAAAACAGGAGACGGTTACGTGACGCAGCCGCGACGCAGCGTGACGTGTGTCACGCAGGCAGTGAGTCGCTCTGACCTATTAACATGGCGCCGAAATGAAACAAGACATGAGCTGAAGGAGCAGTTTGTTCAGCTTCTCTGTTGATGTACACCTTTGAACCAGCACCTCACTACAACAGGTGAGAGCTTTCCCTCCATTTTAATCACAAGTTTGATTTAACACATTGTATGTGCTACACACGTCTCAGCCGATGCCCAGCCCCGCTAATCTAGCTAGCACGATTGTTAGCACGATGCTAACTGTATAAGAAAGGAGACTCCAGTCATTAGCCCATGGTTAACAACAAACACAGGAACTGGAACAGGACTGAAAACGGAGCCTCTGTGTTCTCCATGTTTCTCCATGATCTACACAACAGACTTAAATGTTTGTGATCTCAGGTTTTAGAAACTGTGCGTGAGCAGTGATGTGTGCAGAGCTGACGTCACAAAGTAGGGTGACCTCAGACTAAGCAACAGGTAATGAGCAACAGCAGCTGTAGATAATCTTCAATGCAACACTACAGCTGGTAGAAAATCTAAATACAGTCAATAGAGGTAATGGCAGTTGCTAATGACAAAGCAATGCATCAGTGCTAACTGTAGTTTACTGTTTGATTCTGTTAGCTGAACCTTTCCACTTCATAAACATGTATCTGCTCGTTTAAACACGTCTTCCACATTCAGAATAAATGTACAGAAACAGAATCTAAAGCTGGTCTTACAGGATGTTAACCTGTGGAAAACAAGGTATAAAATATATGTGATGTGCATCTGTTTCAACAGCTGTTATTTCTGCCATTTTCAAAATAAAAGCCCTTCTGTATTTCTCACAGTGATTTGAACTGACAGCAAACAGCTGATGTGTGATGTGAATGAGACTGTCACACTGATGACTTCATGTTGAAAGAGGTGAGGTGTGTGTTTGAGGCACTGAAGGCTGCAGCTCCTGAACAAACCTGTTTCATTAGCAGTGACTGTCGTGTGGTGAAGCTAGTAGCTACGCTAACACAACTCCAGCTTCACCCTCATTCAGTCAGCTAACAGAAGCTTCAGAAGCTCTGATAGTTTAATGTGGAAGTTCGGACTAACTTCAGAAAATGATCATAATACCACCTTCAGAATTGAAATAAGAATAATATGTTCACACCAACACAGAAGCTGTGTCCCAGTTCAGGGTCTCATCCTTCTGAGGATGCATTCAAAGACCAACTGTGTCACAGCGACTAGTCTCCCATTTCAAAGGCTCCTTCAAATATGTCCTTCATTTCCTGGGCAACAAAGGCTCCAACAGGTGGATCCTTCTCGGTCCAAAATATCCCAAGATTCATTGTGCGTCGGTAAAGAAAATAATATGTCAACAAACAACACACATGACAGATAGCCTCTTTTAAATGTCAGTATTGTGTTTCAGCTCAGTTTAACAGATAAATGTTCAACTGTTAAAACCAAGGACCTTAAAACAAGAAGTTTTTATAAAGAAAACGTATATGTTGTCAAGGTTGCTAGGCAACAGGAGCTGCGCTTCATGATGTAATAAGAACAGGAACAGCTCTGGAAATCCTCCGTGGACCAGACTGCCAGTTCGGTTCAGCCTGCGAAGGACCACATCTTCATGGACCACGTCTTCTGAAGGATGTGGCCCCTGAACTGAGACACAGCTATAATGTCCTTTTTTTTTTTTAAAATTCAATCTCTGTTTTGTGTTTTTAGAACTAAAGGTGTAGTTCACCTAAATCATAAAACGTTCTCTTCCCTCCAGTGGTGTCTACCCATGTGGGTAGCTTTGGTTTCGTTCTCCCAGGTCTCGAGACTTCTACCCCCATCACTAAATACTGTTCTCTTTGTGGAGCTTAGAGCTTCAAAGACTTTCAACAGCAGCATGTTTTTCTACTAACTCTGTTAATAGAGTCTCCACACAACACAGTCAGCTGTTTCCACTGAGCAAAATCTCAACTGTTTGTAATGATGTTAAGTGTTTTTACATGTAATTTATCACCAGACAAAACTGATGACATCAAACAGTCCAGCAAAATGTTCAGGTTTAGATTCAGGTTTAGAATCAGATTCAGATTCAGGTTAAAATTCAGGTTTAGAATCAGATTCAGGTTTAGATTCAGATTCAGGTTCAGATTCAGGTTAGAATCAGATTCAGGTTCAGGTTGTCGATTAACATTAAAAGGTCTGTGACAGAAGGTGAACTCCTGTTTCTATGTCAGACCAGACGTCCACAGGTTCAACATACAGATCTCTTCCTGCACTGACTGCTGTGTGTCATCCTGTGTGGACACAGCTCATGTTCATACAGCTGAAGTTTCCACCCCTCATGTGTTAGAGTCTCAGAGGCAGAACAACCAAACACCCACATGGGCAGGTACAGTTCTACTGTAGCAGCAGCAGCTGGAGAACATGTTCATGTGATCTGTCAGTGAGTGACACTCTCTCCATCAACATGTAACTGAGGTGATGATGATGATGAAGTCCTTTAAAGCTTTGAATAGGATTAAGTCTAAGATGGTTTGACCTAATGGATTTATTTGTCTTTAAACCGGGGGGGTCAGCTGTCAGCTAAATGCTGTTATATTATGTCACATGACATGTTGTCAGCTCGTTCTCTCACACAGAAACACTTCGATCTCTATAGACCAGCTGAAGATTTGATTTTGATGTTCCTTTTTATCTTATTTACTGGAGGTTTAATGAGTCAAAACTCTGAGTGACAACATATTGTAAATATCATTTTCCAGCTGTTTCATTACTGTTATCAAAGAGCCACTACACCGGATCTCTCTACACATGTGACAGAAAGTTCCTGTCACAGACTCAGATCAGTTACAACCTTCAGGATGACGTGAGCTGTGAATTTGAGACTGTGGACGTTTGATTTAACTCCTGAACTGATTGTGAACAGCAGGATATGTGTTTTATTTCTGGGTGTGTGTGTTGAGTTTTAGTCGAGGCAGAATGTAGTGAATGTTCTCCATCTGCACTAGATCAGAAATGATTTATGATTTATAATAACACTTAGAATCACTGTGTGGAGCTGCACACATAGTTGTGTTTGTGTCACTTCCTGTTCTTCTGGCTAAAAGACCAGAAACAGACTGACTTCATACAGCTCCACAGTGTTGGCATGTTTTATATTAATATTCTATATCACAGATACAGAGTGTGGAGAAGGTTTGTTGAACAACACATCTTTAATATGTTTCTATAGATCTACTGGAAAATTTAAATGTTTAAATTGGATTCATCATCTTAAATAGTTTATGTTTTATTCATGATATACTTTGGGGGGGGGGGGGGGGGGGGG
>NW_019525201.1:163792-171080 GCF_002814215.2 Seriola lalandi dorsalis | reverse complement strand
GGTCCAGTGAAAATTAGTCTATGGAGGCTCTTGCTTCAGTATTAGACTCCGCCCCCTGCCCACCTCCCTAATCTACATATTTATGGTTCCTCCTCCTCTGACACATTAAACACAGCAGGTACAGATATAAACTCTCATCATGTAAAATTAACTTTATGGATCTTTCTCATTAAGATTTTAGTTTCAGCCAAACGTTCACAAACAAGGCAGTTTAACCTCTTCTAGTCTGTGTTGGCTGTTTCACTACAGGTACTTCATGTGTCATCACCAGTTTTTGGATTAATAACTTCGATCGTCCTTAACGAGGAGCTGACTTTGTGTCTTTGATAATTATTTAAACGAAAAACAGGAAACAAGCTGAAGGAGAGGAACAGCTCAGCTGTGACACTCAGTCTGGACTCTGGAGAGGTTGACTGACGACTTACTGACTGACTGACTGACTGATGACAGACTGACTAATGACTATCTGACTGATGACTGTCTGATGGCTGACTGATGACTGTCTGACTGATGACTGTCTGACTGATGACTGTCTGACTGATGACTGTCTGACTGATGACTGACTGACTGACTGACTGACTGATGACTGTCTGACTGATGACTGTCTGACTGATGACTGACTGATGACTATCTGACTGACTATCTGACTGACTGACTGTCTGATGACTATCTGACTGATGACTGACTGACTGATGACTATCTGACTGACTATCTGACTGACTGACTGTCTGATGGCTGACTGATGACTGTCTGACTGATGACTGACTGACTGATGACAGACTGACTAATGACTATCTGACTGACTTACTGTCTGATGGCTGACTGATGACTGTCTGACTGATGACTATCTGACTGACTGACTGTCTGATGACTGACTGATGACTATCTGACTAATGACTATCTGACTGACTTACTGTCTGATGGCTGACTGATGACTGACTGATTGATGACTGACTGACTGATTGTCTGACTGACTAATGACTATCTGACTGACTTACTGTCTGATGGCTGACTGATGACTGTCTGACTGACTGACTGACTGATGACTGACTGATGACTATCTGACTACTATCTGACTGACTGACTGACTGTCAGATGACTGACTGTCTGATGACTGATTGTCTGATTGACTGACTGATTGTCTGACTGACTGACTGACTGATGACTGACTGATGACTATCTGACTACTATCTGACTGACTGTCTGATGACTGATTGTCTGATTGACTGACTGATTGTCTGACTGACTGACTGACTGATGACTATCTGACTGACTGACTGATGACTATCTGACTGACTGACCTACTGACCGACTGATGACTGACTGTCTGATGACTGACTGATGACTATCTGACTGACTGACTGACTGATTGATGACTGACTGACTGTCTGATGACTGATTGTCTGACTGATGAATGACTGACTGACTATCTGACTGACTGATGTCTGACTGACTGATTGATGACTGTCTGACTGATGACTGATTGACTCATTGACTGACTGATGACTGACTGATTCACTGATTGACCAATGACTGTCTGACTGACTGACTGATGACTGACTGTCTGACTGACTGACTGTCTGATGTGTGTGTTTGTGTTTCATGGTGGAACTACAGTTAACACTTATATAACTTATAATAAAACACATGAAAACAGGCAGAACACAAACAGCTTCGTCAGTTTGACTCAAGAGCTGCAGATACTCACAAAAGTGATGGACCAGGCACTTGTTCAAAGCTTTGTGACGTTTGAAGTTAAAAGCATTGAACACCAGCCTGGTCCATCACTTTTTAGTGTCCCCTGGAAACACTTCCTGATGAAGCTGTTTGTGTCGGTTTCTTTCAGCCTCAGTGTTTTGAGCTTCAGGGCCACCGTACAGACCGGTGCCTGTTGACGTGACGATGTCTTTGGTGGAGTCAGATACCTGACCAGTCTGCTGTGACGTGTCTGGTGGACTGTGGTTTGGGGCTAGGGGGTAAATAAGAAAAGTCAAAGACCCCTTCAGTTTCCACGGAAACGTCCTCACTGTGAGAACGGAGATGACACCAGAATATAAACTGTAATACTGCTGCTCTGTAGTTCCTTCTCAGTACCTTGTCTGTCTGTAACAATGTGGAGGAGCTTCTGTTTCATGGGTCGATCAAAAGGACCAGAGCCACGTTCACATGTTTCAGTCTATTGATTACTGATCAGTTTTTACTGATCACAGTTTTTCAGCTTCAGGGAAACTGTTGCTTTCCTAGACCTGAAACCAGGTGGTGTGATCCAGCTCAGTGAACATCGCAGAGTGATGATGTCACTGACAGACACACAGGATCACTGTGATGGATTACCTGACCCAGGTGAACACATGAAAACTGTGGACTGGTCCTTTAAAATCAACCTACAAAGACATAAACAAAGTGACGTGTGAAACATCACTGAGGTCAAAGTGCTAAAAACAATATACATCTCAAAATCTGCATCTAGGGTCACAAGGTCACGAGGTCAGCGACTCTAAAGAAGGTCAAAGCACTGTGTGTGTGCTTCCTGCTGTTACAGATGTGTGTGTGAACTGAAGCCTCATCACTTCCTCTGATGTCAGATCAGCTGATCAACAGGAGACAATTTTCTCTCTGAATCTCTGATTTATCAACTTCATGAAAAGAAGTGTGTGTGTGTGTGTGTGTTAGAGTGCAGTGTGCGGGGGGCAGTACATACTGGATCACTGAAAGGCTTGGTGGAAGCGGGGCAGTGTGGTGGGGGTGCTCAGGTTGGATATGAAGGGGAGCCCCTGTAGTGGACTCTCTGCAGCCTCCGGGCCCTCAGAGGACTGGGGGGGCAGCTGGACGAGAGGTGCGGGCTCTTCGGCGGGTGGGTAGGCGACACCCTGCCCCCCGCTGCCCCCCGCCTGGTTGTATGGGGGCCCGTTGAGCGGAAGGAAGTTGAAAAGCTGTGAGAAGTCCATCAGAGAGGAGGACGAGGCCAGAGAGTCGCCCGCAGCGGCTGCCGCCGCCGCTGTGGACATTTTGGACAGGGACACGTCCTCGCTCGCCCCCTCCAGCCCCCCCACCTGAGGCTCCAGCTCCAGTTTGGAGGAGGAGAGCTGTGGTTCTGGGGCAGCAGAGGAGGAGGAGGGCATGCTGCTCTGCAGCTCCATCAGGTAGGTCTCCAGTTCTCCCTTTAGGTGGTGCTCCCGCTCCGCAGAGGAGGCGCTGTATGAGGTAAAGTTGGAGCCCAGTGGGTACTTCAGAGAGAAGGGGTGTGTGTGGGGGGGGAAGGGCTCTGTGTCCAGGACGGGGCCTGTGTACATGTTGAGCTGGTGCGGTCTCGGCGTCAGCATCCCCGGGAGCTCGCCCTTGATGCCCCCGGACGCCAGGTCGTAGACAATGGGCTCCAGCGAATCAGCTGGCTCAGTTTTTACCCTCAGCAGCTCCTGGGGGTGGCTCTTCTTCATGTGACGTGTCAGGTGGTCCTTCCTGCCGAAGCGCTGGGCACAGTACTGACACAGGAAGTCCTTGCGTCCAGTGTGCACCACCATGTGGCGTCGCACGTCCTTCCGGGTGTAAAATCGGCGCTCGCAGTGCTCGCAGCGATGCTTCTTCTCTTTGGTCCCGCCTGAGGACTTGCCGGCGTGCGTTTTGAGGTGCTCGAGAAGAACCCCGGTGCTGGGGAACGGCTGCAGGCAAACCTGGCAGGTGAGGTCTCCGCTGTTGGCGGCGTGGAGGGCGAGGTGGCGTTTGAAGCCCAGCTTGGTGTTGTAGCTCTTGCCGCACTCCTGACAGGTGAAGGCCTCCTTGTACGGGTCGTGAGTGTGCAGGTGGTTCTTTAAGTGATCCTTGCGGTGGAACATTTTCTCACAGTATGAACACTTGTGGTTTTTTTCCGGTGAGTGAGTTGCCATATGCCTTTGAACACAGACACATTCTATGAGCAGAACAATCATGGTTAAGTAGCATGCTTTACACAGACACACAAACACATCAACACATCACTGCGACTACTTCACACTATGTTACAGTAAAGAAAAGCAACATGGCGCAGCCTGCAGCGCCGCTGGCGCTCTGTACCGTAGCAGCTTGTATTTGGAGACGAACGCCTTGGTGCAGTCGGGGTGGGAGCAGCGGTATGGTCTTTCTCCTGTGTGAGAGTACGAGTGCACCTTCAACTTCTCCAGACTGTTGAAAGCTTTCTGACACTCCTGGCAGGGGAAGTTCTTCTTGGGCTTCCCCTCGGCTCTCCTGCGCCTCCCCGTGGGTGGCGTGAGCTTGGCTTTCTCCAAGATGTGGTCACGGTGGCCCTGGGTTCCTGTGGCCATGGCACCCTAAGGCAGACCAGCTACATGGACAGGGGCGCAGAGCCCAACTAGTACTGATGCAATTATTCTATCCAGTTTTATGTGCTCAACACCGCCCGGACTCAGAGGCCTGCAAGACACAGAGAGAGAGGATCATGTGAGCGGTTGAGCTGAGGTCTGAGGTTCAACTTCATCTAATGATCCTGGATGTTTACTGCTGACATCATCAGAATGATCAGCTCACGTTATTCCTGCAGGAAACGTCATTAATGCAGCAGCAAACACTGATATTCAGCTCAACATATATGATGCAGAGACACAACAACACAATACCTGTACAACACTGGACCTCATCCAAATATTAAAAGTTAATAATGTGTTTTTTTTTTATCTTTTTTATCTCATGATTAATAAACTAAGAAGATTAGAGCCACAAAGTTTAATCTCAGAATCGTTAATTTGAAGTCTAATTAACATGTAATTCTATATCTGGTGACTTTTATCACTTTTTTCTCATTTCTGTTCTTTATGTTCTGTTGTTCCTTACAGGACCTGCGTGGAGGATCTAGTGACATCTAGTGGTGAAGCTGCAGATTGCAACCAACTGAACACCCCTCCCCTCCTCAGCCCTCCCTCTCCAAGAGTGAGAACCTACAGTGGCCTTCAGGTAAAACACAGAGCTGGTCTCTAGAGCCAGAGTTTGTTTGTCCGCTCTGGGCTCCTGTAGAAACACGAGGACCTGCTGTAGATATGGAGCATCATTTTGAGCTGATTACATTCTTTTATATATATATTATATATATTATATTCCATGATCTCCCTAAATCCTACCCACTGGCCCTTTAATTCTGTCAGTGAACATTAACATGTTGGTATCATCATTTAGTGACTAATATGTTTATGTAAGAAAAACAAAACACATTTGGTGTCGTATTAATCATTAGTGTGTAAACATCGTGTGCAGGAGTGAGGGTCGCTGGCATTACAGTATTGTAGCAGCTGCACCTGGACAGGTAGAGGAGCTGCAGCTGTCAGGTGACTGACAGAGGTCAAACATCTGAGAGCAGGTGGAAATAATAACTGGCTGCATTCATACAGCACCTTAATGTCCAGAGCTTCATAGGTCACATGATCACCAAAAGAAGTTCATGACATTAGCTGGACTTGTCTGTCTGTGGTGATCTCAGTTAAAAATGAACCAGTCAGTCTTAGTCTCCGCCCCCATCTGAGAGGAGACTGTTCTTACTTCAGTACATGAAGTCTTCAAAGCATCTTAAAATGAAAGTCATTTAAATCATATGGTTCAATTCTTTTAATGCACAATAAAACTTAATGATCATGTAGAAAGTCTGTGATCACTGTTGGTTTGTACTTGAGGAGCTCAGCTCGTCTCACTCAGGAACATGTTTTCACTGTTTCTGAAGACGATGCTGTTTCATTCATCAACAACCCTCCTGATCAATATGATATTACAATATTAGTTAACACATATTAAACCAGCATGACTCACTGTCAAGCTGCATTCACAAGAGCTATGTCTCAGCTGACCTCCCAGGACACTTCTACCTTCTCTACTTCAGAGTTCACTGAACACGTCTTCATCTGTGTCAAAGACAAACTGTGTCTGTCCAACAGCAGCAGGACTGGACCTCTGCCGTGAACACAGGTGATCCAACCACAGGTGAACAGCTCATCTGTCCACACCTGGCGGCAGAATGACCATGTGACACATGAATCATCTCTGTTTACAGAGAGCGAACTGTGTAGTTGTGTGAAATAGTAAAAGAATATAGAAGATCAATATGTGGTGGTTCATGGTGACATCATAAATCAATGCATGTGAAACACTGAGACTGGGACCAATCAGTCAGTAGAGTGGGCGGTCCTTCAGTGTGGCCACATGGTCCAGACCACCTCTGAATGTGGTCTGAGTGGTCGGATCTTTGAACAGATGTGATCGGGTGCGACCAGGTGTGAACAGGTCCTTAGATATAAGAAGCAGGCGATCAAACTATTTTTCAGGCCAAACGAACAGATTATTAATCATTCTAATAAAGTCAAGCCGCTGCTGGTCATCAAAACAACAAGCCTGCTGTGATGTCATAGTGGGAGGAGCTTCCTGCCACTCATCTACAACTCTAGTCCAGACATTAAGGTGAATGAAGGTCTGAACTAAGAACAAAATTTAATTGACTCTCAACATTCATTTAAATGTTTTTAGATTTGATGAACTGAAAAGATTTTATTCTACATGTTACGATGCTGGGCTCCAGCCCCCCCGCGACCCTACTAGAGGATAAGCGGTAGAAAATGAATGAATGAATGAATGTTACGATGTAAGACGTGAAGTCTTTTATATGTATTGACTATTTGATTGATTGACTGATTGATTGATTGATTGATTGATTGATTGATTGATTGATTGACTGATTGATTGATTGATTGACTATTTGATTGATTGATTGATTGATTGATTGATTGATTGATAGTAAGGGTCATTGGCTGCTGATGATGTTTTCACCATCGTAGATGTGTGAGTCTACAGAGGACAGAATCAGAGGACAGAATCAGACAACTGGATCAGAGGACAGAATCAGGACAGAGGACAGAATTAGACGACAGAATTAGACGACAGAATCAGACGACAGAATCAGTGGATGGAATAAGAGGACAGTGGACAGAATCAGACAACAGAATCAGAGGACAGAATCAGGACAGAATCAGACAACAGAATCAGAGGACAGAGGAAAGAATCAGACGACAGAATGACAGAATCAGAGGACAGGATCAGACGACAGAGGACAGAATCAGGACATAATCAGAGGACAGAATTAGACAACAAAATCAGACGACAAAATCAGACAACAAAATCAGACGACAGAATCAGGGGACAGAATAAGAGGACAGAATCAGGAAAGAATCAGACGACAGAATCAGAGGATGGAATAAGAGGACAGTGGACAGAATCAGACAACAGAATCAGAGGACAGAATCAGGACAGAATCAGACAA
>NW_019525201.1:163108-163742 GCF_002814215.2 Seriola lalandi dorsalis | reverse complement strand
ATTTGGAGTTTATAATTTAAGAAACACGAGGTTAAAACAGAGTCAGAGCTTTCACAGTGACACTGTCTCCTACAGGAACGATCCACTCTGTTTCCATGACGGTAAAACTTTAAAGTAAAACTGAGAATAAAGAGGATTTGACCTGAAGCAGTGACGAGACTCAACGACAGACATTTTAAAGACAGTGATAAAACAGCTGCAGAGACTGTCACACACACTGTCACACACACTGTCACACACACACTGCAACACACACTGTCACACACACTGTCACACACACTGTCACACACACACACTGTCACACACACTGTCTCACACACACTGTCACACACACTGTCACACACACTGTCACACACACTGTCACACACACTGCAACAGGTTTAACAGACTGTTCACTGTGTGAATATAAAACCAAACAGCCCTTAAATGTTCATCCAGTTTCACTCTGCTGAGGCTCATTCTGATCAACATATGGATCAGGGTTATGGACACAACATTTATTTTTTAATCATTCAGAAAAAAAAGGTGAATTGAACTCTGATTAAACTTTAGACTTTTTTTTCCAGAATTATTAAAAATAAATTGAGGTGAGCTGCCCCTGCTCCGTCCTCCTCAGTGTGACCAGGGTAACAGA
>NW_019525201.1:145845-163088 GCF_002814215.2 Seriola lalandi dorsalis | reverse complement strand
TGATTGATTGATTGATTGATTGATTGATTGACTGATTGATTGATTGATTGACTATTTGATTGATTGATTGATTGATTGATTGATTGATTGATAGTAAGGGTCATTGGCTGCTGATGATGTTTTCACCATCGTAGATGTGTGAGTCTACAGAGGACAGAATCAGAGGACAGAATCAGACAACTGGATCAGAGGACAGAATCAGGACAGAGGACAGAATTAGACGACAGAATTAGACGACAGAATCAGTGGATGGAATAAGAGGACAGTGGACAGAATCAGACAACAGAATCAGAGGACAGAGGAAAGAATCAGACGACAGAATGACAGAATCAGAGGACAGGATCAGACGACAGAGGACAGAATCAGGACATAATCAGAGGACAGAATTAGACAACAAAATCAGACGACAAAATCAGACAACAAAATCAGACGACAGAATCAGGGGACAGAATAAGAGGACAGAATCAGGAAAGAATCAGACGACAGAATCAGAGGATGGAATAAGAGGACAGTGGACAGAATCAGACAACAGAATCAGAGGACAGAATCAGGACAGAATCAGACAACAGAATCAGAGGACAGAATCAGTTGACAGAATCAGGACAGAATCAGAGGACAGAGGAAAGAATCAGACGACAAAATCAGATGACAGAATCAGGGGACGGCATAAGAGGACAGAATCAGGAAAGAGTCAGACGACAGAATCAGAGGATGGAATAAGAGGACAGTGGACAAAATCAGACGACAGACTCAAGAGGACAGAATCAGGACAGAGACAGAGGACAGAATCAGAGGACAGAGGAAAGAATCAGAGGACAGTATCAGGACAGAATCAGAGGACAGAATGACAGAATCGGACAACAGAATCAGATGATAGAATCAGACGACAGAATCAGGACAGCATCAGAGGACAGAATCAGGACAGAATCAGATGACAGAATGACAGAATCGGACGACAGAATCAGATGATAGAATCAGACGACAGAATCAGAGGACAGAATCAGAGGACAGAATAAGAGGACAGGATCAGACGACAAAATCGGGACGGAATAAGAGGACAGAATCAGGAAAGAATCAGACGACAGAATCAGAGGACGGAATAAGAGGACGTAATCAGATGACAGAATCAGACGACAGACTAAGAGGACAGAATCAGGACATAGACAGAGGACAGAATCAGAGGACAGAGTAAAGAATCAGAGGACAGTATCAGGACAGAATCAGAGGACATAATGACAGAATCAGAGGACAGTATCAGATGACAGAATCAGAGGACAGAATCAGGACAGAGGACAGAATCAGAGGACAGTATCAGGACAGAATCAGAGGACATAATGACAGAATCAGAGGACAGAATCAGGACAGAGGACAGAATCAGAGGACAGTATCAGGACAGAATCAGAGGACATAATGACAGAATCAGAGGACAGAATCAGGACAGAGGACAGAATCCGAGGACAGAATCAGAGGACATGATCAGAGGACAGAATCAGGACAGAGGACAGAATCCGAGGACAGAATCAGGACAACAACAGAGGACAGAATGACAGAATCAGACGACAGAATCAGATGACAGAATCAGAGGACGGAATAAGAGGACTTAATCAGAGGACAGAATCAGAGGACGGAATAAGAGGACTTAATCAGAGGACAGAATCAGAGGACAGAATCAGGACAGAGTCAGACAACAGAATCAGAGGACAGAATCAGGACGGAGTCAGACAACAGAATCAGAGGACAGAATCAGTTGACAGAATCAGGACAGAGTCAGACAACAGAATCAGAGGACAGAATCAGGACGGAGTCAGACAACAGAATCAGAGGACAGAATCAGGACGGAGTCAGACAACAGAATCAGAGGACAGAATTAGAGGACAGAATCAGGACAGAGGACAGAATTAGACGACAGAATCAGAGGACAGAATAAGAGGACTTAATCAGACGACAGAATCAGAGGACGGAATAAGAGGACAGAGGAAATAATCAGAGGACAGAATCAGAGGACAGAATGACAGAATCAGAGGACAGGATCAGACGACAGAATCAGGACAGAGGACAGAATCAGGACAAAATCAGAGGACAGAATGACAGAATCAGAGGACAGAAGACAGAATCAGAAGACGGAATAAGAGGACAGAATCAGAGTACAGAATCAGACAACAGAGGACAGAATCAGAGGACAGAAGACAAAATCAGAGGACGGAATCAGAGGACAGAATCAGGACAGAATCAGACGACAGAGGACAAAATCAGAGGACGGAATCAGAGGACAGAATCAGACGACAGAATCAGACGACAGAGGACAGAATCAGAGGACAGAATCAGGACAGAATCAGACGACAGAGGACGGAATCAGAGGACAGAATCAGAGGACAGAATCACGACAGAATCAGACGACAGAGGACAGAATCAGACGACAGAGGACAGAATCAGAGGACAGAATCAGGACAGAATCAGAGGACGGAATCAGAGGACAGAATCAGACGACAGAATCAGACGACAGAGGACAGAATCAGACGACAGAGGACAGAATCAGAGGACAGAATCAGGACAGAATCAGACGACAGAGGACAGAATCAGACGACAGAGGACAGAATCAGAGGACAGAATCAGGACAGAATCAGACGACAGAGGACGGAATCAGAGGACAGAATCAGAGGACAGAATCACGACAGAATCAGAGGACAGAATCAGGATAGAATCAGAGGACAGGATCAGGACAGAATCAGAGGACAGAATCAGAGGATAGAATCAGGACAGATGACAAAATCAGAGGACGGAATCAGGACAGAGGACAGAATCAGAGGAAGATGTTCAGAGGAGGATTTCCCTGCAGCAGCTGGAGAAACCAACACTCTCCTGAAACACCAGAGTCGACTGGACTGATGAGGGACAGACGAAGACCAGGACCAAAGAGTCAACAGGACGAGGTGCTCACTGTGCATCAACACATGATCAAACCAGCATCATGGACACAAAAACAAACATATGTAAACGAGCAGGTCTCACACTGTAAATCTCAGTTCACCCATTCAACTTAAATGTTTATTGGAAACAGCTGCACTTAAAACTTTAGTTTTGTACAGTAACATGAAAGTTATCAGTTCACCTGACACAAAATAAATGAGTCACCTGACCCTCGTCTGACTGGAAATTTATGTCACTTCAACATGACCTTTTTAATCACACAACAAATTACATTTGATTTAATTAAACATTTAATTATATGTTATATCAACAGAAAGTTTACATGTTATATGACTTAAAATTATGAGGTTACTGAATCTGTATTATGTTTAGTCAACACAAATAAATTAATGTGTCATAACTTAGTGATTTCATGTACAAACATCATCATATGTTGGGAGTTTAAAGTCAAATGAACTTAAACTTTTTCATTACTCAGCTGAATCCCAATTCACTCACTCAAAGATTCATTGGACAAAAACTTTCCAGTACAGTAACGTGAAAGTTGAGAACATGTGATACATGACCCGCGGCTGCCTTGAGATGTTTGTCATTTTGACACAAAAATTTCAGTCAAATAATTTTTGTTTTAATAACATAAAATTAGAACTGTATCAGCTTTATAAATTAAAGTAAAATGAACTCAAAAATCATTGACTTAGCATTAAAAAAATCATGTCCACCTCACAAGGGATGAGCGTTTGTTAAGTGAACAAAGTTTTTATGTCATTTTGACAGTCTTGAACATTTGAATAGACTTAACAATGAACCTTTATTCGACAGTAGAAAGCATCATGTCTCATCAGTCATGTGGTAGATTCTGTTGTTTTTAGTGACTGTTGTGGCTGTGTCAAATTCAGAATGTCATTTTATAATTGAGTAAAGTTTTTTAGTGTAAATAGTTTTGCTCTGTGTCTTTACTTGGTTAATAAAATTATAACAGTTCAGACCAGGAACAACACAGATGATATTTAAAACTTCAGAATAAATGTCCAAACTACAGACACTAAATGGTCTGTGATAAACAGCAAATAGTGTTTCCTCTGGTGTTTGTTAAAGTTAAAATAATCCATAAATAATAATGATTTGACTAAAAAACAAGTTTTACACGTTCAGCTCAGTGAGGCCTAAAAAACGACAAGTTCCAGAGAAAAGAGAAAAACCTGTTGATTTTAGAAATAAAATGATCTAACTCAGCGTCAGCAGGTTGTTATAGATTCATAAAAACGTATGAATTTAGACTGTGAACACAGAAGCTGTGACATGAAACAAACAGCCAGCCAGAGGAGTCGGTGTCAGCCTGCTTCAGTCTCAGTCCACTAACTCTGCATAATCTGTCGTTTCCACATATGGACAAAGAATTCCAATAAATCAGCTGGAATTATTTAATTGTGTATTTCAAATAAAGAAATCTATAGAGTTTTAGCTTTTACATTTTAAAACAAACATTTATTGTAATAAAACACAAAACTGGGCTGAATATAGATGAATAAATCATCCACTCAGATTATATTAATATTGAAAATTCACACTAAAAGGTTTTTAAAAAATCACACGGGGAATTATCAGTGAGCAGAAATTTATGATCTGTAATCATTCTTCTGTCAAATTAAAAATACTCATTTATCTTTATTGGTAATAAGTTTGAAGTCTTTGTGCAGCTGACACCACGTACAGTCTGATATTTTTCTATTACTTTAATTAAATTTATTATTAGTATTTCCTGTAACCTGACAGATGAAAACAGTCAGAGGACTCAGTCTTTGAGTCTTTCTGCTGTTGAAATGAAGTTATCAGAGTCACTCGTGTCTGCACTGATTCCTACATTTCTAACAGAAATTACCTCAATTACTACGAATAACTACACTAATAATTAGTTATTACTTTGTAATAATTAAGACTTATTAGAGCTTGAAATTATAAAGAGCTGAACTTTTTCACATCAATAAAAGAAACTTACATATTCTTTAGCAAAAACTATTTTA
Organism: Seriola lalandi dorsalis; assembly: GCF_002814215.2. Taxonomy (NCBI): domain Eukaryota; kingdom Metazoa; phylum Chordata; class Actinopteri; order Carangiformes; family Carangidae; genus Seriola; species Seriola lalandi. The sequence goes on along the minus strand of NW_019525201.1, from coordinate 158,136 downwards.
TTCTCATTACTAACCCTTGATTGGATTTGATTTAATTTGATTTTAACACATGAATGAGCTTTTTATGATTCATGATTTGTTTTGGTAAAAAGTTTCTGATTTTTATATAATTTAAAAAACAATATTAATAATGATAATACACTATCTAGTCTGTATCTAGTTACTCACTTCCATCTTGACTTTAGCTACTGAATAAAAACATTTATCAATAGAAATAGAAACAAGAATTACATGTTTCTAATGATTTTGTTGATATTCCTTCAAAATAAAAGTGCATGATAACTCAATGTTACAACAGCATAGTTAATGTTAATGTCAAGACAAAAATAGATCTTTTATAAAAACCATTGTTCACAACAGCAGCTTTATATTTCAAATAAAAGAATAAAGTCTGGGACCAGTTTGACAGAGACTGGTCAGACTGGTCTGTGTGCTGGTCCAGATCAGTCTGATGATAATACAGACTGACAGAAACATTAGACACCTTACCCCCAGACTAACTCAGGTCTAAGACCAGTGTTACCATGGTAACAATCAATGACACCTGAATTGACCAGCAGCACCCAACAACAAGAAACAGGAAAACATAGCTCATAACTTGTGGTTTGCTAACGTTGTTATGGAGAGGGTGAAGAGAAGGGAAAGAGCTTTTAGAGACGGCAGCCATTTTTTTTCCAAATCCGATTTTTTCATTGTTTCACTCTTCCCTGAATTTCCAAAGTAAAACATCCTTGTAGCTGTTCAACTCTTGTTAAACACAAAAACTTTCTGCTGAGGTAAATAGAGTTGACGGTTGCTCAGTCTGCCATTTTTTTTATTTGCAAGAAAGTCTTAATTACTCAGAATTCATTGTACCACAGTCCGGGATACTAAACTGCTTTGTGTAACAGATGAATTCAGACTCAGTCTCTCTGAAGTCTGACTGTTCTATCTGAGACAGTCAGAACCCTAACCCTCTATCTGAGACACAGTCAGAACCCTAACCCTCTATCTGAGACACAGTCAGAACCCTAACCCTCTATCTGAGACACAGACAGAACCCTAACCCTCTATCTGAGACAGTCAGAACCCTAACCCTCTATCTGAGACACAGTCAGAACCCTAACCCTCTATCTGAGACACAGTCAGAACCCTAACCCTCTATCTGAGACAGAATCTGTCTCTGTGGAACCAGGTCCTGGTCTCAGCTGCAGTCACACTGTCTCAGGACATAAAGCAGAGTTTACACAGAACAACAACAACAAGTCTGAAGTGTGACAGATATCACTGGTCTGTATGTGACACAGCAGCCTCAGACCAAGACAACCTCAGACCCGTAGGTTTCTGGTACAGGACAGGTGTCAACAGAGACTGGAACCAACACTGACAACACACTTCAACAGCAGCGGGAACCATGACACAAACACACGGACTTCAGCTGTGCAACAACAACAATAAGAACAAACCAACAACAAATCAACATAAATATACAACGACAACAAATCAAAGACAACAACAACAAGGAGCCAGTGATCTGCAGCCACACTGCAACTACAGACCTCTACAACCACACTGAGAACCAAGAACCAGACTGAGGATCAAACTGAGAACCAGATTTAGAACCACACTGAGGATGACACAGAGGATCACACTTAGAACCACACTGAGAACCACACTTAAAACACATTGACTTCAGGTGTTAAAAGAAGCTGCAGAAGAAAATGTGAATCTCTGCCTAATTAGTTTGCCTGAAGTTCCGCCTCCATTTTGCTGCTTTATTGACAAGTAATAATTGTTGTTGATCAGCCTCTGACTGACATCAGCATGATCGATACCTGCACTGGATGTCAATGCGACACAGTTTATGGAGTAAAAGTGAAAGAGCGTGGCGGAGTGTGAGTGTGGCCGCTGCGTGGTTCGCAGTTTGGGGAGTGAGATGCTCGGATCGATCCGGACATGTTGACACCGCTCTGGTGAAGTGTGTGCAGCCGTGAACAGGCAGATCCATGTGAATGCAGACTGAAGGAAAAGTGACATTACAGCTGAAACCAAGTGCGTCTGTTGCTGTCGGTGTCCATCGCACTGCTGCTCTTATTATATTAAAAATAAAGCCAGTGTGGAGGCTATGTTCAACTTTACTCAACTTTCCCTCATTCTGCGGATCCCCGTGCTCTTTAATGTTCGTGGACACTCACCGTGACACTAATATCACCAGTGACATAATTTATTTTATTTTTTTCTCCAGTACTTGTACCTCCCTTGGTTTTCTCTGTGGTCCCAAACTGGGTACTGATTAACACTAACTTTTTCCCCAGCTCACCCCTCTCTCATAATTTAAATAACCCCGATATTTTAATTCAAGAACTGTGTAACCGTTTACTTAATTTACATCAAACTTACCCCGGACGCTTTAACATCCTTTCTGTTGAGTTTTTCTTCACTTTCAACTATTTTCCGAATTTTTAATAATTTTTTTCTCATATTTTTTGCTAGACGCGGCGGGCCTGAAAATTGTTTGCTTTCCCCTCTTTCGAGCAGCCATTGTGTATGCGCTGCGATGCAACCGCACTAGGATTTAGCCACGCCCATTCGAAGTTCCGCCCCCTTGTGCCTTTTTGATTTGTGTAAGTCGCTGCCACTTTCCCTCCAGTGTCAGTTACAGTCCCTTTCAATAAAACTCAATTTCTGGACTTGCTAGATGTACTGTCAATCGTTTAAAGTTGGTTAAGTCCGATATACAACGATAGGAAGAGCAGCGTGTCGGCCAGGAAATGCTATTCGCTCGGTGGGCTGTCAGTCAACGTCGTAACTTTTCAGAGGCTCCTATTGGCTGACCCTGCTGTCAGTTGTCGGTGACGGTGTGGGTGATTTTCCTGGTGCGCTGTTGCAACAGCGAGACTGGAGTTGTCTTGAGCATGACAGGGAGGTTGTGTCTTACGGCATGTGTAGCTTAACTAGCTAGCTACATGTAGCGTAAAGCTGTCCGCTAGCGTTTAGAAGCAAAAGTCTTGCTAGCATGCTAAAGGGATATAGATGTCAACATCATCTTTGAAGGCAGGAAGCTGCACAGGCCTGTCGGTTATCACGGTCTTTTTAAAAACAGGATAACCTTCACTGGTGAAGAGACTAGGCGCATGCACACATTCATTAGCCTGGAGAAAAGCTGGCATTTGTCAAAGGTAGGTGTCGTGTAGCTGTATCTCCCTCCACCCCTGAAGCTAGTCCTTCTATTTTAATGAGAGGTCAAAGTTTCCCCGTTTTCCGTTTGGTGAAATCAGTGAAGGTCAACAGTGTAGTAACGTTACATATACTGGAGGGAGGGGGTCCGGGGGCTGCGTCACCAAACTCTGTTGAGAAACATAAAGTTTACGTAAGACGTGTTTATTTGTAAAGTGAACACCACACGTCGTTATTAATTAATACGTTTTTCCTATAAAGGAACAGCAGCTGTTAAATTCGGCATACACTTTAAACACCAAAATGAGTTACAATAAAAATCAAAAGGATATTTAAAGGATAAATACATCAAAACTCAACGTGTTTATAGGATAAAGTGTGAACCTGACCTGTGGCTTTGTGTAGTATAACTTCTAGTAGGGACTATAAATATGATGTATCATGATTTTATATATACATAATTCTGGAGCTGTGTATGTTTTTGCTGAATATAATGTGATGTGTTTTCTCTCTACATATGAGCTGCACATGTATAGAGGCCTGTCAAAAATAAGCCTTCCATAAGTCTAAATTATCCCACAGCAGAGTGTTCGTATTTGTGTGATAGATGTGATGTAGTCATTTGTGCACAGAAATGCAGTGAAAAATTCTACATTTTAATAAGAATTACTTCCCTTGTCAAAATTAGAGCCTGATTGATATAGTGGTTATCACAGATACATCAGTATTGTTGTCTATGTTTGCTGACAAGTAACAGCAAACTACACGTCAATATGTTTGAATTAACGTTAAGGATAGGACAGTAAAGACGGGACAAGGAATTAGTGACAATGAGGAATGTTCTGGTTCTTGGTCGGCACCTTAAACCCACAGCTGCTATGGTTCCCCTCAGGCTTTCATTTTTACTGCAAAGCAAAAGTAGTCAGATCGATCAATCTGTGTTTTATTATCAGGACGCAAGCTGCAGTTTTCCCACAAATATCTATTAACAATATACATTATTATAATATCGTTGCTCAATATACATGTAACTTCATGTGTCATCAAGTGTTTAGGTTTGTCCAACCAGATATTCATTTTATTGTCAAACTGACATCAGCAAATAAAAGTGTGTGAACATGAATTTATAGAACGTGGAGCTGATTAGTTGTGTGACTGACTTCTGTAAATATTAAAATGAACTAATCAGGAGAAGTGTCTGCCTGCACAAACTGAGCATCTTTATGTTGTCTGTCCGTTCAGATCCAAATGGATAAAAATCACAAAAAACTTCGGAATCAGGACAGTAACCCGTGCATGGAGGTAAGATCCCCACCTTCACACTCCGTCAAACATCTGCTGCTGCTGGAACGTCTCTAATCCTGCGTCTCTGTTTCAGGAGAGTGATGCCTCCCATAAGTGTTTGGATGCCTCCAACTACGATAAGAGAATGTGTTCAGCTTATTTCCAGAGATATAAGGACTGCAGGAAGTACTGGGTGAGTGGTTTTTGGGAAACATGCAGCTGGATGAACGTGAACATCACAGACCTTAGCTTTGATACCAGCAGCCGTACCTGTGGTTTGTCTAAACTCACCTGTTCATGTTGGGTAGACAGCAAAGCTTCCTGTCCCTGACGCTGCAACAGCCCCTGGTTGATCAGGGCAGCTGCACAGTGAGGGGCAGAAGGGGGTGAGGAAGAAGCAGTGAGTGGCAACACACTTTGATCTGCAGAAGAGTCGTCACCACAGAGGGAACCTTTGGTAGAGAACAGACTTACCTGTCCTTATTTGTGCTCACCTAAAGGTTCCTTTGGTAGAACCATTAACAGCTCTCCACTGGTTTAATGTCACAAGATATTTACTGCAGACTGGTGGAAACTGAACAACAGAGGCGGCGATATGTTTCACACGAGCTGTGTTATGATAACATGATGATGATTTTACATGTTTGTCTCATGTTAATGTAAAGGTCACATCAGCACAAGGTCCTTTACACAACTGTGACACATCTGTCCCTTAATTATCATTGGTTATGTTTTAAAACATTGTTCATTAAATGAACAAATGATAAATCACAGGTGAAGTCACTTTAGTTGCAGTGAGGTTTATTTTGTATTTTCAGTGTATTCGATCTGACCTGACCTTAAATTCAAATAGTGCAGTTCTGAGTCATTTAATATTTTACTGATGTTGGACAGAGGTTTGTTGTTACTGTAAACTGAACTTCACAGCTCTCCAACAGGAAGTCATCAGAGGAGCATCAGCATGAAGCCATCCTGTGGTCGCTGTCACAGACACTGACGGATTACAAACATTACTCTAAGACACCGAGTTACTGCAGTTACCTGCACCACCTTGTTTTCTTTTGGAACAACTGCCATGAAAGTATTACCTTGAAAAATATTTATGAACAAATACAGTAAATCATTTTCTTTTATAATAATGCATAGATGTGTGAGATGTGTTTAAATAGTTTTTATCTAGATATGAAATAATCCATAGAAGAAGCTTCACTGGGTTTTAAGGAAACAGTTTGTACAGTTCTCAAAACAAAACAGGCATTTTCAGTTTTCATTCAGTCTCAACTGTGAGGCCATAACAATGACATGTTCATCTGAATAACTGAATAACTTCACATGAAGAACTAAGACCTTCAAGCCTCTTGTGTTTGTTTCCATTCAGCACAACATCATGTTGGAGAGGAGGAGGAACGGAGTGAGGCCCGACATGCCCACTGCTGCAGAGAGGAGGGAGATGCTCACTGCTATCGGAGGAAAGCCATACTGAAGACCAGCAGGGTCCCACTGAAGACCAGCAGGGTCCCACTGAAGACCAGCAGGGTCCCACTGAAGACCAGCAGGGTCCCACTGAAGACCAGCAGGGTCCCTCAGAGACCAGCAGGTCCAGGAACCGGGCCTACACACCCTGGTGATGCTGCTGGGTGACCGACACTAACTGAACTGTTCTCAGGTCACACTGAACTGAACATCTGTAGCTGGACTTTTATTCTGAAATAAAAAAGGAAGTATTATTTATTGAGGTTATTGACCATGTGACATGAACTGACATAGTATGAAGTGAATTAAAGAAGATTTAAAGTATTTTTTGTTATGGTTTGAAAAGTCCAAGGACCTGATCCAGAAAGTGAAACTGAACCTGAACTCTGAGATCGAACAGCTGATCAGAGTTCGTTCAGTCAGCTGTTGAGCGTGTTCGCTCAAGTATCCAATAGAGTCAGTCTGTTAAACTCACATTTATTCAGTGGAATCGACTCATTTATCCGAGTTAATGGATGATCTATGATTATAACTTATCATCTGGTCCAGGAACAGCTGAGTGAGTTTATTGATCTGCAGCTGAAAAATGTTTCTCAACATCATATTTAATATCTGTATTTAATATAATGTAAACACTAACTTATGCTGTTTAAACAGTAAGTACGGTGGCCCTGAAGCTCCACATTCTGCAACTTCAGAAAACACATGAGCTGCAGACACTCAACACACAGGAAGTGTTTCCAGGGGACACTAAGAAGTGATGAACCAGGCTTTTAATGCAATGCGTCTAACTTGGGACGTCACAGTTGGGCAGAGTCCCCTGGAAACACTTCCTGTGTGTGTGTGTGTGTGTGTGTGTTGCAACAGGAAAAGACAGAAGTGTCCATATGATTCTGACCATATCCCTTCAGTCCCACCCCCTCATCTCCATCAGTCTCTGGTGTTTGATTTCCCTTGTTCTGATGTTTTTGCATCATCCTGGTTCTGTACATGAATCCAGACCTCCGTCAGTCTGATCAGGTCTCAAAGAAACAACACAGATATAATGTTGGATCTTTTTAAGATTTTAGACTGAAAGTTTAAACGGTAAACAGTCGGTGCGTTGTGGTCGGTGTTGACATGAAATCTCCTCCTGTGTTTGGTTGTTGAGCTGCAGTGGAGAGGTCTTCATTCTGACTTTAGATCTGTGATGCTGCAATCTGATGTTATCTACTGATCAACCTGAGGAGTTGTGTTAACAAATATACGTCATGATTGTAGAAAATATATATACATGATATTATTATGTAGTTTGATTTAAATCAGATCTTCACACTGGTTAAATGTGTGAGATGTGATGAGGTGAGTTTATCCAGAGCTGTAGACCAGGACCAGGACCCAGACTGATCAATAATCAATCAATAATCACATTTCCTGCAGCAATAATAAAATAAAAAATACCTGAAGTATGAAAGTAATAAATATTATTAGAAAAAAGCATTTAAATAACAGTATTCATAATGCAGCAGACTGGGGGTCAGTTCACATCCCTACAGTGTATCATATGATTGGTTTATCATTGACGGATCATTGACGGATCAGGTGAAGATGAAGCATCACCTGTCCAACAGTCACAGGATGACGTACATAAGTATTTAAACTGTCTCTCCTCCACATTGTAGTGACTCCAGTGATGACTCACCTGCAGCAGGTAAGACACATTAACACATTAATAACTGAACAATAATGATGAATCATCATGGAATCAACTTAAAAAATAGGTTTCTTTATTAAAAAATATAAAAAAGGTCAATTATATCCAGAAAACGTTATTTCCCTTTTTAATAACTTGTATAACTTGTTACCTGAGACTGTTTCTCTTTATGTTCTGTAACCTCTCTCTCTCTCTCTCTCTTTATTATATTATTACTTGTATGACATTTTTACTATCATAATTATTAATATCATGATTTCTAAACAGAATATGATTTTCTTATAGAACATAAGTAACTGATGTTTAAGTTTATAATGTATGAAGTTAAATAACCTTTATTCTTTAACATGTCAGTGTTAATTGATCTGTACAACTACAGGTTGTCATGGTTACGTGAATAAAAAAAGATAAAATATTAGTGATGAATGTGAGAGTTGATCTGATGCTGTACGAGCTACTGTTCCTCACTGTTTACCTGTCGCTTACCTGTCCTTATCTCTGCTACGACCAACCAACACCTGACCCCAGCCCAGCTAACTCCACCCACACTGTGACCTGGGGGCGGGGCATTTCACGGGGGCACACACGTCGTCACCTCGGTCACAGGTAGGCTGTACGTTATCACCGTTAGTAGCCGTTATGTAAACATGCTAATAACTGTCCTGATTTATTCAATGAGACAAACATTCATTAGATGAATTTAAGTCTCTTCTTCGTCTTATAAAATACAGTCAACAGGAAGTTCTAGTCAAACTAATGTCTCTAAAACAGCGAAGAAGATAGAGCTGAGCTAATGTTGAGGGTTAGGGCTAGCTAAGTGTTATTAATTAGCATTTAGCCTACGTGCTGACGTCATGTTACGCTGCAGGTTAGCTGATTGTCACAGTTGATGACTTTAAGTTGTTACACTGTACTCTGAGGCCTCGTGACGTCATCAGTTAGTTTACAGTGATCCTGAAAACCTGTTAATATGTGTAATTAATTATCGTAATTAACTCTGAAACAGTGAGTCCATTAATTACTGAGTCCACTGACAGAAATTCACCTGAAACATTTGTGAATTTTGTTTTATTAATTACAAATATCAAATATTCTCAGAGTGAACATTTGCTGCTTATGTGTTTGATATTATTTTAAAGTGGCCTTTTATAACCACATAGTTAATCAAAAGATTATTGACTTATTAATCAATAATGAAACTAATTGTTAGTTGCAGCTTGTTTCTGCAAAGGAGCAAAGAGACTGATGTTACTTTGAGTCTATATTCACCTGTGCTGCAGTGTGAGGTCACTGCATGGACAAGGTGTGGACTCGGGTCACATGACCTCGGCGTTTGCACAAAACACTGAGTTTTTTACTAAAGTCTGACACTTAAGGTTTCATTTCTCCTTAGCTGAGGGAGTTGCACAACATCTCTTGAAAGGTTTCAAAAAGTTACAAAGTTTACAGCAGTGAAAGAGATTTTACAGCAGCAAAATTCTGCTGTTTCCATGGAGACAGTCGATTTGCTGCCGTTAGCACTTGTGACACCTGTTATCTCATCCTGTTGATTTGACAGGAACTTCACCAGGTGAACTTTAGTCACTAAGGTCTTTTCTTTAAGTCCTGAAGGTATGAGACTAAGATAAGGGAAAACCTGAAATACATTTTAAGCAAACCTTCAGGAGACTGAAGGTGTTTTGTGCAGCTGAACCAACTGTGTGATGGTTTCTGATGTGACAGAATAAAGAAGGACGTGAACACCTTCAGATCTCTGCTGTCACCTGCTCATGGACGAGTACGTTGATCTCTGCTGTTCCCTCGGGTGAGATACAGTTTCCTTCATCCCTGATACTCAGCTAGTCATGCAGGAGTAACGATAGTAAAGATCCACCTGACTAGACTTGTGATGTCCACCTCTGCCCTGTCTCAGACTTCCTGTGTGGATGGCATCACTCATCCTCTCCGCCAAAAGACTGAGGAGTGACCGCGCCCGTCGGAGGAAGGTGTACAGGCTCCTGCAGAGGAAACTGGTCTGTGTTCATGTAACAGTTTTAACCATGTATGTTTGGCACATTGATGACATAATAATAACAATAAAAACTTTATTTATGAAGCACTTTTCAAAAACACATGGACGTGGCTGGGGAGAAGAGCCGGGACCTGGAGAAGCAGCAGAAAATGGATTTCTGGACGGATGAAAGAATAGATGAAATGATGAATGACTCATCGATCATCATATATTGCCTCAGCTCTTCCTCTTTTATTCCAGATGTTTCATAAGGTGGGGGTGAAGGCGGGGAGTCTGTGTCGGCCCACCTATGTTTACCCTGAGGAGGTGAAAACGCTGATACGCTCCGTCTTCCCGCTGGACGTCTGTGACTACCCCGACCCCTCCCACCACCAGGTGAGTGTGAGTCACTGTTCATCAGTCTGAAATCAGTCAGCGCAGCTCCTGAGGTCAGATCACATGATGACCGTGAAGCAGATGTTCAGTACAGATGTTCAGTGACAGGTCTCACCTCTGGAGTTACATAAACCAGAGACAGTTGGTCTCAGGTGAATCTGGAGGTTAAAAAGATGAATGAAACCTAAGAGTCAGGAAACAATGAAGAGCAGAGGGACTGTAGCTGTGTCTCAGTTCAGGAACCAGAGGACTCAGTCAGAGCGCTGCTCCTGTTGCCTAGCAACCCTGACAACACATGACTTTAGTTTTCAGTCTCTTGGTTTTAGCAGTTGTACCGTTGTTGAGCTGAAAAACCGTACTGACATTTAACAGTGTGATCCTCAGACTCTCTGTCACTGTGGTTTACTGACATGTTATTTTCACCACCGGAGAGCAATGAATCATGGGATATGTTGGACCGTGAAGGATCCACCTGTTGGAGCCTTCAGCAGAAGAAGGACGCACCTGAAGGAGTATCGCTCTGTTAATCAGCAGTGTGGATCAGTCAGTGTTCTCCAGACCTTCGATGGCTTTTTGTTCATGTGACTGATCAGTGTCATGCCGTCCTCTAAGACCTCTGATTGGCTGTCAGAGCAGCCAATCAGAGGTCAGCCAGTTAGTTTGTTTGTCTCTTCTCTGTTGTCTCTTGGTTTGGACCAAAGGTTTGGTGTTAAAGTGGATGTAACAGAGACTCCTCCTGTCTGACCTTACACCTGAACAGGTACGTCCCAGTGTAGATGAGCTGTGTGAGAATGATCTTTATTCTAGGATAACCTAATGTCCTGATGTGTACCTGTGTGTTTCAGGTGGTGTGTGTCACTACAGAGGATCTACACAGAGTTGACCTCAGCTGAAGTCTGTGTCTCTGCAGTCTGAACCTTTGTATTGATCTTGTACAGTTATAGATTAAATGACTGTGTGTATTATTCCTACACAGTGACAGTAGGTTTATTATTACCTGTTTGAAGGTGACAGGGAGCTGCTGTCATTGGTTGTTCTGTGTGATACAGTATGAATGGACTGTTCAGGTGACTGTGTTTCATTTCATCATCAGTTCATCAGTTCATCATCAGTCAGCTGTGATCACTGTGAATTAAAACAGTAGTTCAGTGAGTCAGGTGTTCATCTCATTCAGCTGTTGAAGATACTACAATACTATTGTACTATAATACTATAATACTATAATACTGTTATACTGTTATACTATAATACTATAATACTGTTATACTGTTATACTATAATACTATAATACTGTTATACTGTTATACTATAATACTCTAATACTGTTATACTGTTATACTATAATACTATAATACTGTTATACTGTTATACTGTTATACTATAATACTGTTATACTGTTATACTATAATACTATAATACTATTATACTGTTATACTGTTATACTGTTATACTATAATACTATAATACTATTATACTGTTATACTATAGTCAGTATAACAGTCAGAACAGTCAGTACAACAGTCAGTACAACAGTCAGTACAACAGTCAGAACAGTCAGAACAGTCAGTACAACAGTCAGTACAACAGTCAGTACAACAGTCAGAACAGTCAGAACAGTCAGTACAACGGTCAGAACAGTCAGTACAACAGTCAGTACAACAGTCAGTACAACAGTCAGAACAGTCAGTACAACAGTCAGTACAACAGTCAGTACAACAGTCAGAACAGTCAGTACAACAGTCAGTACAACAGTCAGTACAACAGTCAGAACAGTCAGTACAACAGTCAGTACAACAGTCAGTACAACGGTCAGAACAGTCAGTACAACAGTCAGTACAACAGTCCGTACAGTCAGTACAACAGTCAGTACAACGGTCCGTACAGTCAGTACAACAGTCAGTACAACGGTCAGAACAGTCAGTACAACAGTCAGTACAACAGTCCGTACAGTCAGTACAACAGTCAGTACAACAGTCAGTACAGTCAGTACAACAGTCAGTACAACGGTCTGAACATCAACTGACAAACAGTTCACTGATTTAAAATAAAGGGGGCGTGTCACTATGTGCGTGTGTCACGTGGCTCTGCCACCAGGGGGCGCTGCAGGCCTTCACTGACCTGTGCACTGGGGGCAGAGCAGCAGACACTTTGAAGGGGCGTCCTGGGACTTTTAATTTGAAAAATTAAAGTCGTTTACACTGGAGGTTTCCGGGCTCAGTTAAATCCTGGACGTGCGAGTGATTACTAACTCTAAGACTTGGCGCGCTTCGGAGCTGGCATCATCATCATCATCACCTTC
>NW_019525201.1:144703-145825 GCF_002814215.2 Seriola lalandi dorsalis | reverse complement strand
ATACTATAATACTATTATACTGTTATACTATAATACTGTTATACTGTTATACTATAATACTATAATACTATAATACTGTTATACTGTTATACTATAATACTATAATACTATAATACTGTTATACTGTTATACTATAATACTATAATACTGTTATACTGTTATACTATAATACTATAATACTAAATACTGTTATACTGTTATACTATAATACTATTATACTGTTATACTGTTATACTATAATACTATAATACTATAATACTGTTATACTGTTATACTATAATACTATTATACTGTTATACTATAATACTGTTATACTGTTATACTATAATACTATAATACTATAATACTGTTATACTGTTATACTATAATACTATTATACTGTTATACTGTTATACTTTAATACTATTATACTGTTATACTGTTATACTATAATACTATAATACTATAATACTATAATACACCTCTGTACAACAGTCAGTACAACAGTCAGTACAACAGTCAGTACAACAGTCCGTACAGTCAGTACAACAGTCAGTACAACAGTCAGTACAACAGTCAGAACAGTCAGAACAGTCAGTACAACAGTCAGAACAGTCAGTACAACAGTCAGTACAACAGTCAGTACAACAGTCAGTACAACGGTCAGAACAGTCAGTACAACAGTCAGTACAACGGTCTGAACATCAACTGACAAACAGTTCACTGATTTAAAATAAAGGGGGCGTGTCACTATGTGCGTGTGTCACGTGGCTCTGCCACCAGGGGGCGCTGCAGGCCTTCACTGACCTGTGCACTGGGGGCAGAGCAGCAGACACTTTGAAGGGGCGTCCTGGGACTTTTAATTTGAAAAATTAAAGTCGTTTACACTGGAGGTTTCCGGGCTCAGTTAAATCCTGGACGTGCGAGTGATTACTAACTCTAAGACTTGGCGCGCTTCGGAGCTGGCATCATCATCATCATCACCTTCCTCCCACAGCAGCAGCAGCCAGTGTGTGAGAGGACAGTTGAGGACAGTATGGGAGACCTCCGTGTTGCCGCGCTGAGCTCTGACTCCAGTCCCAGCCGGTTCTAGGTGAACGGAACTTTGTGTGGACCAGGACCCCACGGGGGCGGCGGGGGTGG
>NW_019525201.1:135809-144683 GCF_002814215.2 Seriola lalandi dorsalis | reverse complement strand
GGGCGGTCATGGAGAGCCCGGCCAGCAGCACGGACACGTCGGAGAACAGCGGGTTGTCCCGGGGAGAGCCGCCGAGCGGAGGACGGTCGGAGCTGCTCATGTACCTGAGCTGTTTACCGGAGAGATACCGGACCGCCAAGTTCAGCCTGGCCGCCTACCTGCTCTGCTGGGCTCTGTTCAGGTGGTACCAGGTGAGTCTTTGTGACGTCAGAGTGAGCTTTAGAATTGGTATAATCATCACAGTAACAGTCTGATGAAGTAATGTTCACTTTAAAATGGGTGTTAACAGGATCCTGCTGAGGAGGGGAATAATGTGTGATTGATGTAATTTAATCTTAATCTTTAATCTTTTATTTCTTCGCTTTTACTTTTCGACTACAGCTTCAGAGAGTTATGATCAGTTGAGTCAGACTCAACCATATATGTATATACATACTGCATATCTATACACACACACACACACACATATATATAAACAGTATATGTCAGTGGCCTGGTATCATCATGACTACAACACAGTCTGCCGCCCAGGTTAATTATTCAAAGTTAACTATAATTAAGAACCAGTGAGTGACTTTTCAGCCACAGATCATTCAGCTGTTTGTTCACTTCAGTTTATATGAATCAATAAATTCACTCAGTTGGACTCAGTTTTCAGTGTGACAACAACCAGGTTATTGATACAGTTATCACATCATAAACTGACTTCCTGTTGGATCATAACATCAAGCCTGAGGAGGAAACTTTACCTGGACCTGATCCATCTCTCTCATGATTATTCAGTTCAGTGTGAACATGAAAGTTTTTAAACGTCTCAATGTAAAAGTTCCTTGTGAGGGTTAGGATATTGTATATTGTATATTGTTAATGTACGGTGGCTCCTAAGGACAAAACACACGAACATTTAGGAAATTTGTTCCAAATACAAAAACAAAAAACACATCAAACATGTTCTAAATCCACAAATAACAATAAAAACACACATGACTGATGAAGCTGTGAATATTTGAACAGGAAACAACAGACCAGCTCTGTGTATCTAATCAATAACTGATGAAATATTCATTATTTGTAATATTGATTTATTAGTTATGGAATAAATGGATACGTGTGAATCAACAAAATAGAAAGAAAGAAAATAAATAGATGACGTCCTCTGTGACAGCTGGTGTCACATCTTGTAACCTTTGTGATCTTCTAATATCAATATTAATATTGATCAGTCCAGTTCGTTAAATTATGTAGTTATGCACTGATATGAATGTATCCTATGCAAAATGCCTCTATTCACCTGTCCATAGTGACAGGACTATCCTGGGAAATAAAATATGATTAACAGACTGAGTACAACCCTCATCAAACATGCGTCTGCAGCTGCCTCCATTTTTCCCGCCATTAGAAAAAAAGTGTTCGTCTTAATGAAAATGCTTCATGAGCTCAAATCGGATAAAGGTAACACACCTGGTTGGGTTCTGTTGTCATGGTAACCATGTTGCTACGGTAGAAAACACAAACACAAACCTCATCATCTCATGCGGGTTGAAGTCATTTTGTGCCGTTGTGTGTTTGTGGTGTGTTTTGGAACATTGTAAATTTTGGAGGTGCAGAGCTCCGCCCACAGCTCTGACATCATCTGTGCCCATGATCAGTGAGTGAGTATTGATCGGTCCTGATCAGAGTCTGGAGGAGACGGGCTGTAACGTGGAGGAGCAGGTGTTTCTGCATGAGCGGCTCAGCTGACTGTTGGTGTCTGCAGCAGGAACCAGTTCTGAGCCGGTGGAACCAGTTTCTGTTCCAGGTCACACCAGTGAAGTGACTGAACCGACTGTTACTGCGTGGAACCTCATTGTCATGAGCAATCAATGAGCAGATGATCAGGGACTAATCCAGACAAGGTGAAGCAGCGGGTTCACACTCGTTACATCAGTAAGGTGTCTCCAGTGGAGAACCACTGGTCCAAAGGAACACCCGGTGTTTATTACTGGTGTCTTTATGAGTTTGATTCAAACTGAGTTTCACTGGTGTGTTCTGTCTCCAGGAAATAGCCATATCTCCAAGACGCTGACAACAGCTCTCACCTGCTCACACCTGCTCACACCTGCTCACCTGTTCCAAGTCGTCATATGTGACTGTGTTAAACACTGTGGTGCTGTGTGACAGAGTTTAGGTGAAATGATCATTTTCATTTTCACTGAACAAAATATAAAATGATGATGATATGATTGTTGTTGGATCATGTTCCTCTGCGTCTGGAGAACATGATCTGTAGGTCGGAGCGTCTGTAGCTCCACAACACTGATGGTGCTAACAATGCTAATGCTAACAATGAACAACAATGAGACAAATTGTACCTTCATCACATAAACTGCAGCCGCTGTGATTTGGATAGTTCACTTGGTCACATTGAGATTCAGATTATATTTGGACTGTCGTGGTGACGGACTGAGGCCCCTCCCCCTCAAGTCTGAGCGTCGCCCTGTGGTTCAGAACTTCAAACCTCCTCAACACCACCCTGCAGTCACAGCTGTGAACACTGACCTGAAGTCCTGTGAGGTCACTTCAGTGTTGTTTGTATAAGACAGAACCTTTGTGCACTAATATTGATCTTGTTTACATAAAGCCCATAATTCATTCGTTCATTCGTTCATTCCTTTAAACTGTACAGTGGCTTCCTTCAGTGGCTCAGCGGCAGGAAGAGAGCAACATCTTTCTGACCAGGTGTTTCCCCTGCACCACTTTCACAACAACAGTCGTCCTTGATCTCTGAAGTTCAACCACTGACCTTTACATGACCTTAGCCTGAAGGTCATCTGTAACCTTTGACTCCCCCAACAGCAGGCCTGTACTGGTGTATACCACACAGAGAACTGTCAGAGAAGGTCTGTGTGATGTCACAGAGAGAACCAGGACCAGGACCAGGATCAGGGTCAGGATCATGTTTAGGATCAGGATCAGGGTCAGGATCAGGTTTAGGATCAGGGTCAGGATCATGTTTAGGATCAGGATCAGGGTCAGGATCAGGATCCAGCTCGTGTTCATAATCTGAGGAGACAGGCTGCAGTTCCAGGCGCAGAGGAGTCCTGACCTGAACCAGCCTGTAACAGGAAGTCTTTCAGAAGCTGTCAGGTGGTTTCATCATGTCAACACTTGAGTGAAAGTCAGTCTGGACTCTGAACATCGACTTGACAGAAGCATTATCAGGCTGAGAGAGGGGAGGGTGTGTCAGGAAAGAGGCTGATCCTGGAGGTGAAGAACGTCAGTGGTTCAGGTTCATGTTCTAGACAAGAAAAGTCATGTAGAGAATCTGCCTCAGGCCGCTCTCTGCTGACTGATCCACTTCCTGTTTGAGCTGCTGATTCAGATCATGTGTGCAGACCTGACTGCTCCTCACTCTTCACATGTGGGTTTGGAGTGAAAAACTTTGTCTCTGGGTTTAATTGAGGTATTTTTGTGTTGTGGTTTGTTAAACCACATGAATCCAGTCTGGTTCTCCTCCTGCTCTGAAGTCGGATGGGGTTGAGCTTCAGCTGTTAAACCGGTTGTTGCAGATCTTTAAAGTTCTGTAACTATTAAAACGTCTAAAAACAACTAGACCTGTGTTCTATATCAGGGTCGGCAGTCCACGGCTCCTCGGCCCTTCTGCAGTGGCTCCCTGTGGCTCTGAAACAAATAAAATAAGATCAATATAGTCATCGTCTCCATAGCAACGTTTACAGCCCACTGCCTCTTCCTGCCGCCGATAGGCTAAGCTTGAGTTTGGGACCGCCGGTAAGATAACCATGGATAAAGTCCCAGAGGAAAAAACTGGCCTGTTCTCATGTTTACTCTTCTTAAAGCTTTTAGGCTGCAGTTACATGTTTTATTCATTTCAAAGTGGGTTACTTTTTATTTTTATAATCCTCCACAAATAAGAGAAGGACTCAATAGGCCTGCATAGATCTGTTTTATTTAAAAGTAGGCGTACACATGCCAGAGTTTGTTCCTCCTGTTCATAAGAGTTTGGTGTTTTGCTTATAACAGGTAAAACACCAATAAAACATCAACAGTTTTTTTGTAGTTCTATAATTTCATAAATGCAATTAACTATAGTTCTTTTATACGTAGTAAAACAATCTATAAAACTTTAACGCTGTGTTATCTTCATTTTAGGGGTTGAATAGGTTTTACGGCTTCAGATGATTTTTATTTGTGGGAGAGAAGACAAAAGTGGCTGTTTTCATAGTAAAGGTTGCAGACTTCTGTTCTATATGTTGTTGAGTTGTGTTCTTACATCATCACAAATGTTTCCATCAAACCAGAGAAATCTGTGACTTTAATCATGGTGATGGACTTCAGTGTTCGCCTGCCAGAACTATCAACATTGTCTTTTATCCAGTTTTAAGTCTCATGTTTAAGATTCTCTTTTTGCACCTCGGTGGTTTTCAGCTCGTTGTTTGAAGCAGATGATTTTAGTCGTGGGACGTCTGGATCTGAAGTTCTTAGAGGAACAAGCTGCTCAGCTCCAGCTGCTGGAGACGTCCTGTCCTGTGTCTCTGAAGAGTGTCGCTGAATCTTGATGTTTAACATCAAAATGCTTTATTCAGTGTTTCTACTGGTTTTAATCCCCTGGTGTGTTTGTTGTGGAGAGGAGGACACCTCTGTGGATCATTCAGCTGCTGGTAAAAACCTGCTGAACGTCTGGTTCATAAGTTATCAGAGAAACAGTCAGAACAAAGGTTAGCATCAGTCTCAGCTCCAGCTCTTCCCTGAGTCTCTGTCAGACTCTGACTTTAACTGTGAAGCTGCTTCATTCAGTGTTTTGTTATAATCACAGGGGCTGTTTGATATTCTGAACCACTCACACTGAAAGAATCCAAACCGGGAGGAGCTTATGGTAATGAAGACAACAACTCCCATGATCCCATGCTATTTCATGACATCACCAAACAGCATCTTTTATTATTGTTTTGTTTGAGAGACGCCTAGAGTCAGAAGTTACTGACTGTGTTTGAGTTCTAATGTTATGAACCTGAACTGATTTAAAGATGATGTCATTGATCTGTGAGAAGAATCTGATTTTGAACCTGCTGCTCCGTTAGTGACAGGCTCTGATTAGTTCAGGTGTCGACTGTCTCTTCCTCTTCTTTGTGCCTTTAGACTGAGTCAGCAGCATCAGTGTGAGGTGATGCCTTAGACAGGTGTGTGTGTGTGTGTGTGTGTGTGTGAGAACACAGATGTTGGTTGGTTGGTTTGATGTGGATCCTGGTTCCTCTGACAGACCACATGTTCCTGCTGCTTCAGAAGAACCATTGAGTTTTTATGAACCTTCAGTGTGAGGCTGAGGACTCGTCACCACGTGTTCTCTGTTACAGAATCACTGAGAGGAATATTCCTCATAAACCCTGTGACTCACAGGATGAAGCTCTGTGGACTGAAGAGTTCCTGTGGTGGGACGCTGCTGTCGTCAGTGAAAGACAGACGTGAACAAGGAAGATGACAGGGTGGCTGAGAGATCACACTGAGCACAGAGTGGACAGAGGACAGGGGTCAGATGGTGGAGGTTACAGAAGTGGTCTTTACAGTTTTAATTCCTCTGCATCAGTGACAGTGAAATGTGAGGTCAAAGGTCAAGGTCACTATGACCTCATAAAACACGTTTTGGCTGTAACTGACAAATTCATTCACGAATTAAGACACACTTTAACTCAAATGTCTGTATAGATAAAATGGAGTGATGATATTTTATATGCAATAGGTCATAGGTCAACCTCACTGTGACATCATAACATTGGGACTGGGACCATGTTTGCTGATGCTTGTTGGGTGGTGGAGGAAACAGCAGGTGGTGGATGTTGGTGCTGTTTATTTTCTGTGACAGTGGCTCCATTGGAACGAACTGTAACTGCAGTGTTTGACATTCACATCATCAGCTGATCAATGAATTCTATAAATGATGTTGATTGGTATTTTTCTCTTCTGTCCTCAGAGACTCAGGGGACGGTCTGCTCCTCTACAGGTAAGAGCCAAAACTAAACTCTTCTTCTGAACAGATGGTCTGTTAGTCTGTGGGTGAGGGGTTGAACACCTTGGGTCCCTGGATGGATCAGGGTCCTAACAGACAGCTGGATGTGAAGTGATGTAGATGCAGCTGAAAAAAAGATCCCAGGCTTTGACATCACAGTGTTTACAGGTGGGCATGTTGTTACCTGTCGTCCTGCTCAGCGTCACAGCTGACTCACCTGAATGCTCTCCTCTCCTAAAGCTGAGTCAGGTGCTGAACTCACCTGTGTGTTGGAGACTGGAGGTGAAGTTGTGTTAGACCTCTGTGTTTCTGTAACTTGACACTGAATGTTTGTGGTTTGTGGTTTCTCTGTTTCCTGGTTTGTTCTCTGTGTGAAGTCACTGCTGATCTGAGCCAAACACTTCCTGTTTCACAATAAAAGCTTCATCTGACAAACTCTGGAGGGAGGAGGAGTCATTGAGTCAGCTGCTGCCTGTATATAGCTGACTGTTGGTGTCTGCAGCAGGAACCAGTTCTGAGCCGGTGGAACCAGTTTATCTGCATATATATATATATATATATATATATATATATCTGTCTCTGTGTCTCTGTCTCTCTGCATCTCTGTGTGTCTCTCTGTATCTCTGTGTGTCTCTCTCTGTGTGTCTCCGCTGTGTGTCTCTGTGTGTCTCTGTATCTCTGTGTATCTCTCTGTATATCTGTGTGTCTCTCTCTGTGTGTCTCTGTGTGTCTCTGTGTGTGTCTCTGTGTGTCTCTCTCTGTGTCTCTGTGTGTCTCTCTCTGTGTGTCTCTGTGTGTCTCTGCTGTGTGTCTCTGTGTGTCTCTCTGTATCTCTGTGTGTCTCTGCTGTGTGTCTCTCTGTATCTCTGTGTGTCTCTGTGTGTCTCTGTGTGTCTCTGTGTGTCTCTCTCTGTGTGTCTCTCTGTGTCTCTGTGTGTCTCTCTCTGTGTGTCTCTGCGTGTCTCTGCTGTGTGTCTCTGTGTGTCTCTGTGTGTCTCTGTGATGTTCATATGATCTGATCAGTGACCTGCTGGTACCTGTTTGGTGCCTCTGGTCATGAAAACATCAGTTTGAATTCAGTCAGGCGAATCACTGCTGCTTCGTCCTGAACCATGAATACTAGAAGAAGTGACTGTGTTCATCTCCAGTTTCTGATGATGGGGGGGCTGTTTGGTTTTGGTTTGAGAGATGACAACATTGTCTCTTAAAGACTTAAACAAGACTCTCAGGGTTTGTTGTGTGGGTGAGTTAGCTCAGGTAAACCTGGTTTGCGTCTTGTCTCAGTTCAGTGTAATGTCTTTTATCATGACAGGAAACATGCAGTTTGTTTGTTTGTTTTATTAAGATCCCTATTAGCTTTTCCATAGCAACAGCTATCTACATCTGACTGTAGACCAGTGTGTGTTGTGAACACTGTAACTCTCCTCTTTGTCTCTACAGAGATAAAATGATGACTGTTGACAGACTGTTGACAGACTTTTGTCAGACTGTTATCATACTTGTCAGTTATCAGACTTTTATCAGACTGTTATCAGACTTTGTCAGACTGTTGTCAGACTGTTATGAGACTGTTGACAGACTGTTGTTAGACTGTTATTATACTTGTCAGTTATCAGACTTGTAAGACTGTTGTCAGACTGTTATCATACTTGTCAGTTATCAGACTTTTATCAGACTGTTATCAGACTTTGTCAGACTGTTGTCAGACTGTTATCAGACTGTTGACAGACTTGTCATACTGTTGAGAGACTGTTATCAGACTGTTGTCATATTTGTCAGTTATCAGACTGTTGTCAGACTGTTGAGAGACTGTTATTATACTTGTCAGTTATCAGACTGTTATCAGACTGTTGTCAGACTATTATCACATTGTTGTCAGACTGTTATCAGACTGTTGTCAGACTGTTGACAGACTGTTGTCAGACTGTTATCAGACTGTTGTCATATTTGTCAGTTATAAGACTTATCAGAATGTTGTCAGACTGTTGACAGACTGTTGACAGACTGTTATCAGACTGTTATCAGACTGTTGTCAGACTGTTGTCATATTTGTCAGTTATAAGACTTATCAGAATGTTGTCAGACTGTTGACAGACTGTTATCAGACTGTTGTCAGACTGTTATCAGACTGTTGTCAGACTGTTGACAGACTGTTATCATACTTGTCAGTTTTCAGACTGTTATCAGACTGTTGTCAGACTGTTGACAGACTGTTATCATACTTGTCAGTTTTCAGACTGTTATCAGACTGTTGTCAGACTGTTGACAGACTGTTGTCAGACTGTTGTCAGACTGTTGTCATATTTGTCAGTTATAAGACTTATCAGAATGTTGTCAGACTGTTGACAGACTGTTATCAGACTGTTGTCAGAATGTTGTCAGACTGTTGACAGACTGTTATCAGACTGTTGTCAGACTGTTGACAGACTGTTATCATACTTGTCAGTTTTCAGACTGTTATCAGACTGTTATCAGACTGTTGTCAGACTGTTGTCAGACTGTTGTCATATTTGTCAGTTATAAGACTTATCAGAATGTTGTCAGACTGTTGACAGACTGTTATCAGACTGTTGTCAGACTGTTGTCAGACTGTTGACAGACTGTTTTCAGACTGTTGTAAGACTGTTGTAAGACTGTTGTGGGATGTCTCCAGTAAGATGTTTTTTAGCTGATACAATATAAATACAGCGAGCAATGCAAAATACTACATGTACTAAACCAACATTAACCTGCACATAAATACCACATTCACAAATCACAAGCAGGACACAGATGGATGATAAATAATAATCAATATCACACAGACGGAGGGATGAACTGAATATCTTTACAGTCTCCGTGTTGAAGTGAAACCAGGTCCAGTACTGTGACCC
>NW_019525201.1:133276-135789 GCF_002814215.2 Seriola lalandi dorsalis | reverse complement strand
AGCCTGAAGATCCCACCTGTGGACTCCTCAGGGGGTGGAGCTTATTAGGACCAAACCCAGGTCCAGTCCAGACTCTGAGGACTCAGTGTGAAGAAGAGCTGCAGACAGTTCAGTGTGGTTCTCAGAAACCACAGCAGGAATAGAAATGTAGGAGCTGTCTGGACCTGCTGCTCATGCTGCTGGTTTCCTGCTTTTATGATTACTATGATTCTTGATCATAAGTGTAGATCAGAGATACTGTGACGCTGTGTGTTGATGTACAGACATGTAGAGAGTCAGGGAACCTCTCTTATCCCTTCAATCATTCAGGGAAGGTTCAGGTCTGGTGTTGTGATTGGTTTGAGTGTTTGTCCAGTTGGTGAAACGACAGCAACAGAAAAAAAAGAGACGGTGGAGAAAGAGAAGGTGGGAAAAGAAAGAGAGGGAAAGAAAAGAACCTGACAGATTAGACTGATAGAAACGAGCCAGATCCCAAACATTAACTGATCAACCGTACACGATGAAACGAGCATGTGCAGGTTGTAAGAAGAGATGAACACAAGCTCTGTTCTGGATAACATGAGCATGTGAACCTGATGTTTATATTCCTCCACGCCGGCGACAGTCAGAGCAGCAGCCATTTTGTTTTCAGCTCGTCTGTCTCATCCTCGTGGACTCAAAGATGAACTGATTACAGGTCAAAGGTCAAGCTCACTGTGACCTCAGAAAGCACCTTTTAGCCATTATTCAAGACTTCACAGTATTTATGACAAAACTTCACACAGATGGTTGATATTTAATATTTTCTGTGACTGTGGATAAAGGGATGTCACCTGAAACTAGTCTGAGTGGTGGAGGGATACGACCACCAGGAAGTGACTAGTTTGCTCTTTGATATCATACAACAAGCAGCATCAGATGTGAAGTATGAGGATTTGCATGTTGAGCCCTCCCCTCTTCCCTCTTTGCAATAAATATTGACAAACAGCGTGAAAAAAAGAAGTTGAATCCAGCGTCAGGTTTGAAGCACGTGATATTTCTTGAGCCTCTTAATTCATTCTTCATCAAATATGATTAAAAACTTCAGATCAGTTGGAAATGTTCTGGGTGTGTCGATTTCCCACAGTTATTTTCTTTTTAACTGAGCACCAGAGCTGGTAGTTAAAAATAGTTTGGTGAGGAAAAACCTCAAACCTAGCAACAGAGCAGTGGATCCAGAGCGCTGCTCAGACAGCCTGTTTTTCCCTGGTGGCGGTGTGTCTTGTTTTCAGTGGCAGTTTCTCTCGGTGCTGCAGTCAGAGCGTTGGTGTTTGAAGGCATCTCCAAGAGCTTTTAGCTTTCAGAGCTGCCAGGATGAGCCGGCTGCCAAGAGCTAACTGCCGCCTCCTCTGTGGGCAGCGTGTCCACAGCATGTTACAGCAGATTATCACTGTCACTGCCTTTTCATAAAGTTCACATCAGGCCAGATGTTGAGCTCAAACTGTCTTTATTCTTTTGGTTTATTTATTCAGTATCAGTGAATTAAAACATGAAAACTACAACGACAGTGTTTCACAGCCGCAGGTCAGCTGAGTCAGAAGGTGGGGTAATACTGTGGACTTGTGCGTAGGAATACGGTAGTGCAGCGGTTGAAAAATGTAGTGCCAAAGGAAAGAGCTGTTTTCACAGGAAGATAAAGATGAAAATCTTCTACATGAAGCTTCATTTAAACAGATGTTGGAATTTTTTCCATGAACGTTTTTAAAAGTGTCTTTTTTCTGGAGGCCCCACCCACAGCAGCTCATCACCCTGCTGCTGCTGCTGGTCCGTCTCTTACCTTATGTAGTGCAGGTAACACTCTGACTATATATGACTACCTCATACACCCCCACACCTGATCACCTGAACCATCCCTTTAATACAAGTGTCAGAGCTGAGGTACCAAACCCAGAGCGAGGGTGGATATCTTCCTCTGAGAAATAAACTCACATTTCTGTCCAGTGAAGAAAAAAGATGAAAAACAGTTTCATCATGTTTCTTTTGATGAATGATGAATTTAACCTTTAACCTTTTAAAGGTGTCATCGTAATTTGTGACTCATTGACAAACTGAACTAAGTTCCTGTTGATGACTTGTTGTTTCTTGAAACAGGAAATGAACATGAAGGTACGTGTCTTAAAAAAAGAAATCATACCTAAGTCTCAGGTGTTGTTGGACGGACGCAGCAGCACACTGACACTGAGGAACTTTCATGTTTCACTGAATCTTTTCCACGTGGAACAAAGGTATGGTTCCTTCTGCAGTTCAGAAGAATTCAAAAGATCGTGTCTGAAGTTTGAGGATCATAAAGAGTCCAGGACAGACGGGACATCAACAGTGTGAATACTTTCCTTTACTCTGTAAAACCTTGTGGTTTGATTGGAACCACAGACTCTGGTCTGAAGGTTCCAGTGAGAACAGTTCCTCTACATTCCTGATGGGATTATAATCTGTTTGTAATGCATCACCACACAGCTCCAGTGAAGTGTGAGCCAGAGTTACAAACCCCCCCCCCC
>NW_019525201.1:132750-132998 GCF_002814215.2 Seriola lalandi dorsalis | reverse complement strand
AGGTGAAGGTGGTCCAGGTGAGGCTGGTCCAGGTGGGGCTGGTCCAGGTGGGGCTGGTCCAGGTGAAGGTGGTCCAGGTGGGGCTGGTCCAGGTGGGGCTGGTCCAGGTGAAGGTGGTCCAGGTGGGGCTGGTCCAGGTGAGGCTGGTCCAGGTGAAGGTGGTCCAGGTGGGGCTGGTCCAGGTGAGGCTCGTCCAAGTGAAGGTGGTCCAGGTGAGGCTGGTCCAGGTGAGGCTGGTCCAGGTGAGG
>NW_019525201.1:114154-132730 GCF_002814215.2 Seriola lalandi dorsalis | reverse complement strand
TGGTCCAGGTGAGGCTGGTCCAGGTGAAGCTGGTCCAGGTGAAGGTGGTCCAGGTGAGGCTGGTCCAGGTGAAGCTGGTCCAGGTGAAGGTGGTCCAGGTGAGGCAGCAGTACTCTGGTCCTGCAGCAGATCTCTGGTCCTGCAGCAGATCTCTGGTCCTGCAGCAGGTCTCTGTCCTGCAGCAGGTCTCTGGTCCTGCAGCAGGTCTCTGTCCTACAGCAGATCTCTGGTCCTGCAGCAGGTCTCTGTCCTACAGCAGATCTCTGTCCTGCAGCAGATCTTTGGTCCTGCAGCAGGTCTTTGGTCCTGCAGCAGGTCTCTGGTCCTGCAGCAGGTCTCTGGTCCTGCAGCAGGTCTCTGGTCCTGCAGGTCTCTGGTCCTGCAGCAGGTCTCTGGTCCTGCAGCAGGTCTCTGGTCCTGCAGCAGGTCTTTGGTCCTGCAGCAGGTCTTTGGTCCTGCAGCAGATCTCTGGTCCTGCAGCAGGTCTCTGTCCTACAGCAGATCTCTGTCCTGCAGCAGATCTCTGGTCCTGCAGATCTCTGGTCCTGCAGCAGATCTCTGGTCCTGCAGGTCTCTGGTCCTGTAGACGCACTGTAACTCCACTATCTTGGACTGCAGCTGGTGATTGTGGTTCTGGTTCTGCTCAGATGGTGATAGTGCTGAAAGATACACAAATAAAATCATGTTGTGATTATTTTGTCTGATGTTGTGAAATCAGTCAGGATGTTTCATTTTTTTTTATTTCCACTGAAAACTTTTAGAAATGATGATGATGTGATTGTTGTTGGATCATGTTCCTTTACATCTGAAGAACATGATCTGTAGGTCGGGGCGTCTCTGCAGCACCACAACACTGATGGTGCTAACAATGCTAATGCTAACAATGGGATTCATTTTACCTTCATCAAAGAAACTGCAGCTGCTGTGATTTGAATATTTCACTTGACCATAGTGAGATGTAGATTATATTTAGATGAATTGTTCTGCTCAGGTGAAGAACTGGTTCATGTGCAGCTTCACCAAACTCACTGAGGCTGCAGAGCAGAGCAAGGACTGTCTCCAGCTGCAGTTAGCAGGCTAAGCTAGCTGTTGAACAGCTAACATGGTCTGGTTAAATTAAATATCTACAAACAGAAACTGTTAATGAGGCGATCTGAACAATTCATCTGAAGAAGATCACATGACCAAGTCAGATAGTCACATCACCCTCCTCTACTGTCAGTCATCTGATATCGTATGTGATAAAATGTATTAGACTTTTACTTTGAAAACCCCAGATACCTGAACTACTTCCTCCCACTTTGCAGCTGAATGATGTGTGTGCCAGTGTGATCACCTGCTGATGAATTAAACTGTGAGGTCGACTGCAGCTCTAACATGTGAGGTGGTCTGTGACCCCTCCCCCACACAGGACCTGTGTTTATAGAAGTGTGAGAACCCTGCGCACACACACACACACACACACACACAGTCGTCAGTGAATGGGTGCCTGGGTGAAGCCGTCACATTCCTCTCGGGGGGAGGGGGGCTGCAGTGCGTTGTAGGGGTGATGGGCCGCCGTCCAGTGTTTAACACACACTTTCAAAGTTGACACAAGAGAGATGCTCAGGAATTTGTCTCATTTCACATCCAGCCAAACTGAGAGGAAACACTCAGCTGCCCCGTTTCCCATGATCCCTCACTGCATCTGAGTCTGGGAGAGGCTGCGGCTCTCGTCTGACTCAGCTCTGGTCTGTTCCCAGTCTCTGTTGACCTCTGACCTCCTGACCATCAGAGGACAATTTACATTCTTCATTGATTAATGACTGTTTTTTATCACGTCTGATAAGTGATAACACATTCCTTCGTGTTCATTATCTCTAAGGAGCCATGTTGATCATCAACCTGGATTCTGAATATGCAAATGACGAATAATCGATCATCAATTCATTGATTATTTTTGTGTCCCCCGTGTTATTTGACAAGGGGTTGTGTGAAGTAATCATGCGTGTGTTCCCTGCAGTACATTCAGATTTGGATCTGTGGCTGTGGTGTAATACAGTGCACGCTGTCGGTGCGCCACGAGAGGTTTTCGTTTTAAATCGTGTCTCTTTTGCTGCATTTTCATCTCCCGTCCACATCAGCACTGAAAACAGAGACTGGTCCCGTTTTATTCTGAAAGCTCTGGGGTTGTGTTGTAGCCTGGACGGACAGAAAGTGAGACCTCTGGAAACGATGAGGTCACAGCCATGGCCTCTCCTGATTGGCTCTCATCAGCCTGGACTACCAGAGGTGAATACAACATGATAATGAATGACAGTGTTACTGACCTTGTTGTCTTTGCAGCTGTTGTTCACTTACATTTTCTGTTTTAATGCTACAACTGTCTCTGCTGTTCCTCCTTCAGAGGATTTACTGCAGAGGAGACAATCTACTTCCTGTTTATACCAGCTCGCACATACTCAGTGTAGGTGATGGTCATGTGATGTGTGTTTTCAGGTCTGGATGGAGATCGTTTTTGTTTGAAACACTGTTTTAAAATGAAAACATATCAGTGTGGACGAAGCCTGAGGCTGAAAGACTGAGTTCAGACCCAGAAGTGTCTCTGAAGGCAGCAGCAGAGTCTGGGTGTGATTCAGGAGGTCAGGGGAGACAGTGGAGGTCGATGACAGGCTGCCGGAGTCTGGACCATCTGTGAGGGTTTCACTGTGAAGGGAGGTGAGAGAGAACCAGGGTCCGGACCAGGAGCTGAGTGGAGGACTGAGTCAGGTCAGACCTGGTTTCTCTGATCTTGTTTAGAGCAAAGAGATGGAGACGATGCAACAACCAGAATATTAGAAACACCTGCGGGTCTATATCAGTGCAACAGCATCAGTCTGCGCTGGATCCAGGTGTGACTCCAGGTGTGTTACAGTGTTGGGGCCAAATACGGGACAATTGACTGTTGGCTGTCACCGTCCACCACGTCCATGACATCACTTGTTTTGTGAGAGGGAGCCAGGGCTTCGGAGTAGGACTGTGGACTTTGATCCACCTCTAACCCAGATTCCTTCAGCAGCTGAAAATAGAGAGGGGGTGGGGGTGGGGGGGGGGGGTAGGTGAGGTGAGCGGAGCCAAAGAAAGCATTCCTCACAAAGGAGGATGAAATGAGCCAGAGGCAGCATAATGACTACTGACTGCTTTTCTTTTTCTGGATCTGTGGTTTTGGTTTCTTAGCCTGGTCATTAGGTTTCTCCGGCCCTGCAGGACCAGCACAACACTGAGAGTGTGTATGTGTGTGTGTGTGTGTGTGTGTGTGGTGGTGTGTGGTGGTGGTGGTGGTGTGGGGGGCGCAGACGAGGAAACAGGGCATAACTGACATGATTCCTTTGTTTTCTCTTCATAAATGTGAAACAGGAGCTTCCTGAGGACGATCCTCTCCACTGAGTCTCAAAGACTCACAGTTACTCACTGTGTTAATGAGCTCTGGTCCATGGAGCACACACACACACACACACACACACACACACACACACACACACACACACACTGCTGTGATTGACGATGATTAACTGTCCAACAGGAGTCTCATTGATCCTGAAGTTTGACATTCATCACGTGTCTCAGAATCTGTCCGATAGGAAACAGAGTCACAGCTACATCACTGTCAGCTGCAGAGGAGAAGCTGTGATGATGACATGTTGTGGTTTGGACTCTGACACAGTTTGACATCAGCTCCTTGTCCTCAAAAACCAACATCCGGCTTTTGTCAGCAATGGAAAAGGTTTAATCAGCATCCACACCTGGGTCGCATGACTCTGCAGTAGATGCAGGTATTTATTTATTAACACCTGGCTGAACATGTAACGCCTCAGCTCACACACTGTAACACACCTGTCACCTGTCCAGCACCAGAAACACCACAGCTACACCTTCCTCTAACACACAAGCAGAGGAAGCGTCTCACACACAGACTCCAACACAGGAAGACAAATTCAGCCTTCAGTGGAAAAGGAGTCATCAGCCTTTACTAGCAGGTTCCCCACGTTTAAAAAACCTGTTTCCACCTGATGATGTTGGTGCAAAAAGGGTCCAAGACAATGAACAGAGGTGGAGCAGTAAAGCGCTCAGTCCACAGAGAAATGCACACAGCCTGTATTCAGTAGATTCAGATCAGAGGAGCAGCAGGAGCAGCAGGAGCAGCAGGAGCAACAGGAGCAGCAGGAGCAACAGGAGCAACATGAGCAGCAGGAGCAACAGGAGCAGCAGGAGCAGCAGGAGCAGCAGGAGCAGCAGGAGCAACAGGAGCAGCAGGAGCAACATGAGCAGCAGGAGCAACAGGAGCAGCAGGAGCAACAGGAGCAACAGGAGCAGCAGGAGCAGCAGGACACAAGCTGAGAGACGAGCTGCTCAGAAACATTGTAGTCGGTTTAGACAGAAAAGACCTTTCCCCTCAGTATTGATTGATCTGCTGATTATTTTTTCAATTAATCAATCATCGTCAGCCATCTTGTTTTCTCTGATGTTTATTTACTGTGATATATGACAGACAGAAGCAGCAGATCTCCCATTACAAGTTGTAGCTTTTTCTTTATTATCTGTGATGATCAATGACTGAATCAATTAATTGATCACTAAGCACTATAACAGACCCACTTCATCACTGTCACACTGTGGGATCTGAGGCCGTGTTGTTTGAGCAGCGACTTCCTGTCAGATACTAACTGCTGTTATGGAGCGTAGTCAGACATGACAGGTGTCTGGACATCCTCTCCTGTACCAGCTGAGTCACAGCTGACTCCTCTGCAGAGAGGAGTCTCCTCTCTAGTTCAGAAGGTTGCTGGAAGGTTTTCCCTGCTTCGTTGTGGTGGGTTAGGGTGGATTTCCTGCTCTGAGACCGTTGAGAAACACAGACCCAGATCCTGCTAACGGATCTGACGGAGGGGTCTGGTGCCACATTCTCAGCCTCATCGAGATGCTGAGCTCTGGACGACCGATTTGCATGTGGCTCTCATCTATCATTCAGCTCGGGGAGACAAAGCGCAGCGTTAAGTGGCTTCTTGTGGGGAACGGAAGGGGTGGAGAGGAGCGGAGGGGCCAGCGCTCTCTGAGCTTCACAGAGCTGGCCCGCGCCTCTGCACCGCTTGTTATGCTAATGAAGGAGTGGATGCATGATGATTTCCTCCTGTAACTGTTGGTTACCCAGGAAATATGGAGGCCGCTGTCCTTCACTCGTTTGTGCAGAGAGAACAGGAGAGTGCTGCTGCTCTTGTTCTCTTTGGACTCGATTCGTTTCACTGTGGTGGTGTGCTGAATATATTTAGTCTCCATGGTTATAATGTAAAGAAATGTGTTTACATTTTGTACATACAGTTGTGCTCATAAGTTTACATACCCTGGCAGAATGTCTGATTTCTTTGATTTTTCAGAGAATATGAATGATAACACAAAAACTTTTCTTTCACTCATGGTTAGTGGTTGGATGAAGCCATTTATTATCAAACAACTGTGTTTGCTCTTTTTAAATCATAATGACAACAGAAACTATCCAAATGACCCTGATCAAAAGTTTACATACCCCAGTTCTTAATACCGTGTGTTGCCCCCTTTAACATCAATGACAGCTTGAAGTCTTTTGTGGTAGTTGTGGATGAGGTTCTTTATTTTCTCAGATGGTAAAGCTGCCCATTCCTCTTGGCAAAAAGCCTCCAGTTCCTGTAAATTCTTGGGCTGTGTTGCATGAACTGCACGTTTGAGATCTCCCCAGAGTGGCTCAATGATACTGAGGTCAGGAGACTGAGATGCCCACTCCAGAACCTTCACTTTATTCTGCTGGAGCCAATGACAGGTCGACTTGGCCCTGTGTTTTGGATCGTTGTCATGTTGGAACGCCCAAGTACGTCCCATGCGCAGCTTCCGGGCTCATGAGTGCAAATTTTCCTCCAGTATTTTCTGATAACATGCTGCATTCATCTTGCCATCAATTTTGACAAGTGAAAGTTTCCTGTGCCTTTGTAGCTCACACATCCCCAAAACATCAGAGATCCACCTCCGAATGTCACAGTAGGAATGGTGTACCTTCCATCATAGGCCTTGTTGACTCCTCTCCAAATGTAACGTTTATGGTTGTGGCCAAAAAGTTCCATTTTGGTCTCATCACTCTAAATGACTTTGTTCCAGAAGTTTTGAAGCTTGTCTCTGTGCTGTTTGGCGTACTGTAAGCGGGATGCTTTGTGGCATTTGTGTAGTAACAGCTTTCTTCTGGCGACTCGACCATGCAGCCCATTTTTCTTCAAGCGCCTCCTTATTGTGCATCTTGAAACAGCCATGCCACTTTTTTTCAGAGAGTCCTGTATTTCAGTTGAAGTTATTTGTGGGTTTTTCTTTGCATCCCGAACAATTTTCCTGGCAGTTGTGGCTGAAATTTTTGTTGGTCTACCTGACCGTGGTTTGGTTTCAACAGAATCGCTCATTTTCCACCTCTGCTGATTGGTCCTTGGATATCTTTTTATATCCCTTTCCTGTTTTAAACAGTTCAACTACCTTTTCCCGCAGATCCTTCGACAATTGTTTTGCTTTCCCATCGACTCAGAATCCAGAAACGTCAGTGCAGCACTGGATGAAAGATGCAAGGGTCTGTCAGGAGCCCAGAAACTCACTGACCTTTTATACACACACACTGATTACAAGCAAACAGAGCACAGGTGAGGATGGTCACCTTAAGTAGCAATTCAAACCCGTTTGTCACCTTGTGTGCATGTTATCAGGCCAAAATCTCCAGGGTATGTGAACTTTTGATCAGGGTCATTTGGGTAGTTTCTGTTGTCATTATGATTCAAAAAGAGGAAACACAGTTGTTTGACAATAAATGGCTTCACCCAACCACTAACCATGAGGGGAAAAAAAGTTTTTCTCTTATCATTTATATTCTCTGAAAAATGGCCCAAAAATCTGAAATTCTGCCAGGGTATGTAAACTTATGAGCACAACTGTATATAAGCATTTCCATGATTAATAACAGTAAGTGAGACCTGCTGATTATCTGCTGTGACATTTGATTAGTCCAAACCTGATCAATATATTTCTAATTTGAGAAGTATGAACATATTTTACATTAAATACAATGTGACACCATGTTATATTAAATAAACTGAAACTAGTGTAGAGAAGGTTCTTTATTCACATGATGAAATATGTGATTGTGTTCATTTAAACTCACAGTCTGTAACTTCTGCTTCAGTCAAAACAATAATAAAAGATGGTGACGTCGTGACAGAGCGTGGGATCATGGGAGTTGTTGTCTTCACTATCATTGTGGTCAGCTGGTTTGATTCCTTTGGTGTCAGTGCTTCAGCAGGTTTTTACCAGCAGCTGAATTCTCCACAGTCTCCTCCTCTCACCACAAACAGACCAGGGGATTGAAACACTGAATAAAGCAGTTTGACTTTGACTCAGAGATTCACAGACAGTTCGGCGGACATGGACGTCTTGGAGCTGAGCTGTCTTACATTTGCTTGGCTTTTTTTTTACCCTTTAATCCACTGACAGTCTAACTGTTGAACTGTTTCCACAGCTGTCCATTAGCATCAACATCAGAACTATTGAGCTGCTGAGTGTGGATGTCTGGAAGCAGGACCCTGCAGAACCTACATGTCAGTGTTCACTCCCCTGTGGTCTCTGGGGTGGCGGTGGGGGTAGTTTTTATCAGGCAAATTTTTGTCTGTGCTGGTTCTTTGGTCATCTCTTAGCTTTATATAGACTTCACAGATTTAACAACATGCACATCCATCTACCAGTTTATTAGGCACACCTAAGACTAATGCAGGAGAAACAGTCCTGCAGTCAATCCGACTGATAAAGACAAAACAAAGGATTTTAGTATTTTGAAGGTTTATTTCTGTAACAGCTGTACCTAATAAACTGACAGCTGAGTGTGTGTTACCTGATACATCCTGTGTTAGTGCTGCTGTTGTCACAGTCTTATTCTGTTACTCAGTCTGTGTCTCTGTCAGCGGTCTGGAGACCAGTGAGCTGCCCTGGATCTGGATCTGTGTCCTGCTGCTGGACTCGTCTCTGTA
This sequence comes from Seriola lalandi dorsalis, assembly GCF_002814215.2. Lineage (NCBI taxonomy): Eukaryota > Metazoa > Chordata > Actinopteri > Carangiformes > Carangidae > Seriola > Seriola lalandi. Next base: position 124,694 of record NW_019525201.1, on the reverse strand, counting down.
AAGAGGGAGTCCGTCTTTCATCCTCGTCTTGTTGAGTTTAGGTCAGACTGGCTCTGAACTCGTCTCCTCATCTGAAGAGTTCGTGCTCTTTGTTTTTCTGTTTGTTTGAAGGAGCTAAACAGAAGCTTCAAGTGTTTTTTTCCCAGGCCCCCCCATCATGTCCCTGTCCACACAGACCTGAACACATGTTGCCTAGACATCAGCACCCACCTCCCCAACACTCATCAGCACTGAGCCCCTCTGTGTGAATGGATGGCCTGATCCTGGGAGGTTAGCATGTTACAGCAGCACTCGCTTTGTCATGTGTATGTGGAGGCAGCCATCTTGTCAACCAATGAGAAACGTTCTAGAAAAACCCACCTGTCCCTCCTCCTATTGAGAGGTTTTGTTGGTGCCATGAAAACCTTCAGTACAATATGTACTTACTGCAGTGAAGCTGAAACCATGATGTCACAGGTTCTCTGTGCTCAGGTCTGACCTCTGACCTATGGACACATGAAGTTTGGGAGATGGCCTCCGCTCTTTGGCCAGTCTCTGTACAGGGTCTGTATACAGACAGTCTGCAGTGGATGGTCAGTGATATTATGTAAAGTAAACAACATGAACACAGAACAGTAAACATGTTTATTTCTGCTGTAAAGTTGGACATTTTAACATGGGAGTCTATGGGGACTGACTCACTGTTGGAGCCAGACTCTAGTGGTCGTTAGAGGAACTGCAGCTTCTGGTTCTTCACAATTCAAACCATTGTTGACTCAAGGAAGACTTGTAAGATATAAAAACACTGAAAAGTGATGTACAATGTTCAAAATCAATAAGAATAGGTCATACAAAAAAACAAAACAAAAAACAGAATATTGTAGACAGTGAAAAGTCTCTGGTCAGACCAGGAAGTGGCACTGCTACATTCACTGACATGGCCTTGTGAGATAGATAGATAGATAGATAGATAGATAGATAGATAGATACTTTATTTATGCCCTAGGGGAAATCATGGGTCCAGTAGATCATTAGTAATGATAATAAGACAGTAATATTTTGATGAGTCCACTGTCTTTGAATGAGTTGTATAGCCTGATGCAGTAGCGATGAAGGATCTCCTGAACCTCTCTGTTCTGCAGTGACATGAGACGTTTGCTGCTTCTCTGTCCTGCCAACATGTGGAAAGGCTGGTTGGTTTGTTTAAGATGGCCTCCATCTTACATTGCATGTGTCTCTCCACAACACAAATACCACCACAAACGCGTGGTGCTGTAGGAAACACAGTGACTCTTTGCTGTTCAGCAACTCAGGAAACAAAGCAGCATCTTAATGTGTGAGCTCCAAGTTCCAGTGGAGCTCAGACGCTGTGGCTGGCACTGAGCAGGCAAAGCTGTAAGCCTGTGTCCTGAGCCTGTGAACTGAAGCACTGAGCTCCAACTCACATGATACAATCAGTCACACGTTCATTAACAACACTGTTGACAACCTCCACTGTATCAGAGCACAAGTTTTACCTACATTAGATGATTCTTTTCAGAACAAAAAATAGTCCCCAAGATTTCCAAATGCCCTCAGAGCTCTGTCGAACATTAGGCAGAGGACATGTTGGGATTCACAGCCCTGTAACAAACTCAGTGAGTGTTGAAGATCACACCATGAGGTTGACGAGCTGTGATTGGTCAGTCAGTAACTCATTCATCCTTTCTAGTAAGACCAGCAGTGTTTGCCTGGGTAAAGCTAAAATAGACTTTTATTAGATCAATACTGAAGTGAAGTGATGGCCCAATCCCAGTGCCCCCCCTCAGCCCTGAGCCCTGAACCCCCACAGACTTATTGGACATCACCTGGTGAGTGATTGAGTGCGAGAGGCTGCACAGGCTCAAATGGGGTAAAGAGGAAAGGGACAGCGCTTATTTCACGTTACTTTGATGATGCCAAAACATCTGCATTCAGTTGTGGGTTTGGGACTTCTGATTATACATTTTTATTCCCTCCCTTTGCCCCCTGTTTGTAAACAAACAAAATAATGTTGGATCAGATCTGATCCAATTTGGAAATTAGAAATTGATCATCATGTCATTAAAGGACAGATACCTCCTCAGTTCAGGCTCACAGTGACTTGGTGTTTATACTGTCATGTGCCATCTGTTTTCTTCTAATGCTAAAGTTAGGGTTCGTTCCTTTCATGTTGAATGTTAACAGTTCTTCTTCTGTCCTACTATTTCTTCAGTTTTATGGCCATCATTTGCTGTTTTTTGCGTCCCCTGATAACCATGGTAGCCCCGTGTTTAATGTCACAACGCTTTGAATAAAGGGTTCAAATGTCTTCCGAGTCCTTGTGTCCTCGATGGTTTGACAGCGGGACAGAACTAAGACCTCAAGGACTGACCTCCATGTTGGGAGACTGTGAGGGTGTACATGGGGATTGATCTCTCTCTTTACATCTAATCTCAGAACAGCTTCTGTTTTAAAGGATCTGATTTCCTGTTTCATTCATCATGTGATTAACCGCCACCTTGTGGTGGCAGCAGACTGTTGTCTCTGGAGCTAGCTTGACTTCCAGCTGTTGAGTCTATCGTTTCTGTCATTTTCGCGGGTGTACCTGGGTGTGACCGTGTCCCGTTGTCAAAGGCTGGAGCTTGTCAAGCAGAGCGGACAGGGGCCATTTTGAGGAGTTTGCGCATGCGCATGCGCAATTCGGATAATTCTGGGATGTGACAGATTTTTAGCAATAGACAAAGTGATTTTGTTAAACTGTCCTTGACGCAGTTTCTACCATTCTGAGATCAGTTATGATATCGCAGCATCATACGCATGCGCAGACGTGTTTGGAAATAAAAACTGAGCATTAACCATTAGGAGGCAGAGATAGAAAAAAAAGCGAAATAGAGAGAGAGGTTGGTGATGCTGGCGACCGGAGCAGAGTTAGCTAGCTAGTTAGCAGTTAGCAGTGTAGCTGTGAACAGTGTGATGTATGTGAACGTCAGGCTACTACAACTATGACTATCACTTCTCAAAACCGAGGTTCCCGCGTCTCCTCTGAACTTCATCTACAGTGTAGACACTGAGCCAGGAAGATTAACAACACTGAGGCAGGTAAATACAGGATCATCGTCACTGGAGTGAGTCCTTGTCAGTTATTTAGCATTAAATCACAGAGAGGGAGTGATGTACTGAATAGGTAGCTACGTAAGTACCTACGACCGAATCACAGTCCTTGTACAACAGCAGGACCACGAGGGACGTTGCTTTTATACAACAGTTGTGTGAGCGTCAAATTGGTTAACAGTAATAAGCAACCAGATTTGTGTGTTTATTTCTATGCCAACACAAATAGTTCCGCTACTAGACTGATACTGGAGTGATACTGGAGTGATACTGGACTGCACACTAGCTTGCGCTGAAGTATTCTTGATTGGACGAGTCACTCCATGAGTGCTGCTATAGCTACAACAGCACTGGGACTTTTAACTACATGTATCACTCCGCTTAACCGTCAGTTAGCGTTATGTTAATGTTCTGTCATCTGTCTTGGTTCGTAACAGACTTGAATTAAATGATGTCTGGTCGTTAGGAGAGGATGAAGGAAGAAGCCTGGATACTTAAGCGCTCACCTGAGGTAAGGTGTGGACAAAATAGCAAGCTAGTGTGCACTGTGCAGGTTAGGAAAATGATTGTGTTGCTTAGCAACAGTCCAGTACCAGTCCAGTTGCGGAACTATATGTGTTGGTGTTGCCAAATAAATGATGGAATGAGCAAATCATAATCTGTCTAATATGGTGCTCGTTGAAATTTGATAATGATTTGATAATCACAGCACTGAAATTCAGTACATCACTCCCTCTTGTGTGATTTTGCTTAATTAACGGTTAATATAACACCTTTGAAGTGGAGTGATACATGTATTTAAAAGTCCCAGTGCTGTTGTACTCTATAGCAGCGCTCGTGGAATGACTCGTCCAATCAGATTATTTGGTCTGAACAAACTGTTGTATAATGGTAAAAATTCTCAGTGGAAGTGATTTTTAGATATTTTCCCTCCATACTGACCATGTGATGTTCACTGTCAGTTCAGAAGAATAATCATACAACTTGTTCAGACAGGAAGGAGGAAGGTGAAGATGTCCAGACAGAGAGCAGCAGCTGTCGGTACAGGAGAGACAGGCAGCACAAAATCATGAGACAGGACCATGCATCCATGCACAGAACAGGTCCTGAGTTTAAGAGAGATTTGTGGCTACTAAAAGGTATGATTCAGTCTGGTCCATGTTTCAGGTGTTGCTGTAGTAAACAGCTAGGTCTCACACTGAGTTTGGGGGGCAGGGCCTATCTGTAAAAGTCACTGCACGTCAGTGCTGTCAAATTGTGTCAGGTTGGATTTGGAGAGCTGGTCAGCCGTGAGCTTTAGGGATACTGAGACTGGTTCCACTGTTGTCTTGGCTGTGTATTCGCATTGTATCCAGACAGCAGACACAACACAGTGCTTTCCAGAGTGATGCCCTGAACCAGGTAATGAGCAGTACCTGTGTTTTTGGAGAATGTTGCTCAGTTTTTGTTCAAAGGACCAGAATCCTTTGCTCGTGTGGTCTGTGTTTTAAATGACATTTGAGAAATGATGGTTGGAATTGACTGTCCAACAATCACCAGTCCAATAAACTCCATGCTGAATCTTTCAAATTATCAGTTTGAACATTTTGTCTTATAAAGATAATATTGTGTGTTCAGCTGTAATTGAAGCACATCATTGATCCTGTCAGAAGAAGCCTCCACTGCTGACTGGCTCTGTCTGTCTGAGCCGTCTCGTCCAGATCTGCTCTGTCCATCTTTTCTAAGGAACCAAACATCTAAATAGGTCGTCTTGGCTCCTGAACCACAGCCGTCTTTCTCTCCCTCTGTAATCCTGACAGGCAGCCAGCAGCCATTTATTTCAGGCCTTCTGGGAACAGACATGCCGGGCTGCCAGAGCGTAGCCTGAGTCACTGCTGCAGCTCACTGGGGACGACTGGGTGGTTTTAGGGATGCAGACAACAACAGGCAGCTTTAAAGAAGTGTTTGGTCCGTTATCCTGAGTCTCAGTGGAGCATTCAGTGGCCCACTGAAAAATAAGACATGTAAACATTTGTTCTGACAGTTCAGCCACGAGACAGAGTCTGTGTGTTGACTGAGAAAAATTTAAACATAGTGATAATTAACTGTGCTCAGCTGAGTTTCTCTTTACAGATGAAACAAAGAAGTTGCAGTTGTATTTCTGACACAGCAGGGGGTGCTGTTTTTCCACTCTGTGTAATAGGTTCGTAAACCTGTCACTGTCTCCAGGTGTCTCAACAGGAAATACGTGTAATATGTTTAAACACCTGATCAGCTCTGCTTGACTTAATCTCACACTCTCCATGTTCTCAGTTGGTTCTATGTGTTGTGTATTGTTGTTTTTATTATTCCACCATGTTGTCGACAGATAGAGCAGCAGAGCCTTGATCATGTTGCTGAAGCATTTTAAACAGATCAGACTCCTGGTCCCTCATGTGTTCAGTACTGATGTAGAGGTCACCGTGGCAACAGGAAACATTAAAGTTTAAAGTGAGTGTTTGTGAATTAGCAGCAGAGGTCAGATGGAGTTAAACCCACAGGAAAAGGTTCTCCTTCATGTCTGTGAGAGACGGTAAACTAACGAAGCAGCCTGTTGTGATGGAGCAGCTCAGGATCCTCAGTTACAGGACCGTGATGTCACTGTTTCCTGTTAACTGATGTATTATTCATGATGCTGTGTGAGGACCACGCCTGTGGTTTAGTGAACTTACACCTACACATGATTTAAAACATCTGTAATTTGCTTATGCATATCTGATATAAGTGAAATTTCATTCTTTTGTCTTGTGGTAACTGCAAAAACACTCAGCCCCTTTGTGGTTGTACAGCAGTGTTACAGAGTGGAGCATCTTCCCTCACAAATGATCTTTGGTTGAGTACATATGTCGGCTGCAGAGAGAGACAAGTTACTCATGGAGTTTTTTGTCATGTGTCTGTGTTTTTATAGACACGCTTCTTAAATACTTCTGTAGTTGTCATATTAAATAGTTTTCAGATGAAATACTCGTGTAGTTTTCAGTCGTCCCTGTATAAAGAGTCTGTACAGTAAAGTCCTCCACCTGTGTGGGGCTCTGTTGGATAAGCTGTGTTACGTAAATACTGTGGCAGGCCTTTCTTCTCCCTCCTCCTCGTCTCTCTGTGATCGAGGTTAAGTCAGTTTAGGACAGAGGCAGGTTGTGAAGCTGGAGCTCTTGTAGTCCCACAGACCTGGTTCAGGAGCTGGGTGGAAGTGAACTACAGGGGAGGAGAGAGGAGAGGGGAGACGGCTGCATGTCTGTCTGTGTCTGACTGAATTCTTCAAGAATGCTGAGTGTGATGTATTTCCTCCGCACGATATTCCAGGTAAGACTCTTTTTACTGAGCAGCACGGTGTGACTTCTTCTCTTTTTAGTTGAACTGCAGCTGTGCAGAAACTGCAGCCTTACTTCCTGTAGTTTATCAGAACTGCACTTCGTTGTCAGTTCTCAGTCACTCAAGTGAGAGAGATTTTAACTGAGATGCTGCTGTGTGAGGGTTGATTTTATCACAGGCAGTGAACCTCTGTTTGAATGGTTATGACATCATCTGATAGGTTGTGCTGGTCAGGAAGAGTCTAACCCCCCACCCCGACCTGTCCCGGCCCTCATCCTTTATCAGCTGTTTTGTTGAGTTTTTGGTGTAAGTGTTGGTGGTTGAGGTAGAGGACGTGAACATGAGGACCATCAGGTTATTATAAGCTTTACTGAGATGCAGGCTTTGACAGCAGCAGGGACACTTCAGCTGCTACAGCATCTGCTGCTCCCATCTGCTGCACATCAGACATCAGACAGATCAGAGAGATCACATGACAACAGGACAGTCCATCAACTCCATCACTGCAGCACAAAGTTACTGTTTCTGACAGTTTGACTTTTCTTCTTCTTTAGACTTCACTACGCTTCAGAGGGAAATGTTTGTCTGACAGCTGCTGCAGTATTTAGTGATGAGATGATTTTCACACCTGTGTGAAGGAAACATGAGCCAAGTGGATAAAAAAGTTAATCTGGAAACAACATAAACCAACTGTTTACCTCTGAGAAGGAGCTGAAGGACTTCCTGCAGAGAGCTGCATCAGGACTCCAAGACCTGGATAATGGACTCAGGCTCAGACTCGGGACTCAGATGATCAGTCAGTGTGTCAGTCACCATAAGTCTGTAATAATGAAGGGTTTAGTTTTATTTGGCTGAACTGATGAGTTGGCCTTATTATATTCTCACCAGTTTCATCATCAAGTTATTAGATGGTGTTTTATGAAGTCTGACAAATACTGAATAATGAAAATTGAAAATATGGAGAAGGCTGAGTTGATAAGAATCAATAATCTAATTCAAATCAATCTGAATAATCTGATATCGACTCATAAAATCTTCAGATTGAATATTTGCAGTCTCCTTTCCCCTTTATGTGTGGAGCTGTGACCCCTGTTTTACATGACCAACGACATCTGGTCATGTGACAGACAGAAACATGGCTGATGCAGCTCCACTCACTTTAAAAGTTAATTTAAAGAAAAGAATTGCAAGACTGAATACAATCAATTAAAAAAACTAATCAAGCTCTTAATTGAACAGGGATGTTTTCAGTTGTGATTTAAAAATGTCCACTGAGCCCTGCCCCTCTAATATCTGTTGGTAGGGTGTTCCACAGACCGGGGCCCGTATTCACAAAGCACCTTATCTAACCACTAAGACTTCTCCACACTAAAAGTTTTCTCCTCAGTCCTCTTCACTAATCTGCTGAGACAACTTTTGGTAAGGAAAAGCTAAAACTCCTGAGCTCAGAGTGCGACTTCGATGCTACTGCTGACGTCAGTTTTCATGGACGAGCTCGCTCACAGGAACCACAGGGATTGGTTGATGAAAGACCGTCTGTGCCAGTGAAAACACATGATCAACATCCTGCAATAATAATAAAAAAACACTGAGAAATGAACAAATACAAATGAGATAATAATGGATTAGGAACTGTTTAAAAAAGTAGTGAATTCTTCTAAATGCATCTGTTTGATGAAGTTTGTGTCGACCCCAGAATATTTAATTTACTATAAAAACTTACATTCAATTCTCTCAATGTAGTTGTAACGTAGCCGTGGTCCCAGCTGTGGGTTGAGCTGTGAGAAGACCCCCCCCCCCGGGTGACATCCAGCTGGAATATGATCCTTTCAAACAGCTGATCAGGTCACTCTCCATTCAGATCCATGACTCGTGTGTAGATCCTGGACACTGTACAACAATGTCTACTGTAAAGGAAGCATCCAATACAACCTGTGTGTTGATGGTGTTTTGTTTTCCTGTTTACAAATCCTTCCTCCTCCTTTGGAGGTGCAATCATTTTTCCATATGTTCCATCTCTGGCTCTGATCACAGCAGGTAGACCGACCATGAAGCTGCTGTATTTCTCTGTAGTTGTTGAACATCTAAAGGAAGTCGTATGAACTGTCCTGTGATGTCAGAGTGCATTTATTGTTTGGTGAATTGATCGGCTTTTCTCTAACGCAGCGTTGCCAATCACCTAATTTCCATTGATCTGGTTGTTTCAGTAGGAGATGTTATTACATCATCACAAACTCCACAGCGATCATTATTCCCTCTGACTGAGTCGTATCTTTTCAGTGATTCAGCATCATGTAATGTTTCCAGAAAACTCCCATGTGGAGTGACGGCAGCTCTTTAAGATTCTTTGTGATTTGGTCTTAGTGAGTTAGGAGTCCTCTCCACTGCTGCTCACCTCTCCCAGACTGAGGAGCTACTTCTAGCACTAAGTGGCTTTGTGAATTATTCTTAGTCAGAAGAATAGTCCTAAAGTTAGGACTGACTCCCATGACGCCCATTATTTATCTCTTAAATTGGCGGGTGGCGAGCTACTTTTAGCAGTAAGATGCTTTGTGAATACGGGCCCAGGTGTGTAATGGATGAAGTTTTATTTTGTTGGACAGTAACATTTAGACTTGTAGTGGAGGACCTGAGCTCGTGGAGAGACATGAAACACGTCAAACACATGATTCGGACAGAGACATGAAGAGCTGTGTTTACAAAGACACATGTGGCTGTATTTGGATATAAAACTATGAAGACAGTGAAGAGCTGGACAGAAGTAAAGCCACATGAGAGATGTGTGAGAAGAAGCTGTGTACCTGTCCGTACACCTGTTGGTTCACACTGCAGCCGGTGCACCAGGGTTCGTTAGCAACACACATCACTGACCCACCTGCTGTTTGTTGAGATGTTTCTGAACTGTTGGTCATGTTGAATTAAAAGTGAATTATGTAACTGCTTCCATTGGGGGTTAGAGTCCATTCTCATTTCAGTTGGAATGATCTTTTTTTTCATTTTCACTGAGAAAAATTAAATTATGTCATTCTTGTACCAAACAATCATGTTCCTTTACGTCTGGAGAACATGATCTGTAGGTCAGGGCGTCTCTGTAGCACCACAACACTGATGGTGCTAACGATGCTAATGCTAACAATGAGACACATTTTACCTTCATCAAAGAAACTGCAGCTGCTGTGATTTGGATGTTGCACCTGGCCATTTTGAGATTTAGATGAATTGTGCAGCTTGCATGAAAACAATTTTAAATACTGCACCAGGTTAGAGGAACAATTTACAGCTTTAGTTCTCTGAGAGACTCATTCATTTAAAAAAAAAAAACAAACTGATTGTCAGGGGTTTGAGGGGTAAGTAGGACCCAAATGCAGCCAACACTTTGGGGAACGGTGCAGACAGGTTTATTAACCAAAATACAGACATGAACAAACGACGTGAACAAACCCTGAACTAAACAGACGAACCGACACGGACAAAGGGCAGCACAAAGACTAAATAGACACAGGAGGCAAGGTGATTGCACACAGGTGAAACACATCAGGGCGGGGCAGACAATCACCACACAGAAACAAGACCAAGACAGGAAGCAAAAACACTGAGACACACAAGGAACCAAATTACAAAATAAAACAGGAAGTGCGAAAAGTCCAAAACAAAACAAAAAGTGTCTGCCATTGAAAAACATGACACTGATGATGTAACTGAAATATCTCAAACTGAATCAATATTGAATCAAATCAGGAAATGAGTGGTGATATCCAGACCTAGTTGTGTTTGTGGGGTAAATATGAATAAGAAGATCAGTCTCCTCAGAGCCTTAAAGTCTAATTAAACTGCTATCAGACTAATGTGAGGAGGGGCAGGTCTGAAGGGGGCTGAGGTCCTCAGACTCCCTGGAGCCTGGCGGAGTTTTAATCAGTGTGTTAACAACAGGCCTGGTGTAAACTGCAGGGTGGTGATGGTTTCATTACAAACGGTGTGACACACACACAGAGGGAAAGATTTAATAACTGCTGTGTGAGCAGCAAATCACTCACAGTGACAAGTGAGCTGTTGATCAGCCTGAAAGAGCACTGGCCTCCTGACCGACTCTCACAGCCCAGCCCCCCCCCCCCCCCCCCCC
>NW_019525201.1:112805-114134 GCF_002814215.2 Seriola lalandi dorsalis | reverse complement strand
AGCGCCACCTGGAGGAGAGGAGCACTAGAGGCTGATCTCAGGTCTGCAGATTCAGGAGCGTATTTTCAGGACCCGAGATCGCAAAAACTGCCATAAAGGTTTATTCCATCCAAATACTTCTGTCTGTCTTGTGGTTGGTAAGACTTGCATGTTGGACAGTTTGTGCAATAAGCATAATTAGGTAATTATCAGATAAAATAACAACAAGGAAAGTGAATCAGACACGAGCAGCCCAGTCAGAATGGTTAGCGTAGTTAGCAGGATGAAACCCTGGCTGTCTGAATCTGTGTTTATGAGACTGTCATTGGTTCACTGCAGGTCAAGGTGGAAACACTCAGTCATGGAGTTGATGATTATTTCATCATCATGAATCTGTGTTATATAGAAACATCATGTGGATGTTAACGAGGTGAAACCCTGGATTTTCATCAGAAGGTTTTTAATTAGACTTGAAGATGCCTGAAGTTGCATCATGTAGATCTCTGGCCATATGTTACACAACAGGTTGTCTGTTGTGAGATTTGGTGGGAGTCTGTCAGAGAGCAGCTCCATCCTTCAGTGTTGTTTTAGTTTCTGTCTGTGAGGTTTTGTGACCCTCCATGAACGCAGCCGGTCACAGTGTTCAGTCTGTTGTGGCCTGTTAGCAGCTGGTGCAGCTCTGCTGTGACTCATACTAGACCAAAGGTCCGCGTATCTCAGCCTCTGTTGCTTTGACCGTTCTGTTTTTCTTCTGTTTGAGTCCCAGTTTGAGTACAAACCAGTTTTCAACATGCAAACTGGTTTTTCTTCTATTTTTTAAGTTCAGTTTGAGACGACTTTCTCTTTGCGACATGGAGCATTATCCTGCTGGAAGGAGCCATTAGAAGATGGTGAACTGTGACCATGAAGGATGAACAGTGACAATAGACTGAGACATTCAGACCTTCACACCAGCCTGGACTGTTGACACGAGGCAGGTTGGTCCATGGATTCAGACTCTGACCCGACCATCTGCTGCCTCGGCACAAACCCAGATCCATCAGACCAGGTCTTCACCTGTCCAGTGTTGGTGAGTGTTTCTGGTCTTGGTGACAGGAAGTGGAACCTGACAAGGTTTTCTGCTGTTGTAGGTTGGATGTGTCGTTCACTCTGAAGCTTCTCTGCTCAACACAGTTGTAAAGAGTGGTTATCTGAGTGACCGTAGATTTTCTGTCCATTCTCCTCTGACCTCTGACCTCTCATCAACACAGAGCAGCTGCTCACTGGATGTGAACATTAACTGAGGCTCTGACCTGGAGCATTTAGGATTTGATACGCTGCACTGCTGCCATGTGATTGGCTGATTGGATA
>NW_019525201.1:108869-112785 GCF_002814215.2 Seriola lalandi dorsalis | reverse complement strand
TAACTGCTGTGTTAATAACTCACAGTGACAAGTGAGCTGTTGATCAGCCTGAAAGAGCACTGGCCTCCTGACCGACTCTCACAGCCCAGCCCCCCCCCCCCCCCAGCACCAACCACACTCACAGAGAGGGATAAAGGAGGGATGATACCCACATGTCCAAACTGTGGGAACTCACTGCAGGGGGCTGATGAGGCCCAATAATCTCCTTCCTCTCTCAGCCAATAGTCTGCCCCTGCAGTACCAGAGGCTGGCTTCACACCACATTTCTAGGACCCTACTTCTTCACACCAGCGCCACCTGGAGGAGAGGAGCACTAGAGGCTGATCTCAGGTCTGCAGATTCAGGAGCGTATTTTCAGGACCTGAGATCGCAAAAACTGCCATAAAGGTTTATTCCATCCAAATACTTCTGTCTGTCTTGTGGTTGGTAAGACTTGCATGTTGGACAGTTTGTGCAATAAGCATAATTAGGTAATTATCAGATAAAATAACAACAAGGAAAGTGAACGACAACAAGTGTGTGCAACACTGACCAGTGAAACTGCAGTAACACCCTCTTCTCAGCAGCTTTCCACGGCTTTTATACACGAACAAGTGTTTTCTAGATTTAATAAGTGGAGTTCACGGAGCGTGTGCTTGTAAAAATACATTTTAAAATCTGGCACCAACAGTTCAGCATAATCAATAACAGCTGGTTTATTGATCTGTGGTCAGACACTAGAATCAGACACAAGCAGCCCAGTCAGAATGGTTAGCATAGTTAGCAGGATGAAACCCTGGCTGTCTGAATCTGTGTTTATGAGACTGTCATTGGTTCACTGCAGGTCAAGGTGGAAACACTCAGTCATGGAGTTGATGATTATTTCATCATCATGAATCTGTGTTATATAGAAACATCATGTGGATGTTAACGAGGTGAAACCCTGGATTTTCATCAGAAGGTTTTTAATTAGACTTGAAGATGCCTGAAGTTGCATCATGTAGATCTCTGGCCATATGTTACACAACAGGTTGTCTGTTGTGAGATTTGGTGGGAGTCTGTCAGAGAGCAGCTCCATCCTTCAGTGTTGTTTTAGTTTCTGTCTGTGAGGTTTTGTGACCCTCCATGAACGCAGCCGGTCACAGTGTTCAGTCTGTTGTGGCCTGTTAGCAGCTGGTGCAGCTCTGCTGTGACTCATACTAGACCAAAGGTCCGCGTATCTCAGCCTCTGTTGCTTTGACCGTTCTGTTTTTCTTCTGTTTGAGTCCCAGTTTGAGTACAAACCAGTTTTCAACATGCAAACTGGTTTTTCTTCTATTTTTTAAGTTCAGTTTGAGACGACTTTCTCTTTGCGACATGGAGCATTATCCTGCTGGAAGGAGCCATTAGAAGATGGTGAACTGTGACCATGAAGGATGAACAGTGACAATAGACTGAGACATTCAGACCTTCACACCAGCCTGGACTGTTGACACGAGGCAGGTTGGTCCATGGATTCAGACTCTGACCCGACCATCTGCTGCCTCGGCACAAACCCAGATCCATCAGACCAGGTCTTCACCTGTCCAGTGTTGGTGAGTGTTTCTGGTCTTGGTGACAGGAAGTGGAACCTGACAAGGTTTTCTGCTGTTGTAGGTTGGATGTGTCGTTCACTCTGAAGCTTCTCTGCTCAACACAGTTGTAAAGAGTGGTTATCTGAGTGACCGTAGATTTTCTGTCCATTCTCCTCTGACCTCTGACCTCTCATCAACACAGAGCAGCTGCTCACTGGATGTGAACATTAACTGAGGCTCTGACCTGGAGCATTTAGGATTTGATACGCTGCACTGCTGCCATGTGATTGGCTGATTGGATAATTGCATGAATAAGCAGGTGTGCAGGTGTTCCTAATAATAAAGAGCTGGATACAAAATGTTTCATCCAGCCGAGTGGAGGTTCCTGAACCTGACAGAGTCTGTAGACCAGTCACATCCATCACAGCCAGTTTATCTCCAGTGTTACAGTGTGTTGATACAACAGCAGTGATTCAGGCCGGAGGCATGTGAGAGCAGCTCAGAGCTGAATACCAGAGACTGATCCACACCCTCTGATCCAGTCCACTGGGAGCACCATGGTCCATGGTGGAGCATTAGTGGAGAGGAAGCACATGGGCACACATACACACACACACACACACACACACACACACACACACACACACACACACTCTTCACAGTGTTTTGATATTATTCTGCCGGAGCTCTGACAGTGATCTGTAGCCACACACTCTTGTAGTTGTATTAGCTGTACTATGATAAGATCAGCACTGAACAGAAACAAAGCTGTGAATGTTGGTGTCACATGAAGCTGAATGTTCCTGAGCAGGTCTTCACTGGTGGTCTGAGACACTACGACACAGTGAAATGATCCTGATCTGTTGCTTCACCATGAATCTACCAGACAGAAAAGCAGACGGGGAAATTAAAAACAAGCTATCTGCCTAAATCCAGTATATTTTTCTACTCCCTTTATTTTTCTATTTTTCTTCTACTGATGTATTTTCTCATGAAATTGGACACTACAGTGTAATTGCCAATGTCAGCTTCAGATTTTATGGAGTGAGGAGTAGAGCTGTGAGACGACACCGTGCGATGCGGTGTAAAACTGCAGTTAGCTAACACACACGCAGCTAACTAGCTAACTGCTGCTACATCTAGAAGGTGATTGCAAATGATTGACAAAAAAATACTATCCACCTTCATCTTTGTGGATAGACCAAGTCTGGTAGAAGAGGTTCATTAGACTGAATTGGTCTGGACTACACAATCCATCAGAACCACTTTACCTTTGTCAACAACATCTGTACATCCATCTGTAGCTCTGATCATCAGCCTCAGTAGGAAGCTACAGTCTGAAAACATGGAGGATTTCCTGTAAAGTTATAAAGGGCTGGAAACACACGTCAGGTTTCACTGATCATGTTTCACCAACATCAGATTACAGACATGGTAAAGCTTGTTTCTCCAGATCTACATAATTGGCTTTAAAGCTGCATCAAGTGATTTTGACCACTAGGGGGCAGAAGGCGCCACAACAACAGATCAGACCGAAGTGTTAGCAAACAGCTCACTGAGCGTTCAGGCTGAAGGCCTCTCATCGTGGAGGGTGTTGCTTCATGAACTGATCACGTATCGGATCCTTCAGTGTAAAAGCTTTTCAGATACTAAGACACAGCACAGCAGCTAACTGTGCTGTAAGGTGTGTTTACAGCTGTGAAGTCCTCACAGTGACAGTCATTCTGTCATCCATCTTGACGACTGCCATGTAAACAGTAGATGTTCTGCAGTATTTACCTCAGTCAAACTGTTCTTCATGTCGTCTGCAACATCATGAACAGAAAAGTCCTAATATCTCAATATAAAAGAATCAACCATTTTACAGTGTCCCCATTTAAATGGGAAACATTATCCAAAATGAATAAAAAATGTTGGTAACAATTTTCTTTATTTGAAATGCAAAGATCAACACAAAGTCATGATTTTATTAGGAAACTTTTTGCAGGTATTTTTGCTGAAATGTCTCCTGCAGGTTTTATTTTTTACAGTGTACTAAATTTCACTTTCAACATTGTTCAGATGTTTGATTTGACACTTAAATCATTCATATGGAAAAATTGTGGGCCAACTTATTGCAAAAAGTGACATTCCCTCACCAATAAGGACGGCCATCTTGAATTTAATCATTGAGTGGCTGTTTTATCAAAAGAGGTATTTAAGGTAAACACAAGAAACTTGTGCTACAGAAAATGGACCAGACTCAGTGAATAGCTCCCTAAGCTTAACATGTCCTATGATAACTATTAATTTAGCTGTACAGACTAATGAGCAGTGATAACTAACATGTCTTTGGGGTCATCAGGTGGGAACCTCCTTTCACCAGTGTTTCGTCTAGTTGGTCC
>NW_019525201.1:85039-108844 GCF_002814215.2 Seriola lalandi dorsalis | reverse complement strand
CATCAACTCTGACAAAACACACTAGCAGATTCAGCAAACAAACTCCCCTAAACAGTTGGAGAAAGTGGCGGCCATTTTGAATGAGGGAGGTAGAGTCAAGGAGAGATGCCTTTTTGAGCTAAACTCTCCCCCGCGGGTTAGGCTGTGCTCTACCCCCCCCTACTCCCCCACTCTCCAAGACAATTCATTAGCATAAACCAATTCAAACAATACAAGCAAACAATACAGGCCACCTCACCTGGACTAACCGCATGGTCTCAAAGAGGCTCACACAGGCCACACCCCCCACTTAAAAACACTTCCTCTTCCTGGATTTCTTCCTTGGTAATACTTGATGATAAAGGAGGAGTTGTAGAAGTTTGGTGCTTGTGTCCATGTGTGAAAGATTCCCTGAAATATGCAGGTATCTGCTGAGCTATACAGGTGTGGTGGTTCTGGAGTCACTGATACAGTAAATAGTCATTAGTGTTTTTGGCTAGTTCTGTCTGTAATGCTAAAATGAATGAGGGTATCGTGTGTGTGTGTGTGTTGGTGTGTGTGTGTGTGTGCGTGCGTGCGTGCGTGCATGCGCATGTGTGTGTGTGTGCGTGAGTGTGTGTGTGTGCGTGAGAGAGAGAGAGAGGAGTTCTGCTGTCTGCAGGGAATCATGTAATTATTGCTGCTTCTTTCCCACACTGTGTTATTGGTATTCTAACCCAGACCTCTGTGGCCCCTCCCTTTGTGCCAGGTTTCCATGGTAGTGTCCTCTGGAGGGGAGACAAGCTAGGCTAAGTGAAAGGACTGTGAGAGTGAGTGTGTGTGTGTGTGTGTGTGTTGTTGTGTTTATACACACATACACAGTGGGTGTGTGTTCTTTCTTATTTGAAATCTTGGGCAAGTTCACTTCATCATTGTCACACATTCTGTATTTTTATGGTATAAACATGTCATGTATTTTTCATAACTACCACTCGGAGGCACCCAAGTCCAAAATTTTTCAATCGTACTCATAATGGCTTTAATAAAGACAGCTGGCTCTCTCTTTGGGAGGATGAGGCTATTTCCTGGTTCAGGAGGGATTCATCAGGCTGTGAGGATGTGGATCACTGTCCGAATCAGATGACCTGGTTTGACCCAGGTCTGACCTAGGTCAACACTGGGCCAACACTGGGCCAACACTGGGCCAACACTGGGCCAGGACACAGCTGTGTCTGCAGTGTTTAGAGCAGACATGACTGTGCTGAGGAGCTGGTTGTTTCCTGTTTGTTCATCAGCAGTTTTCTGACATTTGAAGTGAATGAGTTGCGGCTCATTAGCGATGCTAGTGTCTCTGCTGCTGCTCCGGTCCCTCTTCAGTCTGTGTGAATGGAGCCTTTGTTATGAACTGAGCTCTGTTTTCACAGCAGGCTGTGGACAGCAAAGAAAATGTGCTCAATGGTAAATGTTGACCTTTTCACTGATTCATCAGCTCTGCCCACAAATCATAATGAAAGCTTTATTGTCTTTTTGAATATGAAATCACTCTGATTAATTACATGTGCTTTCTGCTCCTCCTCATGAAAACTAGTGATGCTGCTTTGTATTTAGTGCTGGCAGCTTCAAACTGCTCTCTGCTGGACAAACTGGACCTCTCCAGCTATTAAAGACAAAAGGCTCAATAACTGTCATTTCACATATGTTTTTCATTTTAGTATAAAAAAAGCAAATACAACCAGCATTATGTATTGAAATTCAATTTATTTGTGTTCAATTCAATTCAGCTCAATAACCCTTATTTGTCCCCAGGGGGCAAAAAAACACACAAATACACAATAAAGAACAGAAAACTAGTGTGTGAAAAACTTTACACATGACATGAAGAAACAACATCAGTGTAACAGAAAAAAACCCATCAACAATGGTGCCAAACAACATGGGATAATCCATCACTAGCACAAATAAATAAGTGTACACATAAATAACCGACTGTACTCGTGTTGATAAAACCTTGGCTGTATGACAGACATGTCATGTATGTTACATACTGTATGTATATGCTGTCACATACTGTAGTCCATCTACCATTACCCTGGGATATGACCTATAGAGCGTATCAGAGGCAGACGCACCAGACCTTTGTCGTCACGGTTACAATAATGAGCCTTTGGGGGGAAACAGCGGTCGGCGTATCTGGGTTAGAATAATTATTTCATTAAATCTAGAGAATTTAGAGAACCGTTGTTGTCATGGTTACAATAATAAACATGTGGTTGAGGTTGTGAGGAAGTGACCTGCGGTCCCTGTATGAAAGTCCTGTGTTTTCTCTGTTTCCTCCACTGAGTGACAAAGTGTTCAAACACCGTCACCTTTATCCATGATTTTAATCACCTGTTCTGTTGAATCCAGTTGTTACAAACATCTTATGATGCACTTGAATTCCGCATCAGTGATGTAACGTGGGGTTATCGGGTGTTTGGTGTCGCCCAGGTGACCCAGCCAGGGTTCATCAGGTACTAGCTTGTGTCCAAGTGGCCTGTGTATACCACGGATCTCCCTCTTGATCCATATCCACCTGGATGTCTTCTCTCACTGTGCTCGAGGGTCCTGAAGAAAGACCAGCCTCGATGGGGACATCCCTGCTTCTGGACCCCGTCAACCTGGTCCTCATCTTAGCCCTCCTCTCTTCCCGGTCCTCCTCATCTGCTCTTCTCAGGGAACTTACCCTAATGTTTCAGTCATCGGGATTATGTCTGGCCTTTGGCCTGTGGTCACTGCAATGCCTTCTGGGAACTTGAGTTGCTTCCCCAGGTTGGTTTTCAGCTGCCAATCTTGTGTCGTGCTGAAGAGCCCAACTGTGGTTTCTCTCCTGTCTTGGTGTTGCTGTTTGCCTTGGCTGATCTCTGTGCAGATGGAATCAGCTGCTGCCTTCAGGACCTCTTCGTGCCTCCAGTGATAGCGTCCCTGTTGCACAGCCGTCACACAGCTGAGGATGTGTTTGACACAGGGGGCAGGCTGGAGTCAGCCAACCCTCAGCAGTACAGGCTGGTTAGGCTGGGATGAAGGTCATACACCAACTGGATCATGACGTTGACTCTGAGCAGCTCTGTCTTTCCAGAGCTTGTTGACATCTGGTCCACACCATCCTGATGGACCGAGCTTCCTCCAGTCTGACCAGGTGACACCTTTCTCTTCCTCTGACTTTGTCGTGGCACATTCTTGGAAAACTGGATGAGTCTCAGGAGTCTCCTGGCTTCAGGCTGCTGAATGTAATGATTGGTTCAGCTCACCAGCTTCCTCCATGTTGTATGAACATTAGGCTGATGTAGTGACGGGACAGCGAGGCGTGGAGTGAGCCAGAGAGATAGTGCTTCATTTACAATGAACTAATATCAACAGATTTATTGACCAGCTGATTAATCTGCTTTAATTTGAAGAAACATTCATTGTTATCAAAAAAACTTTTAAACAAGTTCCTGAGAGTGGGTGAATGTAATCCCATTAATATGAAGAAGTGAATCATTAGATCAGAGACTGATGGGGATACATCCTCCATGTTGTATGAATCCTCATTTTGTCTCTGACAGCTTGTGTTCTTTAACTCTCATGAATAATTGAGTGGCTGATGTAAATGGAGACAGCTGGCTGCTGCAGCTACATGGATCCATTCACTCAGTCCACTTTGTTTCCTGTGTGTAACTAAAAAATTCACCCTCCAGCAGTCTTTGTGTTTTTATAGCAGATATTTAAACTGTTGGTTCAGTTAGTTTAAAGAGTTCAGATCTGAACGACTGTGAGACGATAAAAAACTGAACTGAAGATAGAAAATCATGTTTTACGTGACTAACAGAATGAATTGGGCGCAAACACTCTGGTTTAATGACCCATTTACTTTTGGGATCTCCTAATGTTTCCTCCAGAAACTCAACAGCTTATGATGAAGCATGTTCAATCACACAATGATAAGATTTAATAATTCATATTACAATACATTTCTTTTTCTTACTTTATTTTAATTTGTAAAAAAAAACACTGGAACTTCAGAGGGTCACTGAAGACGCTCAACATCAGGTCAGTGACCTTTGACCTCCTCCTAGAGGATGCTGTGGTTGTACCAGCAGAGATCTATGGTAATGGTCTGTGGCAAGTGCCAATCTCTTCACGATATCATGACCTGCAGCATCTCCTCCTGCTCCTGCTCCTCCTCCTGCTGCTCCTCCTCACCCTCCTGCTCCTCTTCCTCCTCCTCCTCCCCCTCCCCATCCTTCCCCTTGTCCTCCTCCTCCTCTTCCTCCTTTTCCTCCTCCTCCTCCTCACTGATGAAGATGTGTCCTCACCACTGATCTTTGATGTTGTATTTACTGGATGAGTCCTCCTAGCAGCCTGTCTCTGTGATAAAATAATCATCTGCTTCCTCCTGTACCCATGATGCATCCTGATGAACAGCTGTTGCTCTAAAAATGGATGTGTGTGTAAAATCAGGTGTCATGTGACCTGCAGGTCTGACTTTAGCATTAGCATTAACACATTAGCATTTTTTTATTTTTATTTCATGTCATTTTAACAGTTAAAGCCCATTTTTATTGGCCTCTATTAAACATCCACAGATCTTGAGTGAAGGCTGAGGTATCCCATTCACCCCAGGGACCCCCCCCCCCCCCACCCATCCCCCTCCTTTACTCCAACTAGCATCCTGAGCAGAGATCAGGTTCCTGCTCCTCTGCTGAGATGGAGGACAGTAGGTGACAGTCTGGGTATGACCTCAGAGAGCGGGAGGAGGGGCTGTGATAGTGATGGAGGGAACAGTGTTAGACTGAGGAGAAACAGAAGGAGAGGAAAGCGAGAGGGAGAGTAGTTGTCAGTCTGTCAGCTCTAGCTCTACGTCCTGTGCCTGAGAAGACTGTCAGAGGTGAGTTGTGTGTGTGCGGCTCGTTGTGAAGCGGCAGCATTAATAATGGATGCTGCCCAGATGTCAGTGACACAAAGAGAACATCAGACAGGGAGGCAGGTTCTGTGTGTCTGCATGTGAACAGGTGAGGAGAGGTGAGGTCTCTGGGTGTGGAGAGGTGACGGCTCGGTCACAGCTGGAGGAGACAGATC
The DNA here is from genome assembly GCF_002814215.2 of Seriola lalandi dorsalis. Taxonomy (NCBI): domain Eukaryota; kingdom Metazoa; phylum Chordata; class Actinopteri; order Carangiformes; family Carangidae; genus Seriola; species Seriola lalandi. Next base: position 103,789 of record NW_019525201.1, on the reverse strand, counting down.
AGCCTTGTTCCTGTGTGTGTGTGTGTGTGTGTGTCTGTGTGTGTGTATGTGTGTTCATTCAAACAGTGTGTATGCTGGAGTGTGTGTGTGTGGAGCTCCACTGGCACAATAGCTAGCTGTCCCCGAGGCCCTGACACATCAGTGTGGCTGCAGCACCCACGTCCACATTCCCTCCATGCTGCAGTGGGAGGCGTCTCCAGGCCGGTGAACACTGGCTCTGTGGAGAGACACAGAGACAGAGACAGACACAGAGACACAGGGGAGGATGACCTAGATCAAACACTCTTCTAAAAGCAAGTATCCTGTGTGTGTGTGTTTTCTCTGGTAGGAGTAAATCCAGTTGACATGCTTTGTTGTGGCTCAGTTGTGAGTGTGAGTGCGTGTTTAGAGGAAGGAGGAACTCGTCCTGTCTCACTCTGTATCTCCAGTGTTGAGTAAAGTTCCTGCAGATGTTTGAAGAGTCTGAAGAAGTGTTTAGTTTTGTTTTGAGTCTTAAAATGTCGCTCAGTTTAAACTGGAGATAATGACTCTCTCACGGAGTCTGTGATGTCGTTATGTTTCAGTCAGTCAACAGACAGTTAATTATGACATTATTTATTCATGATCTAATTATAACAATCAGCAGTTGAAATAAAGTTTTGTAATGTTTGATGAGTTTGTTTTGATCCAGAGGGAAATCAGACCTGTGGAGTCTGATGGACATTCTGTCTGCACATGATGAACATTATATACATTCAGCTGTTGTCGTGTGTTAATTATCAGACAGGTACACTCACCTGTTACCTGGAGCGCACGTTGAATCAGTGAGTCGCATGTTTCTGTTTCATATGGATTTGATAAGAGGAACAAAGAACAGCAACATTTCCTGGTGTAGAGTGAAGTTTTTAATGTGTTCGTTTCTCTGCTGTTTTAAGATTTCGTCTGAGATCAGAAGTTGGTTTTGATCATATGATCAAATTAGTCTCTTCTCAGTCTAAGCAACTCCCCCAACATTTGAGTCTTTTTTGTCATCTAAGTGTTTGTGGACAAAAATGTTGAGCATATTTAATCTAGTTCAGTTTTAGTGCTTTCAAATAAGACGTCATGCTACTGGTTTTAAGATGATAGAAAAATAAGACGTAAAGCAGCTTTATAACAACAGGTTGTGTGATTATGAATGAAGCTTTGCAGAGAGGGTGTCTGGTCTGATGTCATTCATTTAAGCAACACATCCAGACACTGAAGAGGATGAAATAATGAAGTCTGGAAAGATGCAACAACATTAGCAAATGAAATGCAATCCAACTGTACGAGTCAGTCAGTGCAGTGAAGTCTGATCCAAGCGGTTTGTGATGAATCAGTGCTATAACTTTCTGTTTGACAAACCCTGAGGAACCAGGGGAACTAACCCCAGATACCAGGTAGTGATGTACCCGATTGTTATAAATGTGTGACACTATCACACAGTGGTGATCCTCCGCTCTGGGAAAAGAAGCCCATTGAAGTCCATAACAGAAGCTCCATGTTAGCAGAGTTAGCAGTGTGTTGATGGGTGTGCTGCTGGTGTGCAGAGACTCCAGGAAGAAGGTTCAGATGCACAGGAAGAGAAATGTGTGGTTCACCTGGACGCTGCATCATGATCCAGGGATTTGCTTCAGAACCAGGTCTAAGGCCCCGGTGAAACCCAGCAGGAGCACCTCAGTCTGACCACCACCAGAATCTGACGTCTGCTGATGTCACTGCTGATGTCACTGCTGACCGACCAACTTCATTCACCAGAGGGTTTATGGAGCTAACTATGGTTGGTCTGGCTGTGTGTCAGTCAGACAGTCAGCCAATCAGAAGCCCTGTGTGTGGTTCAGTGTTAGAGCTGAACTACACCTGGCTTCACCGTCTGAGGTCACTCTCAGTTTAAAGGGACAGACTCTGAGAGTCTTCAGTCAGGTGGTTTCTGTCTGCAGAGTGCTACTGACCACCTGTACAGGTGAACAGTGGTCAGACACAGTGACACACTGAAGTTACCTGCTGTGATACAGTCACACCTGAGCTGTAAACTGAGAGTCTGCAAAGGAGAGAAGGCAGTGTATAAATATTCACTGTGCCTCTAGGTTGTTGGTGTGTGTGTGTGTGTGTGTGTGTGCGTGTGCGTGCGTGTGTGTGCGTGTGTGTGTGTGCGTGCATGCGTGTGTCTGTGCGTGCGTGTATGCATGCCTGCATGCGTGTGTGCGTGCGTGTGTGTGTGTGTGTGCATGCGTGTGTGCGTGCGTGCGTTTATGCATGCCTGCATGCGTGTGTGTGTGCGTGCGTGTATGCATGCCTGCATGCGTGCGTGTGTGTGTGCGTGCGTGTGTGTGTGCGTGTGTGTGTGCGTGCGTGTATGCATGCCTGCGTGCGTGTGTGTGTGTGTGGTGTTTATTTAACACCCCTGTCATGTGCTGATTAGATTCACACTTGGCTGCTGGGGCTCCATGGAAACCAGCTCAGTGTCATGTGCTGCTCTGCTTCTAATACCAGTTTGATGATGGTGACGGTGATGATGATGATGATGATGATGATATGTGTGTGTGTAAGTGACATGTACTATGTGTCATCACATCTACCATCTTTGATTTCAAAGTAGACACACACACTGGCAGTGTGTCAGTCCCTGTGTTGTGATCATGTGTGTCTGTTGCCATGGAGATTCACGCGTCAGGCTGTTTTACACCAAAGAACTTGTTCACTTGATAAATTATTTTCTTTCATCACTTTTAATGAATTAAGTTAATGAGTCTTTAACACTGAGTTTATTCAATCAAATAAACATCTACAGTCTTAATAGTTCAAACTTCCTTCCTTTTGTTTCCATGGTAACTGTTTCATTGCAGAGCAGCAGCAGAGGTTTCATACTGATCAGCCACTATTCTGATAATGGATTGATCAGTTCAAATATTTATTCACAGTAACTGAATATCTTTGTGTTTTCACCTGTTGATTGGACAAAACAGGAAGTGATGTCACAGCTGCTTGATCAGTCACATTTAGGAACATTTCCTGTAACCTGTAACATCCGGACAGTGTCCAGGTGTAGGTAGTGAGGAGCATTTACCTTTACACATGAAGTACAGGTTTACAGGTGCAGGTCACTGTCAGTGGCATTATCAGTGAGCTGCTGAGCTGCAGGGCAGAGTGAAGGAGGAGGAAGGAGGATGGCCATGTTCCCTCCACATTATTATTCCTCTGCACCGGCAACAATCAGAGCGGCAGCCATCTTGTTTTCAGGTTGTCCATACGTCTTATCCTCCTGGACACGATATCTCAGTAACACCTTGTGGGAACTTCTTCAAATTTAGCACAAACGTTCACTTGGACTCAAGGATGAACTCAGTGTGACCTCACAAAACACTTTTCAGCCATTACTCAAAATGTCACACAAATGGTTGATATTGTCCATGACTCTGAATAAAGAGGGATGTAACCTGGAACTAGTCTGAGTGGAGGAGGACGTGATTCTAGGTAAAGTTAAATTAGCTGTCTGTGCTTTCAGAGTCTGAACCATGAAGCAGCAGTGAGCTGTTGCTCCTGTAGAGCGTCTCAGTGTGAGTCAGCTGGATGCTGCAGACAACACAGGATGATGGCCTGGACCATGTGCATGCTGGGATCAGTGTGAGGAGTCGGGGAGCTGTGCCTCCATCAGCCTCTCCACTGTGTGGTAGAGAGGCAGCTCTAAGCCTTTAAGCTTCTTTCAGACACTCAACTCCAATTAATTAGCAGAAAATAACAGCAGCCTCTCTGTGATTGGAGCGTGTCTGGATTAACCAATGAGAACAGATCTTCTTCTTTGGTCCTGCTCGCTGGGCTGAGAGAGGGAGGGGGGGTGGGGGGTGGGCAGGTGACTTCAGGAAGTGACATTACATTCACCTGTCAATATGAACCAGTTGAACCTGCTTATAATCGGACTTTATGAAAGTGTCGGTAGCCTCTGTGTCGTAGCAGAGATCTGCAGTTTGTTTACAGCAGCAGCTTAAACAGACCGTGTTCCTGTTTACATAGAACCCATGGAGCTGTTTCCTAATGTGATTGAGGTTGCATTAAGGTGACTTGACCTTGACTTCAGTTGTCATGCACCTGGGCTGCCTGAAGTTGCAGCTGTGTATTTATAGCAGCTCTTCTTAGTGTCTTTCCTTGTTATTGTGACTCAGAGATCAGTGTGTTCCTACTGCAGGGAGGCTGGATTAGACACTGAGGACGCATCACGTCTCTAACATGCAGAGAAAAGGAAAGTTGTGCGTTTTCTTGTGTGTACAGTTGTGTTTCTCTGAGGCTTCATGTGAAGGCCAATCAGTGCAGCTCGTTAGAGAGGGGTGGATCTGTAACTTAAGACCCGGAGCCCTCGACAAGCACGACTGGTGATCATGGAAGATAAACGCAGAGACAAAAGAAGAAGAAAAAGAGTGCAGAGGGAAGTGTAGAGGAGGACAGTCTGAGCCGTGTGGTTATGTGTGTGAGCACATGTGTGAGGGACGCCATGGGAGCGCTGCTGAGCTGGTTCACTGCTCGCCTCTGTGCTCTGCTGCTGGACACAGCCCAGGCACTGAGGCGCTGGAGAGTAAGTCCAGTCTGTCTTCACAGGGTTTCATTGTAAATGTACCAGAGAGCATTTCAAGTGTGTGTGTGTGTGTGTGTGTGTGTGTGTGTGTGTGTGTGAGTTTTAAATGTGACACAACAGAATCTGTTCTTACAGTTAGACTGAAGTCAAAGTTCATCTCTTTTATTTTACTTATTCTGTTCAGATTTTAATGAGCTGAGAGTCGTTACTGTAATTAGACTGGTGCAGTATTTATATGTGTGGCTACTGATGATGATTGATTACATAATCAGCTGGGATGTCAGAGTGCCCCCCCCACCTCCCCCTCTGTGACCTCTGACCTCAGGACTCACAGAGAAACATGTCAACATCAACATGAGAGTGATGTTGTACTAACATGCACAGAGAGTGATGTCTTGTGGGAATGAATGCTAATGTTAGCAGGCTAGGTTAACTGACTTCCACTTCCTGAAACAAAACCTGGCATTAATTGCTAATAGTGTATGTGGAGGTCTTGTCTCAGCAGTGTGACGGTGTGTCTCTTACCTGGATCTCAGTCGTAGCTGTTTCCACGTACATGTCCAGAAATAATTATATTTATTTATCTCAGTAGTTGTAGTGTCTCTTCTGGTTTTACTGATTTCTTGTGTGACTGAAATTATTTCCCTTCTTTTACATTATTGTCAGAACACACTACCTGAACTGTTTCTGTTGTCTCTGTGATATTCAAAATAAAACCTACAAAAACTACAAACTAAAGTGAAACATGTCAGTTTCATGTGATGTTACTGGTATGATGTCACTATGACATCAACAGGTTTTATTGTGTGAAAAACAGGCGAGACGCCGAATCTCTACATCACAGATGAAGCTGTGAGGCGAGAGACCACGCAGGCAGCGTGTCTCTCTAACCCGTTAACATGGGCGCCAAAATGAAGACCCAGACGCTCTGATGCTGCCACACATCCAGTGTGTCCTTGACCTCACGACTTGTTGCCTTGTTGACTCCTTGACTTGTTGCCCTGTTGACTTGTTGACTTGTTGACTTGTTGACTTGTTGCCTCGTTGCCTTGTTGACTTGTTGCCTCCTTGACTTGTTGCCTTGTTGACTCCTTGACTCCTTGACTTGTTGACTTGTTGCCTCCTTGACTTGTTGCCTTGTTGACTCCTTGACTCCTTGACTTGTTGACTTGTTGACTTGTTGCCTTGTTGACTTGTTGACTTGTTGCCTTGTTGCCTCGTTGCCTTGTTGACTTGTTGCCTCCTTGACTTGTTGCCTTGTTGACTCCTTGACTCCTTGACTTGTTGACTTGTTACCTCGTTGCCTTGTTGACTTGTTGCCTCGTTTCCTCGTTGCCTTGTTGACTTGTTGCCTTGTTGCCTTGTTGACTTGTTGACTTGTTGCCTCGTTTCCTCGTTGCCTTGTTGACTTGTTGACTTGTTGCCTCGTTGACTTGTTGACTCGTTGACTCGTTGACTTGTTACCTCGTTGACTTGTTACCTTGTTGCCTCGTTGCCTTGTTGACTTGTTGACTTGTTGCCTTGTTTCATCCTGATGCCGCTGCTCAGTGTCTGTATGAGGATCAGCTTTCAGGTTGTTAGTAAACCCTCTGTTGTTACTGTGCTGGTTCTGTCTCACCCTCCTCTTCCTCACTGTCTCCACAGCCTCAGGACGCCCTCGAGGACTCCCCCCCCCTCTCTGCAGGATTAGGCTTAGAGGAGGGGGATTTGGGTGCAGACTCGTTGGAATGGTGCGAGAGAAGCATCGGCGGCGGCGACACGTCCGATGAGTACTTTGACTCCCGCTCATGGCACAGCGACACTCTGTCAGACCTGACTCCGGACGGGGAGGACTGTCAGGTCACCCTGATTGGACTGGAGGACGCCTGCGACGGTCACCGAGCAACAAGCAGCAGCTTCCACAGCGGGCAGAGTAAAGCCCGGAGGAGAGAATTGGTGACGGCCAGGGACGTCCACAGAGACGCCTCAGAGACTCACGGTGGACAGACCAGCTGTAAGAGGAGAAGCCCAGAGATCCATCTAAACCCTCAAGGTCCCTTAAAGCCCAGAGACCTGAGCTCAGCCGAGCCCCGCCCCCTTCATAGTAAAGAGGAATTAAAACTTGACTGGCACAAACAACAGTCCAGCTCACAGACAGACACTCGACTGCAGAGCTGCACGGAGCCACACACCTCACATGTACTGAGCCAACACAGCACACAGGTAAATACTCCACCTGACACTCAGGAGGTGAGGCCAGAGGAGAGACACCCCCCCAGACTGAAGGAGTCACAGACGAGCACCACACTCTCAGACAGCACACAGGCTCAGACTGTGGAGACATTAGACAGACCTCAGGTTCATGACATCGAACTGCTCAGCAGCTGCAGCGTAGAGAGGATCACAGGTAGCAGCAGCGACTGTAAGGACAGACGTCACACACTCAGAGACGAGCAGGGAGAGGACACAGACACAAACAGCAGGGACAAAAGGGACGTGTATGAGGCTGCGAAGACGTCCTGTCAAACCCATCACACAACAGAGACTCACCATAACGACAACACCTGTCCAGCAGACTCATATCTCACTGGTGAAGTAACAACACAAAGATCTGAGGTTCCACACACACACACCACACACACACACACAGTGAACTACTGTCCATACACTCAGTGTGAGGAGAGCTGCAGACGACCGTCACTGATCCACCCTCAGGTTTGTAGTAGTGTATCACAGCCACAGGATAAGGTGTCGGGTGTCTGCCTGCAGGTGGAGCGCTGTGGGGCTGTTGGTGTGGCCCCACCTGGGACAGTAAATGAAATCTGCTCCTCCATCACATTTTCCACAGAGACCACTTCCTCTTATCCTCTGGATACCTGTGCTGCTGAGGTCTCTAGACGAGCCTCACCTGTCCTGTCAGACTCAGGCAGGGAGGAGCTCACCTGGAGGGAACTAGATCACAAACAACTTCAGGGTGGAAGGTTACTGCAGTGGGAAGTTCGAGGTCCAATCCAGGATTTAACCCGTGATCACCGGGATCAGGGGGGTGCTACAACACAAACAGCCTCTCACAGGCTTCTCCATTCAGGGAAGGGGGGGTCAGAGTCTGTAGAACCAGGTCCTGACTCACCTCAGATCCAGACTGAGGAATGTCTGCCTCCTCACACACTCTCAGATAATCTGCTGTTTTTATCTGGCAGCCATAGAGCCGAGGAGACTTCCCCTGTGTTATCAGAGGGGGGGTGGGTCAGGTCACCCTGCCCTCTCCAAAATACTAAGGATTGGGTGGGGGAGGGGGAGGGCCCTTATCTTTATTTGGAGCGGGAACAAACTGTGGAAACAGGAAGTGAAGTCAGGCTGTCTGAGCACAGAGTCCTTCATCCTGATGTTAACATCTGTCCTCAGCATCGCTCTGGTAACACAACATCAACACATCCTGCTGCTGCTGAGTCCAATCAGGACACAGGTGGAGGACACACACAAACCTCTGGCAGCACAGGTCCTGGTCCATTCTGTAAGACGTCTCTGTCTCTGCTCTCGGACTCCAACAATAACACCAAGGGCAGTACAGGGGGGGGGCGGAGAGGGGAGGGCTCAGGCTGCTTCTCTGGGGGGGCACAGAGAAACTACACAGGTGATGAGGGAATAATTCACCCCCCTGTCGATCCATCAATAACTGTGACCTTTGACCTTGTGGACGATGTAGAGACGCTGCAGGGAGACTCACTGTCTTCACTGGACCACAGATCCAGGTGGACCAGTCAGGAAAACCAGTTCCACTTAAACCTGGTTCATGCAGACGAGCGGGGAAAACTAGAGGACAACACAGCGGAGCGTCCAGAGCTCAGGTGTCTGAACTCAGACAGACATGAAGGTCTTAAGTCTTTAGGTTCAGAGGTGGACGGTGAATCTACAGAGGACAGAAGAAGAAGAAGAGGCGGCTTTCCTGACTCACTGAAGGAACATCCACCTGCTGAGCACACACAGGTGAGTCTGTCAGCTCCACAGCAGGAGGTGAGGGGGGTCAGCCTCCAGTTGCTCCCTGTCAGGAGTCTGGAGCCGATCTGGGAGGCTGAGCGTTCTCTGGATAACTGTGGCACCACAGAAGAAGATACAGGAACAGAGACAGGATATGACATCATGAGGCCTGCTGAGGAAGGTAGGGATGTTGGTGACCTGGTCAGATCGAGTCCTGAGGGTCCAGACCAGACCGAGCAGAGAGACAAATCTCTAACCACTGCAGAGGAGGAGCCTGAGGGGAGCTCACCTGTCCTGCGTAGGGGGGTTGAGAAGCCCTGCAGACCTATGACTGTAGCGTACGATGCTGTGTGTTACACCTCAGCCAGCAGCACCTGTGACGAGCTGGACGACCCTCACTCCGCCCTCGACAAGATGATCAAGAGAAGCAAAACTAAAGGCTCCAAGTTCTCTGTCTTCGCTAAGATGCCGTCTTTCAGGAAGGCGAAGGGCTCAAAGGGTGGCAAGAGTGAGGAGGCCCCCCAGGAGTCACCAGACGGGGGAGGTGAGGGCCTCGTGTCTGAGCAGGGACCACAGAGGGACAACTCTGACGATGAGGTTTTTGTCAGAGGAGACGTCCTCAACCAGACTGTCCACCAGGCCTTTTCCTCTGTGCGCTATGAGATAGAGGAAGAGGACTGTGGCTTCCTCCCCTCCACCCCCCACACCCGACACGTCCGACAGCTAGTCAGCCAGGGGGGCAGTGAGGGGGGTAGTGGAGGGTCAAGTCCAGACAACCCCCTCCTCAGGCAGGTCCAGTCACCCAACGGTCAGACCTACAAGAGGAGCAAGAGCAACGACAGTCTGAACATTCGCCTGCGCTTCGCTCAAGCTCACAAGTCCCTGTCCAGCCTGTTCGAGTCCCGCTCCATGGACAAGGAGAACGAGGAGCAGGTCTCTGATCTGGACTCTGCTAAAGCCAGACAGTCCTGGAGGAGGCTGAGGAAGGCCAAGGAGGCAGAGCTGCTGAAGAGGACTCTGTCAGTGCCGGACGAGGACTGTAGCAGCGCTGCTGCTGGACACGAGCAGGGACACTTCACGTCCTCTCCGGTCCTGGACAGGCTCGGCAGCCCAGGGTCACCATCCTCCCTCCAAGCCCTGCGCCACACTGATCCCATCTCCAAACGAGGAGTTCCACAGGGGGGAGGGAAGGAGAGCCCCCATGGGTGTAAGTCTGAGGGCCAGAGGAGGAAGTGTTCACCTAATGGTCTCCCCACCTCACTCCCTCTGTTTTCAGATGACTCTGCAGCCCGACCCCCCAACCACACCAGCCCCGTGTCACCTTTGAGCCCCCTCACTCAACAGTATTGGCCCTCCTGGACTCGGCCCCACCCGGTGTCCAATGAGGGCGTGGCTGACACCCCCCTACGGCCCATGAGCCCCAAACCCAACAGCCCCAGACCTGCAGCTCAACGCAAAATCTTCCGCTACCCCCACTCCTCCAGGTCCAGTTCTGTGAGTCCTATTGTTCTGGGTCAGTCGGTCAGCGTGGAGGGGCTGACGGACCCCCCTGAGAGACCTAAGACCCTAAAACCTGCAACTAGCCCCCTGGGGGTCAGCCTCAGCCTCCTGGACGCAGCCGAGCACAGAGTAGACAGCCAGTCACACATCAGCCTGTACGCCATCGGCCTCAGCAGCGACCTGGAGGTAAGAAAACAAACTCATCAATAATCGATCGCGGATCAAACTTCTGATGGTTTCTCATTAAATCTTTGTTAAACATCAGATTTCTGATCAGCTCCTGTCCAGATTTCACTTCACTTCTCTTTACTCTCCATTTGGTTTTTACACACAGTGAGTGGTTAATACAGGAAGTTGATTACCTTTTAAAGAAAACATTTTCAAAATAAAATACATCCTCTCTTTAAATTCGACATTTCCTCATTTAACTGTTATTAACCTCTTATTTACTCCAGTACATTCATTTAACTAAATGAATTTACTGGAATAAATAAGAGGTGAATTGATTAAAATAACAATAAGCCATACTCTCGCATTTTTGTTTGCAGCATTGTGTTTTAATAATATTAAATAATATTCATAAAGTCATAACCAGGTGTCATAACCAAAGAAAGAGCGACAAACATCCATAAACTATACAATACATGCAGCTCAACGTTACAGATCAATCATTTCATATTCATCAAAATTATATAATACGTTTACAACTAAACAAAATGCAACACTTTTGATTAAAAATGTTCATTCAGTTCACACCAGTAGCATTTGTGATTTGTTGTCCATTTAATACTCCGCTGAAAACTCGAAGTGAAACTTATGTTTCGACTTGGTTCTTCTTTGAAAAGAGTTTTTTAAAATTGTTTTTCCTGAACTCAACAATCACTGTAAAGCTGTGTGGATAAAACTGACCCTGTTCAGGATCAGCCAGTCAGGATCAGCCAGTCAGGCTTGGCCAGTTAGGATCGGCCAGTCAGGATCGGCCAGGATCAGCCAGTCAGGATCAGCCAGTCAGGAGTGGCCAGTCAGGATCGGTCAGTCAGGATCAGCCAGTCAGGATCGGCAGTCAGGATCAGCCAGGATCAGTGAGGATGTGTTGTGTGTGTTGTGTGTTTTGTGTTACTGTGTGTTTGTTGTTGTGTGATACCGTGTTTCTGTTGTTGTGTGTTGATGTGTGTTTTGTGTTACAGTGTTGTGTGTGTTACTGTGTGTGTGTTACTGTGTTTCTGTTGTGTATTACTATGTGTGTTGATGTGTGTTGTTGTGTGTTACTGTTTCTGTTGTGTGTTACTGTGTGTGTGTTGTTGTGTGATGTGTGTTACTGTGTGTGTGTGTGTGTGTTGTGTGTGTTAATGTGTGTTTTGTGTTACTGTGTTGTGTGTGTTACTGTGTGTGTTGTGTGTTACTGTGTGTGCGTTGTTGTGTGTTGATTTGTGTTTTGTGTAACTGTGTGTGTTGTGTTGTTGTGTGTTGTTGTGTGTTACTGTTTCTGTGTTTGTGTTGTTGTGTGTTACTGTGTGTTGATGTGTGTGATGTGTGTTACTGTGTTTCTGTTGTTGTGTGTGTGTGTTTGTTGTGTGTGTGTGTGTTTGTTGTGTGTGTGTGTTTGTTGTGTGTGTGTTGATGTGTGTGTGTTGATGTGTGTGTGTGTGTTACTGTGTGTGTGTGTGTTACTGTGTGTGTGTGTGTTACTGCGTGTGTGTGCGTGTGTGTGCGTGTGTGTGTGCGTGCGTGTGTGTTGTGTGTGTGTGCGTGTGTGTTGTGTGTGTGTGCGGGGGGGGCACTGCAGTAGTAGAGTCAGAGCGTTACCCATCATCCTTTCTGCCAGTCCTGGGACACAGAGCCAGAGCGGGATAAGCTGAAGGACGACTCCCCCTTGTGGCTCGTGTCCCACCTGATACAAGCAGAATGTAAAGCAGGCAGAGTCACCTGTTGTTCTCTGTTGGTCCAGTCTAACACAAACAGCTGTAACAGCTGTTTTACTTACCTGACACACGTCTGCTGAGAGGTAATAATCACACCTGACACCTGATGTTCACATGGCCTTAAAACAACCTGAACAACACAGATCGTTGGTTCAACCCTCCGATACGACCCAGAGTGTCTCCTGAAGTATTGCCCTCACGACGCAGACATACCGGACCTTGGTTGTCATGGTTACAATTAGAGCTGCACAATTAATCAAAATATAATCTAAATCTCAATATAACCAAAATGAAATATCCAAATCACAGCAGCTGCAGTTTATGTGATGAAGGTAAAACGTGTCTCATTGTTGAGCATTGTTAGCATTAGCATTGTTAGCACCATCAGTGTTGTGGAGCTGTCTACAGATCATATTCTCCAGACATAACATTCACACTTCTTGCATATTGTTCAGCCCTACTTACAATAATAAACATTATTGCGCACAGGGTCTTTGTTGCCATGGTTACAACAATAAATGGTCATGGCATTAACATGGTTAAGGTTGTTGAACGGTCATGTATAAAAGAAACAACATAACTTTAAAGGGAGGCGTGGTGACTGTGACTAACTGGTTCACTGTGAACTCAAAGGGAGCACAGGTCAGCGGTCGACCTGCCGGACTGTCCAGAGCTAGAAAGCTGATGGAGGCGGAGGGCGAGGGGAAGGCGTCCGTGATTGTTGGAGGGCTGAGGACTGGCTGCTGGGCGGAGGTGGGCGGAGACGTGAGTGACCGGCAGCGACGGAGAAACTGTTTGGACGACCTCTGGATCGAGGAACAAAAGAAATACAAACGTAAACAGGCCAGAGCCATCAGAGGAAGCCTGGGCCAGCTCAACACTCTGATATCTGAAGACCTGGACAAAGTAAGACGCTGCCAAACTCAGATCTTCATCTTCCTCCTCCTCCTCTGCCTCGCTTCTGTTCCTCTGGACAGTCTGTTTCTCTGCGGTGACTGTTTCTCTTGGACGAAGCTGCGTCTCTGTCTGTTTCATGCATGACCTCATCTACTTCCTCTGCTGCCTTTTAACTCATGCATGTCCACTCATCTGTTCTTCTCTTCACACATCACTCAGTTGTGTCCAATAAGTGATGTCATGTCCAGCTCATCATTAACAGACCAGTGATGACTGAACCTGGTCCTCCTCTGTCCCCACAGACTGATGCTGGAGTCTCCTCAGGACCTGTCGGGGCATTCAGGGGGATGCCCCTCAAGGCCCACTGCTTCTCCCAGAGCACCCCCATCGGTCTGGACTGCCTGGGCTGGAGGAGACGCATCTCCTACACCTGTAAGTACCCTCTGCTTCAGTCTGCTTCATGTCGGATACTGTGTGTGTGTGTGTGTGTGTGTGTGTGTGTGTGTGTGGTCAGGCTGTGGTGCTGAACTCTCTCAGCAGGGCAGTTTTATCTTCTTCCTTGTTTTGATGTTTGAACTTCAGCAGCTGTGTCCGTGTGCAGGAGCTGTTCACTCCACATTATTTGATTAATTTAAATGGCCAGAAAAAAATATCTTAATTCATTTCATTATTCATAATGACAGAGGTAATGTTTCATACAGAGCAGGTCTAGACTCTTTGATACAGGGTTAGATCAGGTACATGAACCTGATGGACAAACACAGTATCTGTGATGTTGCTTCTCCTCCTGTGTCCTGCACAACTTCTTGTTGTAGTTTCATAGTTGTCGTCTTTTTTAATTTGTTTTTCATTCCCTTATGTATGTGTTTTGTCCTGAGGGGCCACTGAGGGGTTTTATTACTTTAACTGCTGCATGTCTATGATCATTCTGTGACTGAGCAGACTGATAATTCACTGAGACCAACTGTTTGATCTGTAGTCAGAATGACTGCAGTTCCTCATTCAGCCTGCAGGCTGCAGCAAGTTCTCACTGAAACTCTGAGCTCAGAGACTCAACCAACAGATACTAACAGGACATCAGATTATTATCGGATTATTATCAGATCAATATCAGATTATTATCAAATCAATATCAGATTATTGTCAGATCAATATCAGATTATTATCAGATCAGTATCAGATTATTGTCAGATCAATATCAGATTATTGTCAGATACCAGATTAATATTAGATTAGCATGAGATTATCCTCAGGTTATTCAGAGACACTGTAGTTTTTTTTATTTGACAGACAGGAGAAAGCCTGTCCCCTTGAAACACGTCTGTTCTGTAGGTCATATGACACACCAAAACGATATTGATACCTTTCTTAATATAAACATATTTTTCTATGATTTCTTAATCAACAAGAAAACAAATGTTCTCATACACATCCCTTCAGTTTTTACGACACGCTTCATTGTGTAGTGGATTTCATTTTAAATGGACAAACTGCCGTGTTGCTAGGGATGGGTATCATTAAGATTTTAACAGTACTACTACTCTTACTGATACTGCTGATCGATCCGGTACTTTTACGGTACTATATACTACTATCCTATACTATAATATACATACATAGATGGATATTTGATGGAGCTGGTGAAATAAATGTGCAAGATAATATTTATCTGCTCCAGTACCGATAGCAAAACCGTTAAGGTCGGAGCTTATTGATACTGCGGTCTTGAATAATGTAGCCCCGGGGCCCGTTCAATACCGGGGCTCGGTACCATCCCTACATGTTGCCCTTCAGTCTTCACTCAATAATCAATAATGATAAAGTGAAAACACTTTGCTTTATTTTCTGCAGCCTCTGTGTTCATATTAGAAATAATGTTCACATGTAGAAAGACAGAGAACCAACAGTTTGTCTCCTGTAGTCCATCCTCCAGTTTGACTTTTCAGTGTAATCAGATTACTTCAACCTTCCACTTCAGCTCAGTGTGTGGAATATTTTAAACAGTAAAAAGCGGAAAGATGCACAAGAATCAAGAAAAATAAAATTTGTTCAAATGCATTTCTTGAAACCAGCTGCAGTGTGTTACTAACAGTCTGAATCTCATCCCACTGACGGGTTTATACACTTGTTTAAAGAAAATTACATCTTATTAAGAGGCAGGTTTTTATTTGTCTCCATTAAAATAAAAAAACCTGCAGTAGACACAGTTTGGTTGCTAATGACTTCTGTGTCCGACCGTGAAAACACACCCAACTGAAAATGCTTCTTTCCTGACTGAAAACATTCTTGAACATATTTATACATGTTTTTATACTTTAAACAGATATCACGAAGTGTTGTTTCTTTTTGTGACTGACGTTATTTGTCACTAGTTGATGTGTGTAACTCTCAGGAGGAGCTGTGGTTAGCTTCATACTGTATCTGGCTGTTACATCAACAAGTTGCCAGTTTATTAGGAACACCTAGCTAACACTGATGCATGATCTTCATGAAGGTTTTAATGTTCATTTTGTTCAGAGATGTGTTGATGGTCACGTAGAAGACTGTAGTGTGTTCAGGTGTTGAATGGTCAGGTGTTGTACTGAGAAAGTGTGTTGTAGCGTTGTGTTGTAGTTGTGTTTGTTGTAGATGTTGTTTAGTGTTGTGTTATGTTGTGTTGTAGGTGTTTTAGGTGTTGTGTTGTAGGTGTTGTGTTATGTTGTGTTTTAGGTGTTGTGTTGTGTTATGTTGTGTTGTAGGTGTTGTGTTGTAGTTGTTGTGTTGTAGGTGTTGTGTTGTAGTTGTTGTGTTGTGTTGTAGGTGTTGTGTTATGTTGTATTGTAGGAGTTGTGTTATGTTGTGTTGTAGGTGTTGTGTTGTGGGTGTTGTGTTGTAGGTGTTGTGTTGTAGTTGTTGTGTTGTGGGTGTTGTGTTGTGTTATGTTGTATTGTAGGAGTTGTGTTATGTTGTGTTGTAGGTGTTGTGTTGTAGGTGTTGTGTTGTAGGTGTTGTGTTGTTGTGTTGTGGGTTGTTGTGTTGTGGGTGTTGTGTTGTGGGTGTTGTGTAGTGTTGTGTTGTGGGTGTTGTGTTGTTTAATGTTGTGTTATGTTGTGTTTTAGGTGTTGTGTTATGTTGTGTTGTAGGTGTTGTGTTGTAGTTGTTGTGTTGTGGGTGTTGTGTTGTAGGTGTTGTATTGTAGTTGTTGTGTTGTAGGTGTTGTGTTGTAGTTGTGTTGTAGGTGTTGTGTTATGTGGTGTTGTAGTTGTTGTGTTGTGGGTGTTGTGTTGTAGGTGTTGTGTTATGTTGTGTTTTAGGTGTTGTGTTGTGGGTGTTGTGTTGTAGGTGTTGTAGTTGTTGTGTTGTGGGTGTTGTGTTGTGGGTGTTGTGTTGTGGGTGTTGTAGTTGTTGTGTTGTGGGTGTTGTGTTGTGTATTGTTGTGTTGTGGGTGTTGTGTTGTAGGTGTTGTAGTTGTTGTGTTGTAGTTGTTGTGTTGTGGGTGTTGTGTTGTGTAGTGTTGTGTTATGTTGTGTTTTAGGTGTTGTGTTATGTGGTGTTGTAGGTGTTGTGTTGTAGTTGTTGTGTTGTGGGTGTTGTGTTGTAGGTGTTGTGTTCTGGGTGTTGTGTTGTGGGTGTTGTGTTGTAGGTGTTGTGTTGTAGGTGTTGTAGGTGTTGTGTTGTAGGTGTTGTAGGTGTTGTGTTATGTGGTGTTGTAGGTGTTGTGTTGTAGTTGTTGTGTTGTGGGTGTTGTGTTGTAGGTGTTGTGTTGTAGTTGTGTTGTGGGTGTTGTGTTGTAGGTGTTGCGTTGTAGTTGTTGTGTTGTGGGTGTTGTGTTGTAGGTGTTGCGTTGTAGGTGTTGTGTTGTAGTTGTGTTGTAGGTGTTGTGTTATGTCTTGTTGTAGGTGTTGTGTTATGTTGTGTTTTAGGTGTTGTGTTGTAGGTGTTGCGTTGTAGTTGTGTTGTAGGTGTTGTGTTGTAGTTGTTGTGTTGTGGGTGTTGTGTTGTAGGTGTTGTGTTGTAGGTGTTGTGTTATGTGGTGTTGTAGGTGTTGTGTTGTAGTTGTTGAGTTGTGGGTCTTGTGTTGTAGGTGTTGTGTTGTAGGTGTTGTGTTATGTTGTGTTTTAGGTGTTGTGTTGTAGGTGTTGCGTTGTAGTTGTGTTGTAGGTGTTGCGTTGTAGGTGTTGTGTTGTAGTTGTGTTGTAGGTGTTGTGTTATGTGGTGTTGTAGGTGTTGTGTTGTAGGTGTTGCGTTGTAGTTGTGTTGTGGGTGTTGTGTTGTAGGTGTTGCGTTGTAGGTGTTGTGTTGTAGTTGTGTTGTAGGTGTTGTGTTATGTGGTGTTGTGGGTGTTGTGTTGTAGGTGTTGTGTTGTAGGTGTTGCGTTGTAGTTGTTGTGTTGTGGGTGTTGTGTTGTAGGTGTTGTGTTGTAGTTGTGTTGTAGGTGTTGTGTTGTAGTTGTGTTGTAGGTGTTGTGTTATGTGGTGTTGTAGGTGTTGTGTTGTAGGTGTTGCGTTGTAGTTGTTGTGTTGTGGGTGTTGTGTTGTAGGTGTTGCGTTGTAGTTGTTGTGTTGTAGGTGTTGTGTTGTAGTTGTGTTGTAGGTGTTGTGTTAAGTTGTGTTGTAGTTGCGTTGTGTGTCAGGAACAGTCCTATACACAGTCTCTCAGTCTGACTCCTGCTGTGTTGCCACGCTCCTGCTGCAGTTTCTTCAGTATAATCAGATTGACTGGACTGAATTGAATTGTGAGCTGAATCATAAGTCACATGCAGTTTTGTGAGTGACCGAGTTTGTGACTGAGTGTGTGACAGACACACACACATTAAAGCTCTGATCTTTTTACACAACGCTGTGTATTATCAATCGGATCCCAGCTGAGCAGGTTGATCTGTACAGTGCTGCTGTACATCTCCTCTAATCTCCTTTAAGGTGGTTTCATTAGACTGAATCCCTGAAACAGTCACAAAGTCACCTGTAGAGTCAGGACCTGTCCACCTCAGGTGACACAGCGCCATGGCAACACCGGCCTGAGACTGTATATCAGATATATAACTACAGCTGCATAGAGAGAGGTTAAATGTATGTAATGAACACACTCCTTCAGTGGATGTGTGTGTGCGTGTGTGTGTGTGTGCGTGCGTGCGTACGTGCGTGCGTGTGTGTACGTGTGTGTGTCCGTGTGTGTGCGTGTGCGTGCGTGCGTACGTGTGTGCGTGCGTGCGTGCGTGTGTGTGCTCACTGTGACAGATTTAACAACAGGAAACACATTCAAGTCAAAATGGGATTCAAAGTTTACATGAGAACTGAGTCATTCAGGTGGAAACAGACAGAGAGAGACGCTGTTTCTACAAAGTGATGCTTCATTTTTAATGTTTCAATAATTCCATCTCCTGTTAATGTCAGATGTCAATTTAGTTAGTAATTGATCAGCAGAAATAACGATAATCTGCTGGGTCCATCTTCTCTGATGATACAGTGTGGGAGTGTTTGAAGAAATGGCCTCAGGCTCGTGAAACTCTCATTTTATTGTTTCCTGACATTTTGTAAACCAAACATTTAAGAATACAAATGTCACTGCTCAGTGTGGTCAGATGTCAGATAGAGTTTGCATTATTTTCAATATTTAATATCAGATATCAGAACTACATATTCATAGAAAATCAGATCTCCGTCAGCATCATCCTCCTTTATGATATTCAGGTTGTATTCTGCTGTTATGGTGCAGGCTGTGTATCCTGAATCCTTTCTGCTGCACATGACTGACTCTAACATCGACCTTAGACCATCATTATTTATATTATATGTGTAATGGTCGTGTTGCATCTCCATAACAATATAATGGAGCTCAGTCATTACAGTCGGACTCTGTACAGTGACTCACTGTGGATCATTTGTAAACCAACAGTGTGTGTGTGTGTGTGTGTGTGTGTGTGTGTGT